>NC_038044.1:36965681-37265681 GCF_002211085.1 Panicum hallii
CGGAAGCCTCCCGGCTCCTCGTGTTGCCTGTCATTGCTCGCCGGTGGGTTTCGATCGACAACACATTCTGGCACGCCCAGTGGGACCTTCTTCATCGACTTCGTCATCGGCGTTTGCATCTTCTTCATCAACTTCGTCATCGGCGTTTGCATCATCTTCATCGACTTCGTCATCTTCGTCGGCTCGGTCAGTAGTGGTCAGCAGGATGTCAAGGGACGATCCGATCACTTACGAGGAACTCTCTGCTGAACATAAGCAGAAGTATGATGAAATCAAGACTCAGTTTGAAGCCGATCTCATCGGCTCTTTCGAAAGGACTCGCAGCCATGGTGTCAGGTGGAAGGGATTTTCACCTGAAGGTGCTCTTGATGGGGTAGATTTATCTATTCCATCTGAAGATCGTACTAGGGCGCTGAGTCAAGAAGTGAATTATGCGGTGGCTCAAAGTTTAGTTAATGCTTTTGAACGTGTGGCTCTACGTGTGGTCCAGGAGATTATGAAGCATCAACATTCTCCGACTGGACCTACCTTGGGGAGCCATAGAGGAGAATTGCCATTCCAAACTAGACCACCATTACACTATACACTTGCAGCTGCAGAATCCCATGGTGCTCCAGCTTACGTAGTTTACAAAGAAGGTGGTGATCCCATGGATCACCAGTTTTTCAGCGAGCCACCCAAGGAGATCCCACACGGTTATGTGTGTGCGTATATACCGGACAGTAGCAATCCGGTACACCCTGTACAGAAGACAATTGGAGGGGTTTCTGGAGCTGATGCAGACAAACAAGCGTGGCTGGCAACTTATGCTACCGGGCCGAGTCACGACAGTATGCACTCGGCCCCTGGGTCACAGACAGCGGAACAAATCAGCGCTATCCTAAGGGATCAGTTCGGTATATTACCAAAGAGGAGAGCGATCGGCTATGCTAAGCCGTATCCAGGAGATTATGATTTAATTCCATTACTACCCAAGTATCGGCTCCCCGAGTTCACCAAATTCAGTGGGGCAGAAGGATCCAGCTCCATCGAGCATGTGAGCCGATATTTAGCTCAGCTGGGTATGATTTCTGTATCAGATCCGTTGCGAGTAAGGTTCTTCTCGCAGTCGCTTACAGGACCAGCCTTTGGATGGTACACGTCACTGGGTCCTGACTCCATCCGTACCTGGAAACAATTGGAAGAGCAATTTCATATTCAGTATCATTCAGAAGCCGCGGAAGCAGGAATTGCCGATCTGGCGCAGCTCCGACAGAAGCGTGGAGAGACTGTAGCGGAGTTCATTCGACGCTTCAGAGAGATGAAGAACAGGTGCTATTCAACGCGGATCTCAGAAAAAGAAGCTGTCGAATTAGCGTCGGTGGGATTATTAAAGCCGATCAGGGATCTGGCTTTTCAACTGGAATTCACCTCTTTGGCGCATTTGGTCCAGAAACTATCAACGTATGAACAGCGTCATCCTGAGTTATACCAAAATAAATTTAAGCGTCAAATAGCGGACACCGAAGAAGCCGATGACTCTGAGGAGGAACTGGAGGTATCGGTTGCTGAGTGGGCTCGTGGTGCAAATCCTGTGCCTTGTAAGTGGCTGAAGCAAACTGGTCCTGCAAAAGGGTTTGACTTTGATGTGAGTAAGGTCGAACAAATCTTCGACTTGTTACTAAAAGAAAAACAGTTGAAGTTTCCAGAGGGACACAAACTTCCCACAGCACAGGAGCTAAAAGGAAGATCATATTGTAAATGGCATGATTCCTTTACTCACGGCACGAGTGATTGCAAGGAGCTTCATCGACAAATCCAATCAGCTATTGAACAGGGCCGATTGATCTTGGGACAGACCGCCATGAAGGTAGACACTCAGCCTTTTCCTGGTGTAAATATGGTGGAACATCGTGACCGGTCTGCAAGACGACAACTGGATTTCGCGCTCGGCATCAATATGGCAGGGATGGCATCGCGACACCAGGCTAACAATAAAGAGGCTGATTCCAGCAATCGGCCCCAAAAGGAGGAAAAAGGATATGTCACGGAAGAGCGAGTACGGTATGTAAGGAATCAACGTCCAACTTCTTCTGACCTTCTCAGGAAATATGAGTACCAGTACCAGCAGTGCCTCCGGCGGGAATCTGAAGATGAGGAATATGAGCGTCGCACCGGGAAGCGTTTGAAGAAGCATGAGGATGCTCGTGATCATTGGCACTGTCCATTCTTCAGGTATTGTTGGGATTCCGGTATGAGCCGACTGCCTACTGTTAGGGACTGCCCAGAATGTGCATCTATGAAGACAGAGGCAAGAGAATCGGTTTTCGGGCGATTAGGACCTGTGCCAGCTCAGCAGGAGCGGGTTCGATCACCACGGAGGGAAGATGAAGAGGAGGATAGGTATCATCGCCCACGTTGGTGCCCAGTTAGACTGAACCGTTCACAAAAACGTCGGGTTCAGAGGCTACGGAGTTTGGAGGAGGCCGAGGCCAGATACATCGAGTCATTGAGAAAAGCGCGACCGGATCTGGCAGAGCAAGTTCATTATGAACAGGAAAAGAAGCCGCGCGCCTCAAGGAAAGAATGGCGGCCTAAGTCGACAAGAGCCGATAAGAAGGTATCGGCTGATACACACATGATTTTTGTGCTTCCTGCAGAGTTCCATGCTCGGACCTACGAGGAGCCATCCGTAGCCCAGCTTGATTTGGGACCACGACCAGTGATATTCGAGAAGCCGCAAGCCAGGAATTACAAGCACTTGAAGGCATTGTATCTCAAAGGGTACATCAATGGTCAGCCCGTTAATAAAATGCTGGTGGATACGGGAGCGGCAGTCAACATTATGCCATATTCAGTTCTGCGCCGATTGGGGCGATCCACCGGAGACTTGATCAAGACCAATGTCACGTTAAGTGACTTTAACGGGCAGACTTCAGAAGCTCAGGGTGTCCTCAGTGTGGATCTCACCGTCGGGAGCAAGACCGTCCCAACTTCCTTCTTCGTCGTCAACAGCAAAAGCACCTACAATATCTTACTCGGCAGGGACTGGATTCACACCAACTGTTGTATCCCCTCAACAATGCATCAATGTTTGATCCAGTGGGATGGAGATGAGGTGGAGGTAGTCCAGGCAGACGACTCAATCGAGATTTCGCATGCTGCCATGAGCATCTGGGATGCGGAGGACCAAGAGCCGATTTCAGGGACAAGCTTAGAAGGGTGTGATCGCATCGAGGCTACAAAAAACGGAGTAAGGCTGGTCTTATCCACTGGCCTTACAGAATAGAAAAGTTGCATGAAGAAAGTCGCAATAATGTACCCATTGAGGCCGATTCGCGCAATCGGCCCCAAAAAAATGAATTTTTGGTGACAGGTGTTTTATGTAGCTGTTATGAGATGGCCAGCTTTGACAGCCGGCCTGATTCTTTGCTTAAAAACTTGGAAAGTAATGAAATATGTGTATTGGCCGATACTAACGATCGGCTGGAAATCATTTGGTTATCTTCTTTTCCTATCTGCAGCATTGATCTAACGGAGGACGGGAAGTTAGGATACGGCTTCACATCGGCTGATGAACTTGAAGAAGTTGATATTGGTCCCGGGGATAAGCCGCGACCAACGTTCATTAGTAAGAAATTGCATCCGTCATTACGAGAGATGATG
Organism: Panicum hallii; assembly: GCF_002211085.1. Classification (NCBI taxonomy): domain Eukaryota; kingdom Viridiplantae; phylum Streptophyta; class Magnoliopsida; order Poales; family Poaceae; genus Panicum; species Panicum hallii. The sequence goes on from NC_038044.1 coordinate 36,969,327, forward strand.
ATAACTCTATTGAAAGAATATGCCGATTGCTTCGCCTGGGATTATACGGAGATGCCTGGTCTCGATAGGAGCATAGTAGAGCATCAGCTCCCTCTCAAAAGTGGATTTCGACCGTTCCAACAGCGGATACGTCAGATGAAAGCCGATGTCTTGATCGAAGTAGAAAAGGAAATAGAGAAAATGTTGGAAGCTGGATTTATAAGGACTTGCAGGTACGCTGAATGGATTTCGAGCGTCGTGCCCGTACAAAAGAAAGATGGCCGATGGAGGGTGTGCGTGGATTTCAGAGATCTTAATAGAGCCACTCCGAAGGATGAATACCCGATGCCCATTGCAGAGACATTGATCAATGCTGCTGCCGGCCACAAGATTTTGAGTTTCATGGATGGTAATGCAGGATATAACCAAATCTTCATGGCCCCTGAAGATATACACAAAACTGCGTTTAGAGTACCCGGAGCGGTGGGACTGTTTGAGTACGTGGTTATGACCTTCGGATTGAAAAATGCCGGCGCAACATATCAGCGTGCCATGAACCACATCTTCCATGACCTAATCGGCAATCTGGTAGAAATTTACATCGATGATGTCGTGGTTAAGTCGGCATCGGTCGAAGGGCACCTAAATGATCTACGGCAAGTCCTGGAACGAACCAGAAAATTCGGGCTCAGGATGAATCCGAAAAAATGCACCTTTGGTGTGACAGCTGGGCAGTTTTTGGGTTTCCTGGTTCATGAAAGAGGAATAGAGATTGGCCTAAAAAGTCAGGAAGCCGTACGTACTATGGTGCCACCCACTACCAAGAAGGAGCTCCAGCAACTCATCGGCAAGATTAACTTCGTCAGGAGGTTTATTTCTAACTTGTCTGGGCGGATCGAACCCTTTATGGAATCGGTGAAAATCAAAACCAATGAAGAGTTCCGATGGGGGGCAGAACAACAACGGGCATTCGAAGAAATCAAAGAATATTTGTCGAGACCACCTGTGTTGGTGCCGCCTCAGCAAGACAGGCCATTTTACATATATTTATCGGTCGGTGACACCTCAATTGCTTCGGTGGTAGTACAATTATACGATGGCAAGGAGAGGGTGGTGTTTTATCTCAGTAGAAGGATGTTGGACGCCGAAACAAGGTACTCTGACATGGAAAAACTTTGCCTTTGTTTATTTTTTACATACACCAAGCTTCGCCACATCCTGCTATCGGCTGAGGTAATCATCATCTGCAAATCGGATGTTATAAAGCATATGCTATCAGCTCCTGTGTTGAAAGTCCGATTAGGAAAGTGGATGTTTGCATTATCCAAATTCGACATCCGATATCAACCTGCGAAGGCGGTTAAAGGGCAAGCATTAGCAGACCTCATTGCTGAGAGAGTTAATACCAACATAGCAGCGCTTTTCGTACGAGCCTGGGCCATGTATTTCGATGGATCCGTCTGTGGAGATGGATGTGGAATCGGCATCTTGCTGGTGTCGCCTCGGGGGGCAACATACTCTTTCTCAATCAGGTTACCTGCCACTTGTACTAATAACCTTGTAGAGTATGAGGCGGTGCATAAAGGCATGGAATTGCTTCTGGAGGCCGGAGCTGAAGCTGTAGAGGTCTTCGGAGACTCCAAATTGGTAATTTCCCAACTCACCGAGGACTACAGGTGTGAAAGTGAGCTATTATTTCCGTTGTGGGTGCAATGCCAGGAACTGATAGCCCAGTTCAGGTATATAAATTTTTATTGGATACCTAGAGCTCAGAATGCAGAGGCCAATGATCTCGCGCAGCTGGCTTCAGGATACAAAGCCGATGGGCCCAGACACCAGGTATACTTTCTGGACCAGGGAGATTGGAGAGCCGATATCTTCAATTACTTGAAGGATTCGGCTCGGGGGGCACCCAGGAAGATACGTTATAAAGCCATGAGATACGTCCTGATAGGAGATGATATGTTTTACAGGACCTTGGAGGGGTTGTTGCTCAAATGTTTAGGGCCGACCGAGTCCAATCGGCTCCTGCATGAAGTTCATGAAGGAACGTGCGGGACTCATCAGTCAGCTCACAAAATGAAGTGGCTAATCAGGCGATCAGGATACTACTGGCCTACTATGCTTGAATATTGCTTCAAGTATTATAAGGGATGCCAAGCATGCCAGAGGTTCGGGAAAATCCAGATGGTGCCAGCATCCGTAATGAATCCCATTGTTAAACCGTGGCCGTTCAGAGGCTGGGGCATGGATATGATCGGCAAAATTAATCCTCCATCTAGCAAGGGTCATCAGTTCATTTTAGCTATCACAGATTATTTTACCAAATGGGTGGAAGCTGTCCCAATGAAGTCAGTAGCATCCAAAGATGTGATTCAGTTCGTCAAGAAACATGTTATTCACAGATTTGGGGTCCCACAGACTATAACAACAGACGGTGGCTCAGTTTTTATTTCAGAAGAATTCAAGAAGTTTGCTGCTGATATGGGTATCAAGCTGATTAGGTCATCTCCTTATTACGCCCAGGCAAATGGGCAAGCTGAAGCATCCAATCAGAACCTTATTAAATTGATTAAGAGGAAGATCGATGAATATCCCAGACACTGGCATGAAGTTTTGTCAGAGGCATTATGGGCATACCGCATATCTTGTCATGGGGCGACAAAAACTTCCCCTTATCATTTGGTCTACGGGCAGGAAGCCGTGTTACCGTGGGAGGTTACAGCCGAGTCCAGGCGCATAGAATTTCAGAACGACCTATCCGCTGAGGAATATGCTACTCTGATGAGTGATAATGTGGAGGACCTCACGGAACTCAGGCTATGGTCACTAGAGAAGATTAAGGAGAATAAGACTAAAGTAGCTCGTGCATATAATAAAAAGGTCAAGCCAAAGGAATTTCAGGAAGGAGATTTGGTTTGGGAAGCAGTATTACCGTTGGGAACCAAAGACGCAGCATATGGCAAGTGGTCCCCAAACTGGCACGGACCGTACAGGGTTGACCAGGTCCTACCTGGGAACGCATACATGCTTGAAGAGTTGGACGGCGTCAAATTTCCAGTAGCAGTCAACGGCCAACACCTTAAGAAATACTTCCCAAGCATGTGGGCTGACGAACAGTGAAGCCGATGGCACCCATCAGGCAAAAAGCCGATGCAACCAGCAAGCTAAGAAGGGGAGGCAAAGGCTGAATCGACGACGTTAGCGCTGGCAAGACAGGAAGCGGGAAAAGGGCCGATGAGCGCTGATCAGCCCGTACGTTAATGGAAAGGAATAGAGCAGCCGATGCGTTGACATCGACTTTAGAAGTTTTGCTTATGGCAACCAAGCATCACAAAATATCAGACAGCCGATGTGTCACCATCGACTCTAGGATCACTACATGGAGACACAATAGGTTCACCACACGGAAACACAGTGGGATCACTACATAAAGGTACAAAGTTTATCGTGAACAGGACTACTGAAGGAAAGCGTCAATAGCAGCGATAGCGTCAAGGCGGACACGGTCGACCTCAGCAAGTACTGCTTCATCCTCGTCGTCCGCCCCCGGCACCACTTGTTTGCTCAAGTTGCTCAGCTCGGCCAAGTCCGCCTTTAGCTCGGAAGTCAAAGCTTCTGCCTCCTGCTTAGAACCCGCAATGAGATCCTTCTCCGCCTGGATGCGCTGCTTGGTGGCCCGGACTTTGGCTTCAAGATCTTCCAGCTCCTCTTCCAAGAGGCGAAGCCGACAGGCAGAAGCAGACGTGTCAACCTTTGCGTCGAGTACGGCCTTCTTCTTGTTGATCGACTGACACATCTCAGCGATGATGGTCCTTAGGAGCGATTGGGAACGCCGAGTCTCGATCCTGCGGCGAGCTTCTGCCACTTTCGCCTGGAAGGAAGAAAGGTACCCGGCCGGCAATAGTTTGGCCTGGAGGCTCACAGGGAGCTGGGAACTGACCTCGTCAAGTATCTGTTTAACTGCACTGGAATCTTGAATCAGGGCGGAGACGGACCCGACAGAAGATCCTTCACGCGGAGGAGCCGATCGGCAGTGCTGGTCAGGCCCGAAGGAGAGTCATCGGCTTCCAATATGGTCGACCCAATCGTGGCAGGATCAAACGCAAGGAGTTCTGAAAGATCCAAGCTCTGGAGGAAAAGAGGGTAAGCAAGGCATCGCGGGAAAAGACCAAAGTAGGTACGGAGAAAAAGCCATACCTGTCCTGAGAAGGAAGTAGCGATGGCCAACGAAGGGACGATCGGCTCCCGGGGGTGCATCCTTTCCGAAGGGGGAACGACGGCGGCAGAGGCCGTATGAGCCGCACCTCCGGAAGAAGAGGCGACAGCCGACGGGGCAACAATCGGCTCTGCGAGAGGAGAAGCCGATGAGATGGCAGACGGCTTCGCGGGACGTACCTCTCGCGCAGGGGAATCGGCAGTGGCTGAGGCAGTAGAGGGTCCTTCCAAACAGGGGCCAGCAGGGGATGAAGTCACGATCAGCGCCTGCGGGCTTGGCGAGGCAGTTGGGACAACAGCCAACGCGGAAGGATCCTCCAAGGTTGTTGCGCCAGGATCACGGAGAGTGATCAAGGCCCTGATAGGCGCATTCAGTCCTCTGGCACCTCTGAAGATGAACCTTTCTGGCATGGGGCTCCTCCCCGCTGGAGACTTCTACAACGGCAGGCTACAAGAAAGAGAGCGCCGTTAAAGGAAACATGAACAAAAGTCCGATTGCAAAGCGGGAGGAGGGGCCGAACCTGGTTGGCGACTGGAGATGACGGAATAGGAGAAGACGGCGTAGCTTCCTTCCGGACCTTTCTGACAAGAATCTTCCTCGTCTTGGCGTGAGCCCGGGGGGCAACAGCTTCCGAAAGCCATTTTCGCTTGGGGGTCAGCTTAACGGTGCTCGGCTGAATCCGCATTACGCCTTTTGAAGGAGGAGGCGCATTCTTGCCGAAGAGAACCACAGGAGCAACCACCAGGAAACAGAAGGGGGATCCCTCATCGTTCATCGGCTCTGGGCCATCTTCTTGCTGCAGAAACAGAAAATGGATTCAGAAGGGGTCCAGTAAAAGTTAAAAGAAGAAATGCCAATCAAAGGTAGTACCTCTCCGGCGGAATATCATACTCAGGATGGATTCGCTGCAGCATCGGGCCCAGAGCTCTTCGGAAGATGTGAGTTTTCCACATCGACCACCACCCTTCAAAGTCGACAGCCGAAGAAGTAAAGGAAATATTGGCAGGAACAGACAAGGGAAGGTCTGTAAACAGGCTGTAGCACCTTTGGGTGGTCAAAGCATCAGGAAGGTCCACCCTGTTTGATGTCAACAGGTGGAGAAGGAAGTGTGGAGGCACCTGTGCAAGACCAAACTGCCGGGCTGCTATGACCGGCTGGTAAAACTCATAACCAGGCTTGAGGATCCGGTTAGAGGTACTCATGCCAACTGGAAGAAGACAGGGCCGAACCATGATGGAGTAAAGGCGCCTAGTGTCGGCATCATAGGCAATATCGGCTAATCGGAAGGTAGCCGGGTTCTCGAAGAGCTCAGAATTGGCATAAGGAAGGAAGTCTGGGTTGTCAAGGCCTTTGTAGAAAATCTTGAACCAGCGGGAAGCATCTAGGGGATTCAGTTTCCCGCCAGGGAGACTGTACAAGGCCTGCTCGAAACTAGTGCACCTAATCTGTCTCCCACTCAGATCAGGGAAGGAATTGCCGACTAAGGAAGGGAAATCGGGGTCAGAACTTTGGAAATAAAGATGAGCCCACAACTGGATGAACCACCATGGGCCACCAGTTCTGATTTTCTTCTGAGTAAGAAGGCTAGAAGTCATCAGATGGAGATATCTGTAAAGTTCCCCGAGAAATAGTCTACCAAGGCCAACAGTTTGACCCCTGGCCAGCTCATAAGCTAAGGAGAGGTAGTTCTTGGTTGGGGCGAGGGAAGGGCCATAGAAGAGGAAATGTTCGAGCCATAGGTTCAGAAAGGCAGTGTGCTCCTTTTCCGATACAGGGCCCTTGCTTTTTTGGTGTTGGCTCAGGTATGTGCTCCAGTTAGTGCACTCAGTTTTGGAAGACAGTTTGTAAGGGACCACAGGGAGGCTGTAAGCAGAAGGGCAGGCTGGTGATATGTCCAAGCCGGTGATCATCATAACGTCCAGCAGTGTTGGTGTTAACAGGCTGTGCCCAAAGAGAAAGCAATTCAAGGCGTCAGACCAGAAATAGCCGATTGTCTTCAGAAGGTTCTCATCTTTCTCAAGGGGGGAGAGGGACAGAGACAGAGCATCGGCTATCCCGATGGATTCCCATAAGGGCTGGTAAGCGCTCGCTACTCTGTTGTACCAAACTATCCAGTTTTCAGGTGGATTTGGCCAAGCGCGAAGGCTGTCCGACCAAGATTCTAGGTCTATATCCTGACTCACAAAGGGGATTCGATTGGCTTCACAAGAAATCAAATCTACGGGTTTCTCATAGGAACGAGGCCCAAGGCAGAAAGAGTTGGGGGAAGAAGGGTGTGGCAAGAAGATATCGGAAGCCTGAAAAAACCCCAAGAAAAACAAGATTGCTGAGGGAGGAATTAATTAACTGCACAGTAAAACTTGCAGATGCTGTGTTAAATTAATGGGGGTCGGAGTTCACCTTCAGACCGAAGACGGCGGCGGCGGTGCGCGAAGACTCTGCCATCGGGAATCCTAAATCGAGATCCGGGAGGACGGATCTAGGTTTGGTGGCGTGAAATCGGATATGTGTCTCAAGGACCGGGGAGGATCTTGCGGCTAGGGTTTGAAAACAGAGGGGATCGGAGTTGATCTGGATCCCAGAATCTTTAGAGATTTGCGTTGGGAGAAAGACCAGCGGAAGGGTAAAGTAAATTGAAGGGTTATTTCAGATCCGGATCGGTATATTCTGAGGCCGATGCGTTGCCATCGGCTCTTAAAACAGATAATTGCACACAAGCAGAGTTGCCGATACAAAAGTAAAATTCCATTCATAGCAAGACAGTGAATACAAAAGGGGGAACTAATTACTCCTAAAGGTGGCCTAATGGGGATACTACGATCTACCACCAGTACACGCCGGAGGTCTTACGGCGCTTGGGCGACGGAGCAATGCTAGGGCCACTGTCGCCACTGTCGCTGCTGTCGTCATCGTCTCCGCTGCCGTCACTAGTGAAGCTATCGTCGTCTTCGGCTCCCGTGCTGCTATCGGAAGCGTCGTCCGATGACCTGCCAAGAAGGAAGGTACCTACCATCGGATCTTCTTCGGAGGAGAAGGAATCGGCTCTTTCCTTCGAGGAAGAAAGGTTCTCCCCCCAAGACACGTCGTCTTCATCTTCCTCCAGCTCGGCCCCGAGGAGGAGTGCGAGATCCTCGCCATCGGTCAGGGATTCATCATCCTCTGACTGGTAACGGAAGTCCCACTCCTCTGTGTCCCAATGCAGGGGGGCACGGACCTCGTAAGCGGCGATTGGGTCGTACTCTGGGGTTGGCTCTCGAGAGGACTCGGATTCATAAGAAATGGTGGAAGAGGCAGAGGAAGAAGAAGCCATGGTGGAAGAAGAGGAGAAGCGTAATTGGCGATGGCTGTAAGAGAAAGATGATTGGGGAAGTTGTCGTGAGTAGGTTTATAAAGGTAAATCAAGGGGTAAGGTGAATCGGCATCATGACAGTTCCCGAGGAGATTGGTACAGGGCAGTCATATCGGTTGGAAATCGAAAAGGCATATACGGATCGGAAGCCGAAGGGTCGGGGTGGTTTTAAAATAAATAATTTCGGAATTACCATTGCCGAAACCAGGGGGGCATGTGTTATCGCCATATTCTGGACGGGCCAAAAGTGGGCCAAGGAGCAAGATGGGCCTAGGAAAAGGGTATGGCAGGATTACAGATCGGATCCCGTACGGGTGTTTGAGGGCAGTAAGGCCGTGTAAACTCAGGCTTAGGCAGTTAGGATTCGTGTCGTGTTTGGCTAGGGTTAGTTAAGGAGAGCAAGTCTACGGACTATAAATATGTACCATGAATAAACAAGAAAAAGAGATTCATTCATCAACAACTCACGGCGCATCGCCTCCCCTGTTCCAGGGTTTTTCATCGGGTAAGTGCCATGTAGCCCCCTGATCACGCTTCGCGTGATCGGGGGTGCATTGCTCTTGCTTGTTACTTTATGTGTTGCTCGTTCTGAAGCCTTGTAGATGGCGAGTAGCATTAGTTATCATAGCGCGCATAGAGTAATGTTATTTTTGTATCATGATCTTGCTCTGTTCATTGTTCTTGCGTGCTCCGCGATCATTGTACCGTTTATGGATGCAATGACCGCGTCTTGCTTTGTTTATATTGATAGATCCGATCTGTTACGGCTAGTTTCTATTTATTAGGGATTTAGCTCAATATGTGCATGATTAGGCCTTGCAAATGAGTTGAAAGTTCCGGCGGTATGTTAGTATCGGATCTCAGCCTGGGTAGAGGTCTCCTTAGGAATCGGCTCTTTAGCTGCTTTTAGGGTCTCTGTTTAGGTTGTTTGTTCTGATGTTTTGCGTATTCGTTAGGCTCAATCACGTGTAGGATGTTCCGATTGTGTAATGAGGGCTTAGTTGTCGTGGATTGGATTAGATTAATATCTTTAAAGCAAGCTTTTTTCTCTTTATTATATACATATGTTATCTGTCCAGAAGATCCGATCCGGTACCGATGCAATCGGCTCTTTACAGCCGATACTGGGGAGGAGTGATGAGCCGATCACGGCTCGGACTAATCTTTACAAGTGCCTGTGCTTACAGGAATTTCACGAATCACACCTTCCTGATCAGGTACAGGATCAGGTGGCACGCCTAGCAACTCCAAGCCAGGGTGTGCGCCAGATCGCTGGGCCGTTGACCGAGGGACCGGGGCCCACCAGCCGTCCCGGAAGCCTCCCGGCTCCTCGTGTTGCCTGTCGTTGTTCGCCGGTGGGTTTCGATCGACAACAGAAGCCAACTCGCAAAGTTCCGCTTAGTCGTGCTAGCCAAATGGGTGGTTCTAGCCATGGGGCATCGAGCCGTAGAGGTCAAAGGGCTGCTCCTCCACATGAAGCTGGACCTCAAGAATCGGTTCCTCTCTTTGATGACTATCCTCCACTCCAACCCTACCGCAAGTACATCATGCACAGACCGGAATATACTAGGATCAACTTCGGTGAAGTTGGAGTGAAGTGAATTGATTACACCACAAAGCAAGGAGGTGCTGTCTTCAAAGAAAGGAGGGAAAATCCTTATGATTATGAGAAGTACATCACGGATAGGAGATTTTGGAGCAAATTTCAAGCTGATTGGTACATATCCGTCTTTATTGAGAAGAAGAATGCTATCACCGTCTCCAAGTACATCAATTGGGTTGAAATGGGTGAGAAAAATAATCCAACCTTTGACTTGGTCATAAGAGAATGTGAGAAGAAACGCCTCTACGAATTCTTGGCCCTCAATCAAAATTGGAACAATGAGCTAGTTGCTCAATTTTGCTCCACTGCTTGGTTTGAAGGTGAGGGCAAGAATTCCTTTATTCACTTCAATCTTCAAGGGCGTGCTTTCTGGGTTTCATACAAGCAATTTGCCACTATCCTCAAGCTTGATGACACTCTAGATGAGATGGAGATTCACGATGAAATCAATCCAACGGATGAAGCTCTTATGACTCTCTATCGAGATGAGGATCCGGATTTAGCGATGACTCATGGACTCATCCATATATGGAGATCATGAACAGGATATTCCGGGAGACCTTGACTCCCAAGAGGGGTGATCGCACCAAGATTCATGGTACGGTCAAGTTGCTTCTTTTAGCTATGGACTTCGATCACCCGCCCTTTAGTCTCTTTCACTTTTTCTGGACGGAGTTGAGATACATGCTCCATCATGGCAGTAATCCCGTTATCTATGCTCCATATATCCAAAGAATGATAAATGCCGTGACGGGCATGGAGTTTGGATACGTCTCTGTTCATGCACCATATTGTCCCCAGCCTCCCAAGGAGCAAGAGTTTCCACCAGAAGGTGAGTCTCCTCCATCAGCTCATTCTCCACCCCAGCCCACTATGGATATGCCCTCCACTTCGGCGATGCCTTCCTCTTCTAGGACTCGTCCTCGCAAGAAAGGCAATGCCTTTATTTCTGGCTTGAAAGCTCTCTTCAAGGTATGCTGCAACACCAACGATGTAGTTCGTGCTCACGCTCGGGCAAATCAGCAGAGCATCAACAGGATTGAGCGCCACCTTAGCATTGAGGAGACGGATTGGCCCGCATTTCCACCTTCTCCTCCTAGGGACTTTCCAGCTGAATGGGAGCATTATGATGTAGGTGATGATGATGATGATGATGACGATGATGAGTGCTTGCTGCTCCTAGCTTCCATTTGTCTTTTCTCTTTTTGGTGCTTGATGCCAAAGGGGGAGAAAAGATTGTATCCTAGCATGTGTTCTTAGAGTCGGTGTGAGCTTGAGTGCTGTCAAAAACTTATTTGGATATTTGGATGTATGTGAGACTATATGCTTATTGCTTATCTCGTATTTGAACTAAGTTGGTTTGTAATGACTTATTTATGGATGATGCTATACTATGATTGTGAACTTATTGCTTATCCTTGTTTATCTAATCTTGGTTATATCTCATCATGGTGCTATAACTTTATTTGGTATGCTCATTATGAAATGGAGTTCATGAATATCTTGTGGATACATGGATTTAGGGGGAGCTCATCACATATATATTTCCTCAAGCTCTATTGAATTCATTATTTTTATTGGTTCATTTGGGTTGTCATCAATCACCAAAAAGGGGGAGATTGAAAGTGCATCTAAGCCTAATGATCTATTTTGGTGATTAATAACAACCTAAATGAGTATCTAATGTTTCAATTGAGTATAATGAGCAGGGGTCAAAGAAACCAAAAAGGAGAAAAGAAAAGGAGTGAATCTTGACGACTATTCAAAATTGGAGAATGGTACTGGATCAAGAAAAGAGTTGCAAGTGGAGAAATTTATTTGTTTTATGTTTTCTTGAGTTTAGGTATACCGTACTATCAAGGGGGATGTGGAAAGTGTGTGGAAGATCACCAATAAATCAAATCCGGAGTGTAAGCCTTGTAGCAAATTATCCAAATCCGAGAGCTCCTGGCGGACAGTCAGCCAGGGCTCTAAAAATAGCCTACACCCGAGAGCTCCTAGCGGACAGTCCGCTAGGCCTGGCGAACAGTCCGCCAGGTCACTAAAAACAGCCTAACGGCTAGTTTTTGTGAGGCACTATTTATACCCCCCACGCACCCAAACGTCAGGAACTCTTGCCTAACCTGTGAAACTAAGTCTCAAGCACATTCTAAGCACTCCAAAGCTCCCCAAAGTGAAACCCTAGCTTCCCCACTCCAAATCTTTGGTCTAGGGTTGGGTTTGAGCAAGATCCAAGCAAGATTCAAGTTCTTCCCAAGAGATTCACCTCTCTTGGGCATCTCTTGGCTCTCTCCATCGCTTTCCACATCTATTACTCTTGGAGCTTGGCTCCTAGACGGTTAGAGGTGCTCAAGAACAACCAACTCGTGGTGTGGTTGGATTGAGAAGTTTGTATTACCCTTGTTGCTAGTGAAAAGCTCAAGTTTGACCTTTGTGGTTGCTTGAGAGAGGAAACGGTTGAGAGGAACCCGGTCCTTTGTGGACTCCTCAATGGGGACGTAGAATCCTTGAGTGGATTCGAACCTCGGGTGAAAATCTTGTGTCTCTTGTGCTTGATTATCTTACTTCATTCTAGTGTTTTTGTTATTCCTACCTTCGTCTAGTATTCTTACCCAATCTACTTGTGTACTTACTTTGAGCTAGATTGCTTCCACATTTAGTGTTCCTCACTTGTTTTAGAGTCTTTCTATTCAAGTGGATTTTGGTATACAAGTTTTATTCTTCGAAAGATTGCATTTCATTCCCGAGACCTCCCAGCGGACGTTGGAAGTGCCCAGCGGACACTCCCAGCGGACAGTCCGCCAGGCAGCCTCGGGCTGAGATTTTTGTGTGCAGGTTTTAAGCGACGATCGCCTATTCACCCCCCCTCTAGGCGTACTTTCACTAACTTCGAATCTTCTTACCATGCAATATTGGGTCGTTCGGCACTCGCCAAGTTTATGGCAGTGCCGCATTACGTTTATCTGCTTCTCAAGATGCCAGGACTCAGCGGAGTACTCACCCTTCATGGCGACTTGAAGAAGTCGTACGGCTGCAATCAGGAGGCGATCCAGTATGCTTCGACTACTCACGTGCTAGATGCTTCGGGAGAAGTACTCAAGGCCGCGCAGCAGCTCTCCAAGTCCGGGCTGGAGAGTCCCTCTAAGAAGGCCAGCAAGTCGAGCATCCAGTCGACTGATGATGTGGCCCTCAAGACGATCCAGCTTCAGGAGGGTGATTCATCTAAGACCGCTGTCATCGGCGCGGGATTGGGTGACAAATAGGAACTCGCGCTCGTCAGCTTTCTTCGGGCTAACCGAGACATATTCGTATGGAAACCAGCGGATATGCCAGGGGTGCCCAGGGAGTTGATCGAGCATGCTTTGAATGTACACCCGAAGGCTACGCCCAAAAAGCAACGCCTGCGAAGGTTTGCCCACGATAAGCGTGAGGCCATTAAAAGGGAGATCGCTAAACTTCTCGCAGCTGGATTCATTAAAGAAGTAATCCATCCAGAGTGGGTAGCGAACCCCGTTCTTGTAAAGAAAAAGAACAATGAATGGAGAATGTGTGTCGACTACACTGATCTCAACAAGCACTGCCCAAAGGATCATTTTGGGCTACCGCACATTGACCAAGTTGTCGATTCGATGGCTGGTTGTGTCCTTCTCTGTTTCCTTGATTGTTACTTAGGTTATCATTAGATCGCGCTCAAGGAGGAGGATCAAATCAAGACTGCATTCATCACCCCGTACGGGACTTATGCCTACAAAACCATGTCCTTCGGGTTGAAGAATGCAGGAGCGACCTATCAGCGTGCGATCCAGATGTGCTTCGCGGATCAGCTGCATCGGAATGTTGAAGCTTATGTGGACGACGTGGTCATCAAAACCAGGGAGTCCAGCAACTTGATTGCAGACTTGGAGGAAACATTTAGCAGTTTGCGTAGATTTCGGTGGAAACTCAATCCTACCAAGTGCGTTTTTGGAGTACCTTCAGGGAAATTACTCGGGTTCATCGTTAGCAACCGGGGCATCGAAGCCAACCCTGTAAAGATCACGGCCATTACTGATATGGAGGCTCCGGCCACAATCAAGGATGTGCAAAATTTAACAGGTTGTATGGCGGCCCTGAACAGGTTCATCTCCCGACTCGGGGAGAGAGGACTGCCCTTCTTCAAGCTCCTGAAATGCCAAGATAAGTTCCAATGGTCAGAGGAGGCCGAGCGGGCCCTGCAGGATCTGAAACATCATCTTCAGTCACCTCCGATCCTTACAGCACCGTTGCCAGGGGAGGATCTACTACTTTACATCGCGGCAACAACTCATGTTGTCAGCAGTGCTATTGTAGTCGAGCGAGGCGAGGAAGGCCATGCGTTCGGCGTGCAGAGGCCTGTCTACTTCGTCAGCGAGGTCCTCTCCGAATCCAAGGTACGGTACCCAGCTGTTCAAAAGCTTTTATATGCAATCTTAATCACATCAAGAAAGTTACGCCATTACTTCGACGACTACAAGATCATTGTGATCACGGACTTCCCGTCGGCGGATATTCTCCATAATCAAGATGCCACGGGGTGCATATCCAAATGGGCAGTGGAACTGGGGGCTTTGTCAATCGACTTCAAGCCACGCACTGCAATCAAGTCACAGGCTCTAGTCGACTTCATGGCTGAATGGAGGGAGAATCAAGTCCCAACTCCAGTAGACAAGCCAGAGCACTGGACAATGTACTTTTATGAGTCCCTCAAGCTCGACGGCGGTGGCGCTGGTGTTCTGCTTATTTCTCCATGAGGTGAACAATTGAAGTATGTCCTCTAGATCCTGTGGGCAGTATCCAACAATGAAGCCGAGTATGAAGCCTTGCTTCACGGGCTTCGTTTGGCGATATCACTAGGGATCAAGCGACTACTTGTGTATGGAGATTCTCTTCTTGTCGTTCAACAGGTCAACAAAGAATGGGACTATAACAAGGAGACAATGGAAGATTATGTACAGGAAGTGCGCAAGTTGGAGAGCAAATTCTCCGGCTTGGAGGTTCACCATATTTTGCGGGAGCACAATGTTGGTGCGGATATCCTGTCCAAATTGGGGTCAACACGTGCGCAGGTCCCACCTGGAGTTTTTGTCCAGGAGCTCAAGCAGCCATCCATCAAGTCTTCTCCACAGGTAACCATCGACGCGGGTCCCCAACAACTCGATCGAGAGGTCATGATGCTAGGGGAGGACTGGCGAGAGGCTTTTATTGACTTCATCCGCGATCAAAGGCTACCAGTGGGAATTGACGCCAGGAGCGCAGAGGCGGCACGCATCCTGCGCAGAAGCAAGGGTTTCATCTTGGTCGACGGCAATCTCTACCGGCGCGGCGCTCGGTCAGGAGTTCTCATGAAGTACGTCACAAAGGACGATGGTCACGACATATTGCGGGAGATCCACGAGGGCGTCTGCGGAAATCATGCAGCTTCAAGAACGCTGGTGGGGAAAGCATACCGGGCTGGTTTCTGGTGGCCCACTGCAGTGACCGACGCGGAGTCTCATGCGCAGGTGCCAAAATTGTCAATTATTCGGCAAACAGACTCATGTTCCAGCTCACAGCCTCATCACCATACCGCCATCCTGGCCTTTCGCTTGTTGGAGCCTCGACATGATCAGGCCCTTCACAACGGCGCCAGGCGGTTTCACCCATGTTCTGGTGGCTATCGACAAGTTTACTAAGTGGATTGAGTACAAGCCGATAGCCAAGCTCACGCTAGATCGGGTCGTCGACTTCATCTCAGCTATTTTGCACCGTTTCGGCTTCCCCAACACCATCATCACGGACTTGGGATCAAATTTCACGGCAAAACAGTTCTGGGAGTTCTAGGAGAATGCTTGCATCAAAGTTAAATATGTTTCGGTCGCACACCCAAGGGCCAATGGACAAGTCGAAAGGGCGAACGGCTTGATAATTGACGGCTTCAAGAAGAGACTTTATGATGAAAACAGCAAGAAGGGAGGCAAATGGGTGCATGAGCTGCCACATGTCGTCTGGGGGCTTCGGACTCAGCCGTCCAAAGCCACAGGACAAACACCTTTCTTCCTCGTATATGGATCTGAAGCTATTTTACCAGCCGATATCATGTGGAAGTCTCCAAGGGTCGAAATGTACAATGAAGGCGAGGAGGATGAGGTAAGGCAGTTAGAGCTCAATTCTGTGGAAGAAGCTCGCTGCACCGCTCTTATTCAGTCAGCTCGGTACCTGCAGGGGATCCGGCGATATCATGATCGCAACGTCAGGGAGCGGTCATTCGGTGTTGGTGATTTGGTCTTGCGTCGCATTCAGGACGAATCTGGCCTACACAAGCTCAACTCAAGGTGTGAGGGCCCGTTCATCGTCAAGCAGGTTACAAGGCCAGGGTCTTATCGGCTACAATATCCTGAGGGTCAGGATGTCCCGAACTCCTGGAACATTCAGAACCTGCGCAAGTTCTACCCATAAGAAGATGTCCGGAGATAGCTAAATCCCCAGGGGCTTAGAAGATCCCTTTTCCTTGAATCAATTTGGAGGCTATGTGCCACAAGATTCGAGTTGTACATTCCCTTCTGGGCACACGGAGGCCGCGGTCACGTGCAACATTTGTATAAATCGACTTCCTGTCGTAAAGGTTACGGAGGCTATGGCCATGGTCATGTCTCATTGACTTCATTTTTTGACGTTACCCTCCGCTCCGCCCAAATTCTCTACATATCAATCTCCGCCACGACCTTGGATGGTCGCACGCGACAGCAGTCGCATTTTCCCCAACATAATCGACCCGTTCAACTGGTTTATTCCCAGTTTGTTGGATGAGCTCGTGCAAAGAGCTGCCTCGACTACATCCTGCGTGGTTGCACCCAGAGTAGTCTCGTCCCTGCCAAGAGCACGGCATACCAGCGGCGACGCCCGCATTCGCTCCCAGCAAGTCCGATCCGTCCGTCCGGATCCTATCTAACTTGCGGAGCGTGCTCATACAAGGAGCGACCCTAACTACGTCCAAAGTCGATGCACTCGGGGTAGTTTTGCCTTAAGCCCGGCATTCGCGCGACGTCGCTCGCGTTCTTTTCTACAAGTTCCAGACCCAGAGTTCAGGTTGTGGACAACTTGTTAGATAAGTTCCTACATGGAGCTATGGCTACCTTTAGGGTCATTGTTGTGACAGTTCGTGTACTTGTAATGCTAGGCAAATATTTTGTTAGTGTGAAGTATGTGTTTGTTTGTATAAAGCTCGTGTGTGTTATGTGAAACTTTTGAAAACTTAAAAGTGCAAATAAAAAGGGTAACTTTTATAATTACAGAAAAACCTAGGGTTGTTTTTGTAAAATGTACTTGGATAAGGGTAATTTAAAAATAAGTGAAAGGTGGTTTTGTAAACATGTTTTTCTTATTTTATTCCCTGTAAAAAAATATATGTTTATCCAAAAGTTGCATTTGAAATGTGTGTGCTGAAGTGTGTAAAAATTTTGGGTAAAATGGTAAAAATAAGGGTGTTTATGTAATTTTATAAAAGTACAAGTCCTTTTATGCAAGTATTTGACTTACTAAAGGTAACTTTCAAAATTACTTAGGACTAAAGTATAAAAAGTGCAAGTCATCATGACATGTCTATCCAACCGTTATGATGAGTCTATCCCGTCATCATGACGTGTCATAAATGCTTGCATTTAGGTCCTGAATTTTATAAAATTTCACTCTTTAGGACAAAAGTAATTCAAATCCAATCTTTGTTCAAAATTTTACGTGTAAAGATGCAAGTTTTGAGTTTTTAAACTTGAGCCCTAAAGCAATGTTGTTGAGTTTGAAAAACTCTCCAACTTTCGTTTTGGGCGATTCTTCATTAGGGTTTTAGATTGATGAGAAATTTATGTTTTATAGTAAGGCCCTTGCAGTTTTCTGAAATTGCGCATAAGTCCTTGAAGAAATCTATTCCTCCTTCTCCTCTGTTTCTTTTCTCCCAGGCATCTCTATTTTTTTTTCTCTCCCACAGGCAGCGGCTCCATCCAAATCCATTTTCTCTTCCTCCCTTTCCCTGCTCTGCTTCTGGACCGGCGATTAAACGGGGCGCTTCTGCCCCAATGACAGCAGGTGGCGCAGCCCAAGGCAGCGCGCGGCAGGCGCTGGGCGAGGCTGCGGCAGGCGCTGGTGGCGGCGCGGAAGCCGGCGGCGCAGGCCCGAGCAGAGCGGCTGTGCGCGGGCGTTGAGGCGAGCGGAGGAGCCGCTCGGCTGGGCGCGCAGGCTGCGTGTGAGTGGGGCGGGAGCAGGTGATGCGGGCTGGGCGCGTGCAGCAGCTACGGCAGCAGGCGAGCGGCATGGCTGGCGGCTGCGGATCCAGGCCGGGGCGCGCGCAGGCGCAGCTCGGACGGAGCGGCTCGGGTGCGTGCACGCAAGCGAGCGTGCGGCTCGGCCAGGTGCAAGCGGCGGAGCGCTGGCGTGCAGCGCGTGAGCGCGGGTGAGTGGAGGCGCGAGGCAGGCGCGGGCGCAGCACCGGGCGGCGCGAGCAGAGGTGGCTTGGCTCGGCGCAGACGCGCGGAGCACCGGATGGACGCGGAGGCAGGTGCTGGCGCGAGCAGACGGCGGTGTGCGGGACGCGTGTAAGCGCGGCAGGTGCGGGACCCGGGCGGAGGCGAGCAGCCCGGAGCGAGCAGTGGCGCGTGGAGTGGCCCAGGCGCGCGGGTGAGGCAGCAGGCGTGCATGGCGGCGGCGCAGGAGCGAAGCTCGCGGTATGGCAGCGTGCGAGCAGAAGACGGGCGGTGTAACCAAAACGTGACGCGAGCCGAGGACACGCGCGGTTCGGGCGTGCACGGATGGAGGTGAGGCATGGCGGCTCGGGACCGACTCGCACGGAGGGCAACGAGGTCGCGCACGGCAGTAACTTGGCGAGGACGGCCGCGGAGGGACCTGCGACGCGGCAAGGCCGAGGCGAGCGCGAGTCCGGCAGTAGGAGGAGCTATGCAGAGCGACGATGTGCAGGGCGGCGACGCCGCGACCGAATTGGTGTACAGGAAGGTCGCATGCGGTGCGGGAGGTGCTGCAGCGCGACGATTCGGGGCGGACCCGCCCAGGAGGCAGTAGAGCCGCGCGTGGAAGACGTCGAAGGCCGTTGAGGAGAAAGCAGTGGACGAGATCAGGCGGCACTGGGAACTATTTGTGGAGGATTTGGAGGTGGCCAGGTGCGAGCAGACCATAGCCCTCGCGGAGGCAGAGAGGGCGAGTGTGGCGCGGCGAAGCAAAAGCGAAGGTTCGAACGGATTTAGACTAGCACGTCCGTGGATACGAGCGAGAGTGTTCTATCGGTGACCGATTCGGCTCGTTTCTGCAGGCGTGTGCGTATGCAAGCAACAGACCACGCGCAAGCAAGTTGGAGGCCGATGGTGTGGAAGCAGAACGAGAGCGGCGGCCTTGCGAATGGTTGCGCAAGTATGCCGCCAGTGCACGCACCGGAGCAGTCAGGTCAAGGAGGGTTTCTTCTTGCGTGGGCAGAGGATGTTCAACCCGTGAACAAGAAAACCCTGAGGTTCGCGGAGGAATCGGCATAGCGAACCAAGCCGGTTTTATCGTCTCGTCCCAGGGGTCCACAACGTCCAGCAGCTCCTATTCCTCATCGATCGCCGAGCAAGACCACAAGTCACCGCGGGGATTATCTCTTCGGCCATTTTCTACCCACTACAATCCCCAGCAAACTTCTTCATCACCCACGGAATCTCGTCATCGTCGAGTACTTCTCGTCGCCAATCCTATTCACCGCGGGAATTCAGTTTCCGCGTGTTCTCCTTCATAACCAAGGCTACCCCAAGGTTTGCCCTGATTCATTGAATCTTTCTAATGCCGGCGATCCCTTTGCCGGAATATCGTTGTTAGCTTCCTGTTCTTTGTTTTCCCCGACCAGGGACTTAATTGCTTTGATTTAGAAAGTTCTAGGGTGTTCTCTGTAAAATTTCCAAAGCTTTCTTTTTCAAATCAGTGAACATTTACAAGTTTTATGTTGTGCCCTTGAATTGAAAGTCTTGATTTGTGATCTAGGTTAAATATTAGGAAATGAATGCTTTATTTGTACCTTATATTGTATGCATGTGTTGTAGCTAAAGGATTAATCATAGGATGTATGTATCCAGTAGGGATGTGTGATATTTAGTTAATCCTATCACACGAGTACTCATATCCCTGTCATCAAGACGTTATTCTGGTCTTGATTGCGGTCTTCTTAATGTCCTTTCCGTATAAAGATCCTTGTTATTTCAGGTGTATTTGCTGCTTAGCTAATACATCTCTGTAGCTATGCTTCAGTGGCGGCTATTAGCTCAGCCGCTAAGCATCCGTTTCCTTTGGATCTAAGATGTTTCTGTATAACAGCTATCAGCCGATGCATTTCTTTTGTTAGGCTTCTACCATCAGCTGGTTAGCTGATACGATTGTTATCTTTCTAGTATCGGCTACTGCCGATACAATTCTTTCTGTTCTGTCCTACATCGGCTGCACATAGTCGATGTATCAAAGGTGTATACACAATCTTAGGGTTCTTGCTATCGGCCTATCCAAGCCGATTTTAGTTGCTCTCCATATCGGTCAAATAGAGCCGATCAATCTTTAGTTTTCCCATCTCTATTCCACACACCTCTATCAGCCGATTTATCGACTGAAAGATCGGCTATTTATATATATCGGTCATGTATCCTCAACCACACTCCAATCGGCTGTACGTCACTCAACTATTGCACTGACGTAATTGAGCTGATGCAACCACACCCAATTACCTAGAATAACACTTAAGCACATTTCAGTTAAGACACCACTGCTTTAGGAATCACCCCTCTGCTAAAGTAATCGATGCTTTCATCGATCATCTAGGAACCCGATGCACTCATCAATCGGCTAAACCCCTGTTGTTCCAATCGGCTCTGTTGTAATCTCCAACAAGTAGCCGATTCTAATTAGTTGTCCTCCTAAAGCTCTATTTAAGTTAGTTTCAGATCTTTTGTTTGTTATACGAGTAATATGTTAAGTGAGTGTTGAATTGCAACTTTATTGTAAAGTAAGATAGCTTCATATGCACACTTTAAATGTAATGTTGCATTGCATGTAGATACAACTACTTTCGGCAACGGTACCTACGAGATCTCCCTGGAGTCTACAGAGGATGTTTCTGAAGACCAAATGAACGTCACCAAGGGATTAACTGAAGCCCCGAACCAAAGTTCGGAAGATATTGACATTTCTAACTTCAGCCCCACCAGTAAAGGCAAGCCCCGGACATAAATCCTACTTTATTTACACTGCAACCTATGTTATTTATATCTATCTCTGCATTAAGTTCTTAGGAATTGTATGAAAAACCCTAATTGCATTTTCCTAGGAACCAATGTATTGAATGTTAGCACTTGAGTCCGACTAGCTGTTATGCTAATAGGACCGGTAGAAGTCGGGTGATTTCCTGTCACTCGCGCGATATAGGAGTTGTAATGTTTACATTCCTGTTATCACTATAAGGATGCCGGATGGGAGTTTGGTGAGGTATCATGGTTGAGGTGATACCCCATCTGTGTTGTTGAATCTGTTAAGGTCGCAGCGTGTGGTAGTGCGGGTTAAGTGTTTGAAAGTACTAACCACATACCGCGAAATATGGTAAGCGGTAAGCCTAGTAGCCAATCGGCCCGAGGAGTGGACATACCTCCCACCACTCGTCTTGCTTCTTCTGGTTACTTATGTTCGACGTGTGGGAATACGTGTTGCAAGGGCAACCAGGAGTACGGCTTTTGTAGTCGCGCTACAGACGTACGTCCTGCACTTTGGAAGTGCGTATGGTCCTGCAGTCGCTTGTGGTGGATCTGATCCACGAGTTGGAATGAAAGGTAAACGGTTGCTTCGGAACGACCCTTTGGTGTTCCAAGCGTGTGAGTTAGGTTTACCTTGCAAGGTTGAATCTCGATTCAGGAATCATCCGCCTCTCACGATGAATGAGACTGCTTATCCCCTTTACCACATTGAGTAACAAGAGCAATGTTATGATTATCGAAGATGATGTTTGACTAAAGATTTTACCATGCTTGAATAGCTATAGGTGCTCATCTAGATTGAATAATCACCTAGAATTTGAAAACTAAAAGTTGACATTAAGGATCTACTCTTTGATGCTTTTCAGCTGAAAACTCTACCCAGAGCTAAAAGCCTTCATAAGTCTAGTTACATGGCTAAGTATACCATAACCGGGTAAGCCTTGCTGAGTATTAGTATACTCAGCCTTGCTAGCTATATGTTTTGCAGGTAATGTCTTGAAGACCCTACTCTTCCCTTGCGTTGGCCCTGTGCTCTTCCAGAAAGTTGGTCCGTGGAATGGGATCCGTCCCCGGCTAATACTGATGATCTCGAGTAATGTCGTGTCAGGGCTTAGCATGACATTCATCTTGACGACGTGTCGTAAATCATCGCGTATGTTTTCCGCTGCTAAAAACCATAACTCTAACAGTTTGTAATAACTTTTCTAAATTTGGAACTTCATATTGCTTTTAAAAACTCTTGTAAAGTAATTTCCTTGTGATGTAAAATGTGATGGTGACTGTATCTCTGGACTCACCTTCGTGTGAGGTAACCTTATTTGATCCTGTGTATCGGTGGTTTATCGGGACGTTACCCGACAGGCCAAGGGATTATACCGTCTGAAGCACGTTGGAGCCCTCGGGAGTGGACTCGCGTACTTGAGCCGGTATAATTCAGGTTGGTTCTGCTACAGTTGCACCCCGGGTAGTGTCTACTACTTACGCGTTGTAAGCCTGGATACCAATTCAGCCTGGGCACATACACAAGTAGAGACATCAAAAGACACCATATATACAAGGAAACGAACACTTGTTTTTAGTACCCTAATCCTGCATTACACTTTGAACTATACATTCTGATACAGGTTGGGCTTCCAGGAGGTATCTGTCGAATTGTTCCTCGGTGCAGTCCGCCGCCATGCCTTGAGCGAATATCTCCAGTTGCGCACTCGGCAGGAAGGACTTCACGATTGCGAGGGCGTTGTTGACGCACGTGACAGGTGCCTCGGAAAGGAACTTCATTACTTTCTTTGGGGCCTCACGGAGATGCTCTAGCAGGGGCCGGGGGTTTGCTTCGCCTTCTTCTGGTGGAACCACCACGTCCACCAGCTCCCGGGCGGCCCCCCTGAGGTCTTCGAGTTCTTCGCCCAGCATCTTGATTCGCCGAAGGCTGTCGACGAACTGTTGCTCAGTGTCGCCGATCACCTTCTGCAACCTCTCGATGTCATTTGTACGGCGATAGAGCAGGTTCTTCACGTTAGTAAGTAGCTCTTCTTTACTCATTAAGATTCTCCTAAGCTCTGTGGTGGAAAGCTTTTCAGAATCCAGGTTGAGTCATACAGTGCAAGTACCCGAGGGAAGCAATGGTTTACCTTGGTGCGCTTTCTTTTGCTCCTTGAGCTGCTCCTGGTGCTCCTGCTTATGCGCCTCGAGCTCCTTCTTCTGCTCCTCGAGTTGTCGCTGGAGCTCGGCGTTGACCTTCTCAAGATGCACGTTCTCCATCTTCTCATCGTCAAGGCGCATTCTCAGGGCAGCAAGTTCCTTGCGGTCACAGGCAATGGCCTTCAATTCTTCTGCTTGTTTCTGGGAGTGAGCGATCACACTCTGCGAAAAGGAGAAATCCAGATAAGCAACTCGATATATTTACTGGCAGTAAAGTTTTCAGGTCTTACCATGGCAAAGTCATGCGCCTTCTTGAGGTTCTCTATGTTGCCGTATGTCAGCAGCTGGTCACCGGCCAGGTCGGCGGCGGCGGCATCCTGACAACCTGACTCGGGCAGCAGCAGCTCATCGGGTCTCCCGGAGGTTCCCACGGCTTCTTCAGTAGTCAGCTGTTGCGCACCTGCAATCACAAATGTTCTCAGCATACAGCATGCGGATCCCGGTAGCTAGCCGGGGCGGTCAGACGCTCACCCGCGCCATCCGTAGGAGCGGTGCTAGGGGCCTCAAATTGTTTCTCGCCACCAACCCCGACCTCAGCTTGTCGGAGCTCGGGAGGCGGCAGGTCAGGCAGCATGGTGTCCGCCCCGGGGGCTGGCTCCGCGGGGGCCGACCGTTCCGGGGCCGATGGATCGGGGGCTGACGTAGCAGTGACTGGCCCAGCGCTTGCGGATTCCTCTCGGGTCGAAGACCCGAGGGCTGGGGTAGTCGAAGCTGGCGTCAGCTGGAGGTCCGCAACACTTGCAGCACTAATGAAGTCGAAGTTAGTCAACACATAAGTCGAAAGATCAAAATATTTGCTGTGCAACCAGAGGCAGACATACAGTACAGATTTCTTCTTAATGGCCCTTTTCATCCGCACGGCCTGACGCGGCGTCCCCGTCGCTGGTGGTGGGGTTTCACCAGCCTGTGGCGCGGTCCCCGCCACGGCGATGGTGACAGCCGCGGCGGCTGATGGGCCTGTTCTTTCTTCTTCGGGCTCGGCTCGGGAGGAGGAAGCGGAAGGACTACAAGATGACATTGTGAGCATGGCATAACCTCAACATATAGCAATGCATCAAAGCAGTAAGCTCTTACCCGGCAGACTCGAGTTCTTGCGCCTTTCGCTTGCGCACCAACCGACGGCCTTGCAGCACCAACGGCAAAGCGCCGGTCAACTCCACGCTTTGGTCGGAGGAGTTGGCCCGACGCGCTTCTCCTTCAGCCCCCTCCTCCGACCGGGAGCTCACATCCTCGGTGGATCCGCTGCTGCGTAGGGCCGCAGCGATGCGAGCCCTCTTTGCCTCAATAGCGGCACTGGGGAGGAGGTGGTCCGGCTGGGGGACGTCAGGCTATGGCGGGTAGCTGCGGTATAGCTCTGTATGTCCCTGCAGAAGGTCCTTCAGTTCAGTATTGGAGTAAACGAGGATATTTTCAACAAAAAGAAGTCGAATACTCACTGGCTTGGGTGGATTTCGCGTGGAGAATAATGTTGGCACGTATGGCACGGCATCCATGTCTAGCAGCACCCGCTGAACTCGCTGGAGCGCGGCCTCATCTGACAACTCCTCTGCGCACATGCGAGAAGGATCAGCGGGGCCGGTGTACTCGAATCCCAAGCGATGGCGCTGCTAGATTGGTTGGACGCGGCGTTTGTAAAATGCGAACATGACGGAGGCACCGGTCACTCCCTTCTCCTTCTATGCCTCTATGATGTCCAGCAGCTCCTTGACCTGATCCATCTCCCCGCCGGAGGGTTCAAGTTTCCACTCTGGCCTCACTACAGGTGGTCTGTTTGACTTCGTTGGGAGGTGGGGAGCGTGGTTCTCGATGTAAAACCAATAATTCCTCCACCCGGGAAGGTTGGAGGGGAATTTGTATGTGAGATATTTGTCGCCGGCCTGCTGTCGCAGTTGGATGCCGGCGCCCCCCACAACGGAAAGATTCTTAGTTGTGGGCTGTGGTTTGATGCGGAAAAGGAAGCGGAATAGATCCTAGTGGGGTTCGATTGAAATAGATAAAAATTGAAATGTGGCAGATAGAATTGGGGTTGAGATGATGAAGCTCAAGCCTGTAGTAATACAGAAGGCCTCGAAAGAAGGAACAAGAGGGGAGGGCCAATCCCCGTTCGGCAAAATGAAGAAATGTGACAATTTCGTCAACATTTTCCATGGGGAAAGGTTCACGGTAAGAGGGCTGCTAGTCGACAAGGTTCTTTTCTTGCAGCAACCCCTCAGAAACTAGGTTGTTCAGATGGTTGAGGGAGCACTTACTGTGTGTCCACTCCGCGATCAAAGGCTGCGCCTCTTTCTTCTTCCCCTCGATCTCTACCTTCTTGGGCGCCATCTCCGATTCGCTGGCTACGAGATGCTCGGGGGCTGCGGGGAGAGGGGGCGGGAAGGTCGGAGCGGGAGGAGTTCTTTGGGGGGAAGGCGGCGGCGTTTGGCTCTGTTTGGGGATTTTGGCGGTTCTTGGCAAAATGCAGATTGAAAGCACAGTCTTTTCCCACTGTTGTCACGGGGTTAAATAACCAGCGGGGTGGGGAAAAGTTACTATTCCGAAGTTCAAGGGTCATTTTTTGGGAATATTCCGAAGTTGAGAGGTCATTTGGTGGACTGTTTGGATTAAATATTCGATTACTCATTTTTTCAGGGCTCATTAGCCCGGAAAAAGGGGGATTTCTGGATTCATGATCCAATGTCCATCATTTGTATCATCACTTTGGCACTTTCTTAAGTTGTCATTTTTTAGCCTGCATGCCACGGTTTTCGGATCCTTATCTCCAAAATTGTGGGATTTGGATTCAAGGCTCGGGGGCTGCGGGATACGTGGCATCGACTACTTATTTTTTAAAATTTTTTTGAAGGATAAGGAGGATTACAGACTAATGGGACCCTCAGCCTGATTCTCCGATTCAGTCTAAGGCTCGGGGGCTACTCCATATGGAGTGCGATTTTTAAATCGCACACCATAACAAAAATTCGGGGCATGAGCACCTCATAGCTTCAATGCAGCCAAGCAAGTACTCGAAGAAGGACTTCAAAATGAAGCTTCAGAAGAAGTCGAAGACTGCTTCGGAAGTACTCGATAAGCCTGCAGTACTCAGCTACGAAGAGCTCGGGGCTTATCAGACCCGGGGCCACGGGACTGGATACGTGACGTAGTTTAAGAGGGTTTAAGAGATTAAGTCTATCTTATCTCTTATTTACCTCGTTTATCTCTTATTTATCTCGTTTAAATAGGAGATAGAGCTAACCGATACAAAGGGAATCTACTCGAGATATGTTCTGGTACGATTCCTCAGCTGGTGTTGGTTAGTATCTTTGTAACCCTGGCCTCTCGGATATATAAGGGAGAACAGGGACCCCTCTCAAAACATGATCTCTGGGTCATTCAACATCAAAGGCAATACAAACCACCATACAGGACGTAGGGTGTTACGCGCTTTGCGGCTCGAACCTGTCTAAGCTTTATGTTCCTTGCACCTTCGAGTTCCTGATCTCGGCACCTCCTCACCCAAAACTTACCACCTTGGGTATATCCCTCGGTGGGCAGCCGGTTAAACGCCGACAGATAGATTTTCTAAGATGGCACATTTCATACCATGTCAGAAGACCGATAATGCTACTCATGTTGCTGATTTGTTCTTTCGTGAAATTGTTTGTTTGCATGGTGTGCCAAACACAATTGTTTCAGATCGTGATGCAAAATTTCTTAGTCATTTTTGGAGAACTTTGTGGGCTAAATTAGGTACTAAGCTGCTATTTTCCACTACATGTCATCCTCAAACTGATGGACAAACTGAGGTTGTGAATAGAACTTTATCTACCATGCTTAGGGCTATTTTGAAAAAGAACATAAAAATATGGGAAGAATGTTTGCCTCATGTTGAGTTTGTTTACAACCGTTCACAACATTCTACTACTAGAAAGAGCCCTTTTGAGATTGTTTATGGTTTTGTGCCTCGAGCCCCTATTGATTTGCTGCCTCTACCAACTTCTGAGAGATTGAATTTTGATGCTAAACAATGTGCTGAGTTGATGTTGAAAATGCATGAGACCACAAAGGAGAGCATAGAAACCATGAATGCTAAATATAAACTTGCTGGTAGCAGAGGAAAGAAGCATGTCACTTTTGAACCAGGTGATTTGGTTTGGCTGCACTTGAGAAAGGATCAGTTTCCTGATTTGAGGAAGTCAAAGTTGCTTCCGAGAGCTGATGGCCCTTTTAAAGTTGTAGCTAAGATCAATGATAATGCATACAAATTTGAGTTGCCTGCAGTTTTGGAGTTAGCCCCACATTTAATATTGCAGATTTGAAACCATATTTGGGTGAGGAAGATGAACTTGAGTCGAGAATGACTCAAATGCAAGAAGGGGAGGATGATGAGGATATCCCTCCCAACGATACACCCATGCCTACAACGCAGCAAGGACCAATGACAAGAGCTCGTGCACGAGAGCTAAATTATCAGGTAAACTCGTTCCTCGCTGTCCATAAACAATAATCCATGAATGGGGTACTACTAAATTCTTGTGATGCTTTTCTTATTCTTAGGAACTTGGGACATGAACCAGATTTGAGGGAGAGCAAACACGACAAGAAAGCGAGTGTGGATGATAAGATCGGACCATACCAGTTCGGACCTCCAGGAAGGGGCAACTTCGGAAGGCCATAACTCTTAGCTCCGAATATTGTTTGAAGCCCATGAGTACTTGTTGGAAAGCCCCTGAAGTCTACTTTCAGATGGATCCAACCTCAAGACAAAAATCCAAAGGAGTTAAGCAGAATCGCCAAAATAACGTTTTAGTCTTCCAGTCTTGGGCTGAGGCCCTTGTATCTAGTTCAGCCCACTAGGGGCCCATTCTAAGTTAGGGTTTACACCACCCACGCCTCTTGGCTGTCCCCCCACCTATATAAACCACCAGCAGCCACCATTTGAGACTTGGGTTTTGTTTGGTTGTAAGTTTAGCAGTTGCTAATTTCTTGTAAACGCGTGTGTCGATTAGACCACCCGATTTGCTCGCTTCAGAACCCCAACTTCATGTGTATCAGATTTATCCTTTGGGCAAGGTCTGTGTGCTGTTTGCTTGTCCACTTGTTCTTGTTCTTCGATTTGCTTGCAGGTTCAAGGTTGTTCTTGGCACAGCAAGAACAAAACAAATTGGAGGCGGTGTAACTGTCGCTAAGGCGCAGGGCAGCCCTTGTGGTGTTGCAGTCGGGCAGCATAACATCGATCCTCCTCAAATCGAGTTATCCCCCACTCTCATCAAAAGATCGGGAGCAAACCCCAGCGGGTTCCATCACAAAGATCCCGCTGAAAGTTCATATCTTCCTGTGGATGGTGTTCCACGACAGAATACGATCGACTGTACAATGGACTTCTAACCATATTATGTTCCAATATCCCATTGCAAATTTTCTTTGATCCTTTCTTGATGAGGACATCACTCATTTGGATGCACACAACAATCCTCCGCTGGACATTCAAGGTCCAATCACTAGAGCTTGTGCACGACAATTGAATTTAGAGGTGAGCTCGTTCATAAGCACTTCAACTTATGATTTTGAGAATAGTTTGCTACCTAATGATTATATTGTGATTAGGAACCAAGGAGAGGACCAGGAGATGCATGTAGAATGGCTTGGAGGTGTGGAGGTACAGCAAGGGAGTGCAAGCCAAGTTGGAGACCCAATCCAAGTCGACTTCTTGAGCGCTTGGATAAATGGATATCCACTCTAACCGATAGGGTGGTTGCGTTGGAAACTCATCCCCTACCCAATGAATATGAGGACGTGGTCTATGATGTCCATGGTAACATAGATGAAGCAGCCACCAGAGACGCGCGACTTCAACATCGTCTACGCACCAACACCATAGGTATGGGTGGTAATCATAACCGTGCTCCCGATGACCCTTATGCTAAGATTAAATTCAATATACCTTAATTTTCTGGATATTATGATGCTGAGGGATATCTTGATTGGGAGATGACTGTTGAGCAGAAATTTAGTGCCCATCTTGTACCTGAACAACATAGAGTTTGACAAGCCACTAGTGAACTTAAGGATTTTTGCTATCATTTCATGGACTGGTTTAACTTTAGCAGGGCTTGCACCTTCTACATGGGCAGAACTTAAGGTTGCTATGCGCGATAGATTTATTCCCCCTTCTTATCATAGAGATCTGCGTAAGAGCTTGATGCGCTTAGAACAGGGAGATAAGTCTGTACAGGACTATTATGGTGAGCTTCAAAAGAGTTTGATGCGTTGCGGCATAGTAGAGGGAACTGAGGATTCTATTTGTCATTTTTACTGGGGTTTGCGGCGCGATATTCAGGACATAGTGGATTATAAGGAGTTTAACACCGTCAGCCAGTTGTTTTAGTTGGCTATGTTTGCAGAAAAGGAGTTGCAGGGACGTGCTTTGCAGGGCACGAGCAAGGTTGGCACCACATATGCTCCGCGTTCGACGCCATCATCTGGGCTGACCAGAGCCTCCTCCTTTAGGGTGCGTCCTCCAATGAGCAAGCAACAAGCAGATGCCGGAGTTGCTGCACCGCCTAAACCTTCGGATTCAGGTAAAAAGTCTTTCCAGGTTCTAGCAGGTGCATCCTCTGTGGCTTCTACAGGACACACGACCGGAATTCAGTGCCACCGTTGCCTTGGTTTTGGCCATGTGCGAAAGGATTGCCCAAGTCAGCGGGCATACATGGCTACAGACGATGGGTACATCAACACCTCCGACATGGAAGATGACGCAGCAGAAGATGCTACTGTGGAGGACGGCGATGTCCTTGGTAGCGAGGACACGGCGGCTTTTAGGAGCACCATCGTGCATCGAGTACTCAGCACGCAGTTACAAACAACCAGAGAAGCTTCAATGCCATAATTTATTCCAGACTTTCTTCGTCATCAACAATTGACGAGCACGTGTCATCATTGATGGAGGTAGCTGCAATAATTTGGTGAGTTCAGCTTTGGTCAACAAGCTAGGCTTGACCACACGCCCCCACCCCCATCCATACCATCTTATGTGGTTTAATGATGCTGGAAAAGCTAAAGTAATACATACTTGCAGAGTTTCAGTTTCCATTGGTTCCTATGCTAGTTCTGTTGATTGTGATATGGTACCTATGGAAGCTTGTTCAATTTTATTGGGTCGTCCTTGGGAATTTGATAATGATGCTACACACCATGGTCGAAGTAATACATACACTTTTATGCATAAAGGAAAGAAAATTACTTTATTACCTTTGACCCCTGCTAAAATTGTACAAGCCGATAAAGAATGAGCTGCTTGTTTGAATGATTCTAATTCTGAAAATCAGCAAGTTGCTAAGTCTCTTTACCCACCTAAAAAGGACAAAGAAATTAAATGGAAGGGTGGTGTCATGCTTGCCAGAAAATGTGACCTTGCTGAAATTTCTGATGATGATGTTTGCTATGCTTTGGTGTGCACACAGAGCTTGTTTTCACTTGATAATATTGCGAGCTCGATACCTCCTGTTGCCACTAACCTTTTGCAGGAGTATGAGGATATTTTTCCATCTGAGATACCACCGGGACTACCACCTATGAGAGGGATTGAGCATCAAATTGATTTGATTCCGAGTGCAACTTTGCCAAACCGTGCTGCTTATAGAACCAACCCAGAGGAGACTAAGGAAATTCAGCAACAAGTCCAAGACCTTTTGGACCGCGGGTATGTACATAAAAGCCTTAGTCCTTGTACCGTTCCTGTTCTTTTTGTTTCTAAGAAAGATGGTACTTGGCGTATGTATGTTGATTGTAGAGCTATCAATAATATTACTATTCGGTATCGTCATCCTATTCCTAGGCTAGACGACATGCTTCATGAGTTGTGTAGCTCTATCATTTTCACAAAAATTGACTTGCGTAGTGGCTACCACCAAATTAGAATGAAACTTAGAGATGAATTGAAAACAGCTTTTAAAACCAAATTCGGGTTGTATGTGTGGTTAGTAATGCCTTTCGGTTTAACTAATGCACCTAGTACTTTCATGCGATTAATGAATAAGGTTTTGAGGGCTTTTATTGGTCGATTTGTGGTGGTTTACTTTGATGATATCTTGATTTATAGCAAGTCTTTGGATGAACATATGGATCACTTACGTGCTGTTTTTAATGCTTTACGAGATGCACATTTATTTGCTAACCTTGAGAAGTGCATCTTTTGCACGGATCGAGTCTCTTTCCTTGGATATGTTGTAACTCCACAGGGAATTGAGGTGGATGAGACCAAAATTGAAGCCATAAAGAGCTGGCCGACTCCCCAATCCATCACATAGGTGAGGAGTTTTCTTGGTCTTGCAGGTTTCTATTGCCGCTTTGTCAAAGATTTCAGCACCATCGCTGCGCCGCTGCACGAGTTGACAAAGAAGGGTGTGGTGTTTCGTTGAGGACAAACACAAGAGGAGTCCTTTGCCACTTTGAAGGATAAGCTTACGCACGCGCCGCTGCTGCAACTTCCAAATTTTGGTAAGACTTTTGAGCTTGAATATGATGCTAGTGGAATTGGCATTGGTGGTGTTTTGATGCAAGATGGTAAGCCTGTTGCATACTTTAGCGAAAAATTGTATGGTCCTGTTCTTAATTACTCTACGTATGATAAGGAATTGTATGCTCTTGTACGTTCTTTAGAGACGTGGCGTCATTATTTGTGGTCTAAGGAATTTGTTATACATTCTGATCATGAATCACTTAAGTACCTTGATTCCCAAAACAATCTGAACTGTAGACATGCTAAATGGGTTGAATTTATTGAGTCTTTTCCTTACATCATCAGACATAAGAAAGGGAAGGATAATATAATTGCTGATGCTTTGTCTAGATGATATACTTTGTTGTCCCAACTTGATTGTCGGATTTTTAGACTTGAATCAATTAAAGAACAATATGCGCTTGACCCTGATTTTAAAGATGCACGTACATGGAACAAGTTCGTGGTCAATGATGGGTTTATGTTTAGAGCTAACCGCTTGTGCATTCCAGTTGGTTCCGTTCATCTTTTGTTGATGCAGGAAGCGCATGGAGGAGGATTGATGGGGCCTTTTAGTGCAAAGAAGACGGAAGATGTTTTGGCCTCACATTTCTTTTGGCCAAAGATGAGGAGAGACGTTGAGCGGTTCGTTAGTCGCTGCACTACATGTCAAAAAGCTAAGTCTCGGTTGAATCCACATGGTTTTGTACATACCTCTGCCTGTTCCTTCTATTCCATGGGTGGATATTTCTATGGATTTTGTGTTGGGTTTGCCTCACACTAAGAGGGGGAGGGATAGCATTTTTATTGTGGTAGATCGATTTTCTAAGATGGCACATTTTATACCATATCATAAAAGTGATGATGTTGTCCATATTGCTGACCTCTTTTTTAAAGAGATTGTACGTTTGCATGATATGCCTTCTAGATCGTGATGCAAAATTCTTGAGTCATTTTTGGCGAACTTTGTGAAACAGGTTGGGTACCAAATTATTATTTTCTACCACTTGTCACCCACAAGCGGATGGACAAACGGAGGTGGTGAATCGCACCTTAGGCACCATGTTGAGGACTGTTTTGAAGAAGAATTTAAAAATATGGGAAGAATGTTTTCCTCTATGGAGTTTGCATACAATCGGGCAATACATTCTACAACCAAGGTAAGTCCTTTTCAGGTAGTGTATAGTTTCAAACCCCGTGCTTCTATTGATATTTTGCCTTTGTCTACCAGTGAAAGAATTCATAGTGATGCAAAAGAACATGCTGATTTTATTTTGAAAATGCATGAACAACTAAGCACAACATTGAAAAGATGAATGAAAAGTATAGAATTGCTGGTAGTAAAAGGTAGAAAAGAAGTTAAGCTTGAACCGGGTGATTTAGTTTGGTTGCATTTGAGAAAAGATAGATTTTCATATTTGAGAAAGTCCAAGTTGATGCCTAAAACTGATGGTCCTTTTAAAATAATTGAGAAGATTACTGATAATGTATATAAACTTGAGTTGCCTCCCGAGTTCGGGGTTAGTCCTATCTTTTAACATTTCAGATCTAAAGCCTTATTTGGGAGAAGAAGATACGCTTGAGTCGAGGATGACTCCGATTCAAGAGAGGGAGGATGATGAGGACATCACTCATTTGAATGCACACAACACTCCTCCGCTGAACATTCAAGGTCCAATCATTAGAGCTCGTGCACGACAATTGAATTTAGAGGTGAGCTCGTTCATAAGCACTTCAACTTATAATAGATTGCTACCTAATGATTATATTATAATTAGAAATCAAGGAGAGGACCAGGAGATGCACGTAGAAGGATTTGGAGGCGTGGAGGTACAGCAAGGGAGTGCAAGCCAAGTTGGAGACCCAATCCAAGTCGACTTCGAGTCCACCTCGGAGTCCAGGAGCAGTCTACCTTAAATTGGACGCCTAGGCCATATACGGAGTCGGATTTGGACGTTCTATATATGGTTGGAACCAGAATTTTATAAAGCTTCCAATGTCACTGGATCCACCTCAAAATTCCTTCTGAGTCGACGGGAATCGTTGAAACAAGTGGACATTGCAGCGTCACCATCTTTTGGGCCGCTGGCCCGTGTATCGTGTTGGAGCCCGTTAGGGTTGCGTCCAGGGGACTTGCACGCACCTAACTCCTTTTTATTCAGTAGCCATTGCCACTTTAGGGTTTAGGTTTTGCTTAGATTCAATCTGTCATCGAGCAGTGTCGTCGTTCATCGGTTTGTGAGACCCCAACTTGTGAGTTTAATCATTCATCAGCAAATTGGTTGCATTCTTCCTTCTTCTTGCTTGTGTTCTTCGATTCACAGGCAAGGATTAGCCTTCTTGGCGAGGTCGACCGAGCACCGCCGGTCGATAACCAGAGGAGACGTTGTGCTGCAATTGCGGGATTCGGAACGTGTTGTTCGGAAGCCGGATCGAATTGTGTAGCGACTCCACCAAATCGAGAGCTATCAGAACCTTTCGGAAGATTGGAATCCTAGTCTACATCATTTCTGAAAGAAACACTGAACTGCCCCTTGATTCTTGTGTTTAGCAACTATATTTTTGACTGTTTGTTGAGGGGAAGTGCATCTTCAAAGAGGTTGCTTCTTTTTGTTTGTGCAGGCGCGATGTGGGCGCTATGGAAGATGAGGAACAACATGGTGTTCAACGCTAAGGTGCTGAGTAGCCCGATCGTGGTGGCCCACAAGATGCTAATGTTGCTTAAGCACTCGAAGACGATGCGACGTGTGAAGGATCTCCAGAAGACGGAGGAGGTCATCAAGACCGTGGACGCGGGGGATGCTGAGCCTGATGGCGTAGTGATATCGATGTTGGTAGAGTTGGCCTTCGGATGTTGGGTAGAGGTCTTGTTGTTTCTTCGCTTTGGTGAAACTCGTCATGACAGCTAGTATGTCCTGTTTTGTGGCACTTTTGTATGCTGGCAACCCGAGCAGTTCGGCCGAATGTATAAAATTTGTTAAGCTTTCTAATAAAGCTGGGCAATTGCCTTTGGTCGAAAAGAAAACTCCTACGTACATGTGAGTGTCGAGGGGTATGAAAAGAAAATCTCTCATCTGTTGGGGGTCGGATGAGAGCTCGGTTGGAGCTATTTTTTCACTGTCGAGCTCTCAAATTTAAGATGAGGGGTAGGATGAGGTATCAGTTGGAGATGCTCTAATTTCTTCCGCAATAAGGTTTCATGTATGTCTTATCCCCATTAAAATAAACATATGAGGCTATGGTAAATTATAATTCTTTTTGTCTTCACTTATTTTCTGAAGTGACGATACATAATACATGTAAAAATTGAAATTTATTTTCTACAAATGATAGGTAGAAGAATGCGAAAATTACATTTTTGTTGTTTGAATTTATTGAAATATATCTCATAGGAAGTTCAAATCGCTGACATCCGTAAAGTCATTGATCCGAAGGTTAGATTTATTTTTATGTATGTATGTTGCCGCTTGAACTGAAGAAAAAAACACGGAGTTTGCATGCATCTTCAATCCAAGACAAACATGTGGAATAGAAGCGTGTGATGGGCCTGAAAATGTTATGGAATTTCTAATGCAGTTGGACCATCTGATATTCGGAAGAAGACGTGGAAGATTCCGGAGACGATCGAAACAGTTTTTTCTTAGCATAGACTAATCCTAATAACATATAGTAACTAGATTCTACACATCACTTAATTTCTCTCGTTACATGCTTGGGATAAATCCACGATATACCACTGAATAATTGTACACCCCTTGATATTCAGTGGCATGTCTTCTTCAATTTTTATTTTTCTTCTTGAAACAAATGTCTTCTTTCTATCACTGTATGAGAAGAGCATCCTTCACACCATTGCACCATCTTCTTCTCGATTTCATCAGCTGATTACGCAGCCCATCATAGTGTGTACTTTCGGCCCAAGAAAGGTTTATATCCTCCATTTGGCGCTCCTATTGGGCCGCAACATGTTTTACTTCGATAGGAAGCACAGGGAAATCGTCTGCTGATAACAGAAATGAAAACAGTTTGATTGGGAACAACAGCAGGGTTCAAAAATCATGTTTACCCTGTTCTAATAAATACGAGCTGGTTAAGTGTCAAATGAGATTCATATTTTGCTTAGTTTAAGAAATACAATTGATACGCCATTTGTGTTATGGACCACAAAAGCACTCACAAGTATATCGCGTTATTAGTATCTAATGATTATGCACCAAATATCCTCAAGTGCCTACCAGCATATCCGAACACAAATAAAGTGAGCTGTTCCCGTACAGAACACTTGGGGTGATCAAACAAGCAGTCAGGAAACGTGCCATATTTTTCTTTGAAAGTTAAACTCAAACCATGCCATACGTGATTGAAATAACACGACCAAAACGAATCTTAAATTCAAGTGTTATGAGCAAGAACTCATGGAAGAATCAAATATAGTCAAGGAGCTGGTTCGCAGATTTGAAAACTTTCTAGTTTAAAATACGCCCAATGCATTTGATAGCCAGAATAAATTATGCTAATTATTCTGCAAATGACAGAGCTACAAACAGAGCACCAAAAAAAATATAAGGTCCAAGTAAATACTGTCAAATAAGAAAAGGAAAATAAAAATCGTTTGCAAATAACCAATAATTTACAAAAAATTATAGAGATGACGTCTGTCAAACTGTTACAAGAATCATGCTAGCATAAGCAAATATATGCAAAAGTTAGTTTGCAATACACAATAAAAATGCATCAGCTATCTTTCGTTTGAACAGATGATTCAATGTAGCCATGGACTGTGACTACACGGGATATGACACGAATTGTGCAATATAGCTATTGCTACATCATACATTATCTTCTTCAGGCTTGTCAGACGGCCTGATAAGAGGGGCTACCCTTTCAGAAATGATTGCCTTACCATACTCATCCTTCTTGACAGGGTAGAGCACATAGTGCTGAATTATGAATAGAACATCAAAGAAAACCGTCTCCTACAAAAACCGAATAGCATAGTTTACTTAGTCAAGTTCTGCAAGCAGAAAGGGAAACTTCTACGTAGATAAGAATGTATTGTTAAAAAATCAATAGGGCCTCAAGCAATAATGTTAATATTAGGAGTCATGCTCACCAATGAAAGTAGAGTTTTCCCAATATTTCCATAGAAATTTACCAGCGTACCTGCAGCACAATTTGTTCAGTGAGAACTAAAGGAAACTGATACATCCAACACTATCCATGCAGTAAACTAAAGGATTAATCCGGCTTACGTTGATCTATAGATTGTACACCCATCTGACCAAAATTGAGCACCCCTCCCGTCAGATCAAGTAAAATGTTGCCAATGCTCCAACCAATTGTGCTCTTCCGCCTGAAGTTCATGATGGCCTAAGCCAAGAAAGAATAACATTAAATAATTAATATATCTATGTGCAAATTTGATCAGATAAACTTCAGTAAATTCAATATTAGTTCCCTGAATTTAAGAACTTCTAGGCGTCTGATGCATCACAGACTCCAAAACTGTTTTCAAATTTCTTTGAATTAGAGTGGACTCAAAAACTGTTTCCCTTGTTTATAGAATCAAACAACATTTTCTAGAAAGTAATACTCTTGTCCTGTCTTCTAGGCGTCAGATGGATGAAAGGAACCGCCAACAGCATGTCAGATGTGTCCTTTGAAAGCCTATTCAATGTGTTACTCCCTACAGTAGTCAAGTCACAAAGGAGATGTTGACCATTTCTGCTCTTTTGGATATCTTTTATTGGAAATAAAAAAAGTTGTGTAGATTTTCCTTCAAAAACACTTTCACAATAACATAATCTTATCAGATTCATAAATATATTAAGATCCAGTATCAATTATCAGCTATAGATGATATGTTGAATTAAGATATCACTAGTCCCAAATATATATGTACACATCCAGAGACAACCTACTGAATAAATGCTGTCAATAATTATTAGTACCTGAGGAATATACTTGATTGCTGTCATACCAACTTGTATTGAACTGAAATTCACAAGTAACGAGGAAAATGAGTGCCACATTTTACCAAAAGGATCAAGTTTAGTTAGCTGCTGCCCTAACTGATCATAGCTGACTGTCTCCACAAGTAGAGCTAATAGGATTTTCAAATGAGGAAAAAGAAAACTTACTTGAACACGTCAATAAGCCAAAGCCAGTGACCTTTTGGCCAAGCAATAATTAGGCAAACAATAGCCGCAGTCCAGACAATAGCAGTAATTGATATGCAAACTTTGGAGACTTTCTGCATTCCTCGCTGTATATTACAAGTTTGAAAATTCAACACAGTTAGGATACAGTAGCTAGGAGATACTCCCTCCATTCCAAATTATATAGGTTGTTTTGGCTTTTCTAGATACATAGCTTTTTCTATGCACCTAGATATACGCTATGTCTAGATACACAGCAAAAACTATGTACCTAGATTTGCTAAAACGACCTACTATTTGGAACGGAGGGAGTACCTTCACGGTCAACAAGATAGTAAACCTTCATGGTCAACAAGATAGAAAACCAACCTCATATATAAATACTTGGAAAACGGTGAAGGCTGTCAATGCAACCGCATGTAATGAAAAAGCAACATCATTTGCAGCAACAGGAATCATCTACAAAAAAAAACATCATAGTTTATACCTACAAAGAACAATGCCAAGGAGGCACCGACATCAAGAACAATGTACTGGTACAACCTGAAAATGGACATGGATATACAATGTCTGTTCTTAAAAGTTATGTAACAATAACTAATCAGCAAAACTGATATAACAACAACAGTACAACATTACCCATTATTTTATAACTTCGTTTGGCAACATTTTATAAGGTATGGCCTTCAAATTTTTAACTTCACCATGCAGCTGTAAACCCAGTGCTGAAGCATGGATTATCTTTCCAGATAACATCTTCGTATTTGCTTGACATGCGTCTGCAGCTTATGCAGCAGCATTGCTCCAAGTTCCAATTCATGCCAGTACTAACCAGTTCGGAATTAGTATGAAATGTTAAAACTGTGGTCCCAAGAGTCATGTGCTCTACATAAAAAAAATGGTGTGCTTGCCTGACATGGATCAGCAGCTTACATAACCGTTCCAATTGGCACTATTGAGGGAAACATCAGGTATATGTACAAGTGCAATCTCGAAAACTACCAAACCAGCTTAAAAGTGTAGTTAATTTGAGATCATTTAAATAAAAGCACGCAACAATATATTTTTGTCAATCAGTACAGCAAGAACCGAGCACAGAAAATTAAAATGTTGATATACTGATGGTTTTACATGCCAAAAAAGGTTCTGATTGCACATGATGCAAACGCGCAAAGAAGCAACCAATCATCAATTAGCTTACTCATTTCCAAATGAACTATAAAAATATGAATTTAAAATGTGACATTCATATCTGAATAGATAGTGCAGAAAGAAAAAAAGTAGGACAGACCTCTTTGTCACCATATTTGTCATGGTACTGTCTCTGGATAAACGGGCTGAAGAACAGAGACGCATTGTATATGAGGTAAGACGAGTGCTTTGTCAAGTTCAACACCAGAAAGTCAAAGTTCAGACCCACAACACTGCAATAGATTGACATGAAATTAGCCATAGACCGAGGAACTTCCATTAAGAAAACAATATTTGGATCAGAATAGGATTACGGTTTGAGGTCAAAGAAACAACTTGGAAATTTAAAGTATACTTTTTCCCTAACTGTATCAGAAAACCAGGACAACCAGAGCACGGACAAATTAAGAACCAAGTTAATAAAATAATCGTAAGCACATGTTTTCAGGTCGTAATTGAATAGGATTCAACTGTAACCAAAATGTACACTAATCGATGATACGAAAAGAAAGGGAAAAGGGTGGAACTGATGGTGCGTGTTACAAGATATAACGTGCTGGCCCGTCCTCTACTGTCTACTATTTGCTGGCCAGATGAGGAACCTTCCACCTCCTTGAAAGATAGTGTGTTGGAGAGAATGCCACATAACTTAATCATATATGAAGGCAAATTGGATATATACCTGTGCTCATTCCACCTAGTTTCGAACACAAACGAAGCCAAAGTGCTTATCTACCAATTACCATACGCCCCACCAATTCTGAATAGGCTCATTCTGCACAATCCTCTATCATCCGCGTACCCAGAAATGCACACGCACCTCCCAATCTAACTGCGCCCGCTGGAGCCATGTCACACATAACAGAATTCCAGGGAATTCCCCGCAGCGGAGAATTGCTCGCTGCTCTAAGTGTGTGTTTCGAAATTTGTAGTCAGGTAGTGACTAGTGAGGACTGCACACCATATGAACAGGACAGTGAAAACAACTGAACGAATCGACCTACGCAAGGGGTCGCCCACTAGTTTAAGAAGGGCAAATTTCATCCGCAAGGCCCGAAATCGAGGCACGAGCACGGGAAATCGAATCCCCACCCAGCCCAAGAAATGAGGAGCGGAACCAGGGCCAGGAGGAGCAGGGCGGTGCTGACCTCTTGCGCCGGTAGTTGAGGAGGACCTGCGGGTAGAAGCTGAAGGACCAGGCGAAGAAGGCGACCCAGCCCAGCACCTGGTACATCACCTCCAGCCCCACCGAGTTCCACGACGACGACATGGCCACGCCGGCGGTGCCTGATCCCCTCCTCCCCTCCCCCCTTCCTTTCCCCCTCTCAGGCAGACAGATTCTTTGGCTCCCTCTTGGTCAGGTCGCGCCCCGGTTGCGGCCAATTTCCCACTCGCTGCCTGCCAATTTTTTCTCCGTCGCGGGCGGAATTTTATAGCGGTGGAAAAGGGAGTCCGACCGGGCCGCCAATCCGGAGGAGATGCTGGAATTGATGAACGGGGGGAGCTCTCTCCCGCCGTCGCCGTCACAACGGACGTCGTCCCACTTCTGCCCCGTCTCCTGGGTAGGCGGTGGAAATGGGTGGCGTCGACGGCTCGAATGCTGCCGCCGCTCGGAGCCCACTCCCAAGCTCGCGTGAGGTTCATTTCGGTTCATCCCCCCGGGCGGGCCGGACGGCCCGGTTCGCTGCGCTGCGCGTACCGGGACGGGATCCCGGCGCCGTGCGTCGCAGTCCGTCCGAGGGAAGTGGGAAAACGGGGTGGGGGGATGGGCCCGTTGAGTGCGGTTGTGCATCGCGGTTAGCAGCAACGGAACCGGATGCCACGTGACGTGATGTGACGCTGCGTTTCAGATTCTACTTGTTGCGTCGTTACACCATGCACGTGCACTGCTCTCACCTGCAACAGTGGAACCTCCCTAGAAAAGCAGCAACCGCACCCAACGTTGCATTTTAGATTTTTTTTCAATCTTTTTTCCACCTTTCCAATGGTTCTGTTTTTTATCATATGTTTTATTATGCATCTACAATTCATTTTGACTTTTCTAAGTGCATAGATTTTATTATGCAGATACATATGTTATATTTAGGTGCATAACAAATCTATTGAGAGTAATACATAGTTTTTATCTAGGTGGTGCCTCACAGCCTGGTCCCACATGGCGTGCCAAGAGTAATTCATATTCTTTTACCGCAAACTAAGGATGGGTTGTGTATTCGAGCAGTACGGCTTGACTTCTCTAGAACTCTAGATGGAGCATCGACATTAGGAGTGCCAAATGCCCTTGCATGGATCCATTATGCTCCAGGCATTGGCTTGGCTCCTGCATTTGGATCTTTCTTTTTCTTGTGTACAGCAACACTATGTCAATTGCAGGTTGAGGCTCCGCTCGTAAACAAATGCATTTTGCTTAATTGCCCACTTATAAACATTTATGTACTTCTTGTTGTTAGAAATCGCCTTACCGCATGTGTTTAGCCGATTCAACCTGTTTTCGTTGATATAGAACCAATACAGACCAAGCTAGCCAAATCAAACATGTTCAAGGGTTTGGATTAGGCTTATTCATCATGTTCCTGTGAAAAGATTTTAGCAGTTAGCGAAACTCAATGCAATAATGTTCATACTCCATCAGTTTTTGTTGTTCCAATTTGATGAAAACGACCTTAGTTGGTTAAGCATGTGCCTAGTGGGGTGTTTTTTTTTCAATCAAACTACTCCCTCCGTTCCAAAGCGTATGTCATTTTGGCAAATTTAAATACATATTTTTTGCAATATTTTTAGATACAGTGTATCTCTAGGAGCATAATCAAAACAACCTATAATTTGGAATGAAGTATGTAAGTGGGTTGGCATTTGTCACAAAATAACTTATGGGAGGAATTTCAATTCCAAGTGACATATGAGGTGGTTCTTGGAATTTCCCTATAAGTTTGTATTTAGCTACATGAGTTGGACTCATATTAGGTTGCTATTTAACTTATAATGAAAACAAATTGAAATGCAAAAGAAATTCCATTTAACTTCTATAGCAAAACTGTGAGAACGTGATCCGTAAAGGAGCAATAGTAGATGATATCACCATCTTACAAAGTTAGAATACTTCACGTGAAATCCGCACAAGCAAGGAAACTTTTGCGCTCTAGCAACGGATT
The DNA here is from genome assembly GCF_002211085.1 of Panicum hallii. NCBI lineage: Eukaryota > Viridiplantae > Streptophyta > Magnoliopsida > Poales > Poaceae > Panicum > Panicum hallii. The sequence goes on from NC_038044.1 coordinate 37,010,920, forward strand.
CAGCCCCATGTATACAACTAACCAGGTGGAAAATTGCATTAAATGTTGCCACTAGAACATCAGGCTACACGCGAGACCCATACCAAAAATACCAAACGAACTTGGCTAGTAGGTTAGGCTATCTGGGGAGCTGGAACCTCGAAAGCAGGTGTGCGCAAGGGTCAATGGGCACGGTATCTGGACAAGATCCCGGCGACATGCTTGCATCAGGGAAGACGAGATACCAACAGCAACAGAGAAAGGGATGGATGGTCATGGTCATGGAGATGCAGATGCATGGAAGCTAGATCCTACAAGTACGTAGGGTTCTTCTGCATGATGGCGGCACGCAAACTTAGCTTGTTGGTTGGAAACACCAGGCTTCTATGCTCATGTGACCTTCTATGCTCCAATAATTGTAGCTAAAATATATCTATATCAAACTAATTTGGGGCTGAGAGAGTAGGTTCTAATATCATGCTCATATTGCTTCTACACGCTTTTCACACAGTTGTCCCAACTTATTTGGTATAAATTGTAGATTGCCAATTATAATTTAGGACTGGTTTGTTTCAGGTTGCATATTGTAAAAGCAAGCTATAGTACACAATCTACAAATTATATCAAACAGGACCTTAAATTGTGTTTCTACAATATCTTACTTTCTAGGCTATACACACCATGAATCTTTATCAGCTACGAAGTATCTGCGAACCAAACGTGTCGTTGGGGCAACAGCGTTCAACTACAGTTATTACTAGAGGCAGAAACTGACACTGAACACTGGACTCCATTGGTGATATACGGACAGATTGGCTGTCCCTTGCCACCTTACCGAAGTTGAGCTATTTACCACATCAAGCACAGTGCCAGGATATGATGCCCCGGAAATGCTGAAACCCGCCACCAATTTTTTTCAACTAAGGTAGCCTTGTATCAGTTCATATGCTACCAAAGCATGCAAACAGCAACAAGGATTCGAAGCCCAACAGCAGTTATGTACGAACTGTAACTTGCTGTACAGCGTAAAGTTTGCAGTACTGTCAACAGGTTCGGATGGTTTTCCATGAATCCCAAAGGCAATGTACCCAGCTTCGTGCAACTTCGTTGCGATTTGCGAGCTGGATCTCTACCGCCAGCCACTTACAGCGAGCTGGATCTCTACCGCCAGCCACTTACAGCTATATTACAGGTGGAAGTTATTACAAGCACTCGCGGCGACCTCCGGAAAATCGCTCATCTCCGTGCCGCCCACTAGACGGTGAAGTTTCCAGGTGTCGGGTGGTATTGGCCAGGGAGGGGTGGTCCTGCTGCTGGTACAGGAGGCCCGAAGTTGAAGGGGTGGTTGAACATGCAAGATGGGCCATACTTACAAACACCAAAGCGACCATAGTATGTGCACACAGGTTGGTCCTGACAAATGACAAGGAAAAGGAAAACAAGCTTAGCCAGTGTTATTTTTAAAGGATACCCATTTTAATTAGTTTGCAGAGCCTAGTGGAAGTAATCAATAGTAACAAATAAATCATTTGCAACATGCTTAAATACTTTTTCCACACAATGCAACTCTTATCTTAAACATGCAAACCAAAAGGTGAACTGTCCTAGGAAAGCTTCTGAGATGTTCCCAAAAATATTGGAGTCATCCCTTCTTTCCTCTCCTACAAGTCAAGAGACATGGAACTATGGAAGTACCATAGGCGTATGATCCATGAACTAGTGAATTCCTGGTGCAATCATAAATGCTCTAGTTTTAATGGGGAAAATAAGATGATTGGATAGGATAGGAACTTACAGGTTTGATAGGCAAGCCGATGGGGCTAAGACCTGTTAGCGGTGCAGGCTGGCGTGACTTTGGATGGTGAAATCTGCATTTCATCCTGTATTTGCAGAAACCACTCTTAACAAAATGCTGGCATTCAGGTTGGCCAGGTCTCTCTGGATATTCATCAGAAGGTAGTTGCTGATGTCCTGGTATATCGGCAGCCTTATACATCGGGTGATTCATATGAGGAGCTGGAAAATGCGGAAAAGGGACCGCAGGAGGATAATATGGATTCACAGGAACCTGAAACCAATATTCACACATCAAACAGTGATCCAAGAGAAAGCATCAATATTAAGCATACTGGGAAATTATTAAATGCTTTAGTGAAAAATCGTTGAACTGAAACACAACATGTCACATGATCCGGTAATCAAAAACAGATATTTCTACTTGGCATCACTTTTCTCTTGGCATAATACTAAGAGCCTCAAAGGAAATTAATCAAATAAAGAAAATGGCTGTACTCTTTAATGTTAATATGAACATTACTAGGTAGTCGAACTAAAGAAATGATACCCAAAGGGGAGAAGATCAACATAGGAAACTATAGTGCATCTTGCCTAGCTAGGCCAGGTCAAGCTAGCTCATATAGCCATAGCCTGGAGAAGCAAGGTATCTCATTTGATTGCTCAGAGCTGCGACATGGGAAGCCCATGATCTTCCATCAACTGCTGGCTTGCCGCTTGCCACTGAGGGGTAATCTTTTCTTGCTACTGCAGGCTAGATGGCCTTCCAAAGTGAGATGTTTATGGTCTTACCAAATGGCAATATAGGCTAGAATAGTTAATCAATTTCAGTCAAAACAACATTTGTGCTTTTCCCAAGCCAAGAAGTCCAGGTACTTGCCTTCTTAATTGGCGAAAATGATATTTGCTACCTTACACATAATTTCTAACTTTCAACTAGTTCCTCAGAACAGTACAATTAATACAAATGTGTACAGAACACTCCAAGGACCAGCAAACATACACCAGAAAATAAACTAACACATTCGGTTCTTAATCAATTAAAAAAAGCAACTTAAGGACAAGCATTACTAATATCATCCAGTTAAATTGGTGGCACATGCTGAAGTGAAAGAAATTGTTTAATTGAATACATTTACCTGATGATACCCAGTCCAGTCAGGAGAGTGATACATTCCTTGAGGTGGAATCATTCCTGCAGTGTACGATGGCGCTGGAGCTAGAAAAGGAACATGTTGCTCATTCAATGCTCTCTGTTCAGGCCATATCGGAACACTTGGCTGAGAGGGTCCTTGGACATTTTGCTGTGGATTATCCCCATTCTCATGTTCCAAAACTGGTTCTTTTGAAGGCACATTACTAGGATCTGGGTGGTGAAATTTGCAGTTAGTGGCAAATTTGCAGCTCCCAGTGCGCATATAGAACGGGCACTCCTTTTCACCCTGCAAGATTAACATGACTTATGCCTTCGAAAATTCCATACAAAGATAAATTAAGTTGATAAATGCATCCACAGTTTCCACAATTTTCTTGTCAATTTGGTGCCTAAATTGATAATAATGGTTGCACCTGAATATTATTTTGCATTTTGCAGTAGTATAATAAGAATGGGAGGACATAACAAAAATCAGAGTAATAGATAAGGATACAAGCTGCATTAGTAATGAAAGGCTTACTGGTCGCAGTGGAAGACCAAGAAAGTTCAGCTCAACATTTTCAACCTCTGCTTTCCCTTCTTTTCCCTCAAGGTGGAGGTATTTGCAAGCTTTCCCAAATTTGCATCCACCTGGTGTTGAATAATACTGCAAGGTACACACTATGTTATAGGATACACAGGAGAAAAGTATCATTGCGATGAAAAATCTAATCCCTACCTCATACCTTAGATTTTATATAATATATGCGTGCGTCAGCTTATGCTGTGAGTAGTATCAGCTTACTACAGTGATCAAAAGGAAAAAATTTGCAACAAAGAGGCGCACAACGGGAAATATGAGCAACTAGAAAAAGTACACATAACTGCAACTAATGGACAAAACAAGGAAGCTCCTGAAAGCCACTGTAGCTACACCAGTCTGGAGGCTATGCCAGCCTGAGAACAAGTTGTTTTTTCAGATAGGCATGCATGTGCACAGAGATGGATGATATCCACCGACTTGATCTGAATCCAGATGGCCCTTGTTTCAAGACATAAGACATCATTTGCTTAGAGCATGTTTGTTTCCCTCCAGGTTGTGGAATCCAACTTTATAAGCTAAAGCAGAAACAAACAGACAGCTTTTGGCCTCAGATTGTACAATCAATTCAACAATCCACTCAAACCCGGCTTGTTGTATTGTATAATCTGGAATCTGATAGAGTTTACCAAACTACCCACAGAACTTGATGGCAAATTACCCATACTGCTACCGACCCTATCCGCTCGGCCTCTCAAACAGTTCAGCGTATTGTAGACTTTTGATATCCAAACCCACTCAAAATCCAGGTTGCCAAAACATGTACCAGCATTTTAATCTAACATTTTACATCCAGCTTTCCACAATCCAAAAGTTAGATTCTACAATCCGAAGAGGAAAAAAGCAGGCCCTTGTAACTTCAGGGAGCTCGCATCAGCCCCAGAACCAATTGAGTTTTAACTTTTTTATTTTTCGGGGGGGGGGGGGGATAAATATACTAAAATATCTAAAAGCTTTTAGTGCAATTCAATCAACAAACTTAAAAACATTATGAAAGGTCACAGACAAACCTTGCATTCCTCCTGAGCACTCCCTTCCGAAAAGGTTTCCTTTCTTTTATCCTTGACACCCTTCAAAATCTCAAAAATGGAAAAGAAAAGTAAAGGCAATAATCAGGATGCAATAGAACAAAGGCTTCACATAATAGAACATAAATCTCCATTAGGAATGGACTTTGGTTAGGAATGCATCTATAGCGTCATGCAAGGATGGAGTTTGCTTTAATATATCCCCGATGAGAAAACAAGAATTAACATGTTTCTGGGGATGTAGGATGTCATAGTACATTCATTAGATGGTTTGTAAAAATCCCTCAACTTAACAATAGATACTGAAAAAAATTGTATGCCCTCTGTGTATAAATCCTAACCTTCTGGTTTGTGATATTTGTCTCATCTAACTTCTTGAAATAAACTCCCTTTTCAAGCTCTTCCGAAATCTGACAGCATAAGGTATGAGAATTTAAGTTTCAAATGTAATTACATCTATTAAGCAATCTCAAGATTAGTTCACATGACAATGTCCATGAGAACCTTTTCCTTTGACTCCATTCTTCCCTTCTTCATATCAACAACCTGCAACAATTAAAATATGGTTGACATCAAACGTGGAGTTCAAAAACGAGGGAAAGAAGTGCAATCTATTTAAGTTTGTACTGAAAGTAAAACAACTGACATTTCACTAGTTCTGCAAGCACGATGCAGTCAATGCCCATAACAAACAGATCTGACAAAGATCAAGAGCTCAACTATTCCATAAAATGCTAAAAAGGAAATACTGACTTCATATGACGTCTTCCTATGATTTCCTGGGTTAGATGAACTCCCCTTATCATCAAAGTTCTGCACAAATTAGAAAATTAGCAAAAAGAAAACTTAGGAAATGTACATCAAATAACTAGTCCCAAAAGTGATGAATCAAGCCGTAAGATCAATGATTAAAGTTGATCACACATCGGATGGCATCTTATCTTTTCAGAAATAATAAATTATGGAGGCATGCCTTTTAGGTTGCTTCAAAGCTAGTCAAATTCAGTATAACTTACAATATTTATGCAAGAAATAAAAGAAGAAATTTGGAGGAAGGTGGCATCATCAGTCATACACCACTGATAGTTACAGTAACCCTGGATCTATTTCATGGCAAAATGAGCCACCAAGTGCACATTTATCCCAAGTGGAATAATTAATTGTCTAAAAATTTGGGATGTGTGCATTATCTTTTCACATTATATGTACAAAGAAAGTTAAATATGGCTCACCACAGAATCTGAAATATCTGGAACAAGGCCTTCGTATTCTTCTCTAGGAGCCTGGCCAAAAGTTAAATAGATAATTAGAAACAGCAACCAAAGCATAGTCAAAGGCTTATATGCATAAATGTAGAATTCCAAATACAGATATTACTAATTTACTTCAAAGAACTATGATAAAAAAATATAGAAGTGAGCTGAGCACATTAACAATCATCACCCCGTTATTCGAAATGCATTCAAGAAAACTTTTGAATATGCAAAACTTGAACCTTACAAAAGTAAATTATAGTTTCTGTCTGAAAGTTATGACATGTGACTTCAAATATCTCCATGCAATACTGATCATGAAGCGCATAAACAGTCCACATTTTGAAGCATATTATAGCAAGAAGATTAATGGAAAACATACCAAACAGCAACCTACTGGATACAGCTAGGGATGTAAGGTGGGAACTCAACGGTGCTTTTTGGGTCGGCTAACTAACTATGTTGATTTGCCATTTTAGTCTGTTTCTCTCCCCAAAATTAGATAGGTTGTATGCCACAGTAGTTCATTTTACCAAATTTTGGGTCAACCCAATGACCCAAAAGATATGGATATTGCATCCCTAGATACAACCCAAGCATCTAAGAAATCTAAGAAATAAAAAAAGAAGAATTAAAAGGCACATTACAGTAATGGATAAGTTAATGGCATCTTTTCATCTGGCATGCAAATATATTATGTTGCTGCCTTTTTTTTTTAGTTCAAGTGGGTGATCTCGTATTTGTTGGCAACTTTCCAACAACCTAAAGAGCCCCTGATTTCTAATTATTACTTAAGAAAACATTCTCATGGCTTCTTAGAACACATGGAGTCATGCAACCATAGGGACTAGGCTACTCAAAATAACATGTTCATCAAGCGGATATCCAAGAAGGTGCTGAACCAAATTAGGAAAAAGAACAAACAGCCTTGCCGTGGTGAGATTTCAATTTGATTACACAATCCTTTCTTCCACATTCTGGGAAAAAGGGGGAGCACTGAAAACACAATGTAAGTGGATGATCTTCATAATAGTACCATGATAGAGTAAAGGGAACTAAGGACGTGAAGTGCAAGGCTAGCCTGTACATCTTGAAATCAAAAAACTTGTGGAAGACCCTAAATTTCTTAGTTAAGTATATCATGGACAGGAAGAGCTATTGAGTTTATCATTCAGGCCTAGAAGCTCTTTCAAGTCACTCTGGTCTTAGGTGATCATTCAATTTGTTTATTGAAGCTATTAAACAAGAGAGTAACAATCAACATTCTGTTATCCTAATTAAAATTAAAAATAAAAGAGAAACTATGGGCACAGGGGCTTATAAATCACATTGAAATAATTGACAGAAAAAAAAGGAAATAGTCACATTTTGAGCAGTATCCACATTTATTATTGGAAAAAGTCCATTTTACTCCCCTCAACAATTCACTTTGTCTACTTAACCCCTAAACAAAATTTAGGCTCAAGCTACTACCCCAAACTATTTCAATTGGTCCAATCTACCGCCTAATGAGATTTCTCTTTTTTATTTCTCGACTTACAAGTGGAATTTGAACTTTAAATGTTGCAATGTAACTTATAATATGATGCCCTATGCTAGAAAAATACATTATGACTTTTTATGAATATTTTTCATGCAGAATTGTATTTTTTTTTGATAAATTTCGTGTTAAATGTTTCCAAATTATGAAAATAACCATGCAAAATTCTTAATGTATTTTTTAACATATGACATCATGTTCTCTATCCACTCACAAAATTTGAACTTAAAATTTAATTCGTACGTGGAGAAACAAAAAAGAGAAATATCATTTGAGGGTAGATTGGATTAATTGGAATTGTTGGGGGAGTAAATTGAGCCTAAATTTTGCTCAGGGGGTTAAGCGGACAAAGTGAATTGTTGAAGGGAGTAAAATGGACTTTTTCCTTTACTACAAACAAAATCAAAACAAACCGATTCCAATTAGGATATGTGAGACCTGGGTGCACTTGGGAGTACAAAAACCTAAAGATGTAGCACGAAAGAATGTGTAGCCTATTTCAGGCACTTATTTATATCACTGGGTAATGAATGCTTATCGAGTGAGTTCAATACTAGTTACTATGCATCAGAATTGAATGAAAGCTTCTAAGTTGAAGAATGTAGTGCAATCAGATGCATATCCCCAAAGCGTACCTCAACAACAGCACAAATGGAATTTGACATGCATTGGCCATAATAAACCGGAATACCTTAATGCATCCAGATCCCTTACCGAACAACTACATACACACAACACACTCCAATTTCTTTCCCCCTACTGGGCTGCATTTACCTGCTCCCGGCATGGCAACCAAAACACCAAAATTGATGCACTCGCAACACAAGACACCGAAAAAAAAGAAAATAAGAGTCCATCTTATTCTCTTTTGCTAAAGCCCGACCTCTTCCACAGTACATCGAGGTGCCAAAAATAGACAGACATGCATGCACAAAAGGCAGCTGGCACACATGCAGCAGCAAGCGTAGAAGGGCCAATCACCTGATCATCATCAGGCGAAGATGTTTTATTGCTGCTGCTGTTGCTTCCGCTCCCGCTGCTCCCACTCCCTCTCGCCTGCACATCCACACAGCGAAAGCAACGCGAGGTCACAGACACACGAAGAAAACAAAATAAAGCGAAATCCGTCTCCTTTTCACTCCACCCTGCACAAACCACCAAACCCCAACTCGCCATCACCATTCACCAGAACCGGATCAAAGGCCCTCCCACAAAAATCCCACCCAGAAAAAAAGAACAGGGAGCTTTATTTACTGGCCCAGTCTAAGTCCAAGCGGCCGGAGGCATACCCTGCTGCTTTTCTTCTTCCGCGACGGGTGGTTGAACTTGCACTTGATCCCGAAGCGGCAGGTGCCGAACTTGAGGTAGTAGCTGCAGTCCGGCTCCCCGGGCCGGCGCGGGAAGCGCACCTTGCCATCCGCCGCCCCCGCCGCCGCCGGCGGTGGCCCCTGCACCTTCTCGCCGGCGACTTCATCGCCGCTGGCGACGGCGACGCCGACGGGGACAGGGGCGGGAACGTCGTCCCAGCCCGAGGGCTCCGGGAACCCGCCCCCGCCGGCGACGGCGATGCCCAGCCCGGCGAGCTGCTTCTCGATCGCGTCGGCGTCGGCGTCCGCGGCGCCGACGGAGGAGGGGGAGATCGAGGCGATCGGGGACGCCGCGGCGTCGGGAGGCTGGGTGTTAGCGTCGGCGTCCGCCATTGGAGCCGAGGTGAGAGGGAAGAGACAGAGAGAGAGAGAGGGGGAGAGGTGATGGCGACGGTGATTGGGACGAGAGAGAGAGAGAGCAGGTGGGGAAGCAAAGCGAAGTGGGGAAAAACCCTAGAGAGAGAAAGCGGACGCGGGGGAGAGAGAGAGACGGACGGGGGTCGGAGCGCGTCGGGGGAGGGGTAAAACGGATAAAAATTAGTCCTGCTGCTTTACAATTTACAGCGCCCAGTATTTCTGAGAACACCCTTCACCGTTCCTATATTTGCATTTTACGTGGTACGTGAAGGCTCAGACAGTGGCCCCCAAGGGTGGTTCTGAGATTTGCAGGAGACCGGGCCGCTGGGTGGAAAAAGGGAGGGGATGCGAGGACAAGAGGCGACTGCTGTGGGGATCGCGCAGTTGCGCGCATGTGACGGACGCGCAGCGGGTCTGACTAGCGTGCGACCGCGGGGGCGACGCGGGGCCCACGAGCCGGTCAGAGGAAGGGAGGCCGGCGTGTGACGGTGGGAGACGACCAGACGGGGAGGAGGCCGGGTGGCTCGGAGACCGGGAGGAACGGGCTGGGGCGGGTCACCCGCCCGGGCCCACCAGTCGGACGCGGGAAGCATCCGAGAAGCCGGTGAGCGGGGGGCGGCCGTGTGGGTCGCTCGCTCGGTCCGACTCGCGTGCTCGGGAGGGGATGTTTTGTCCCTTCCTTCTGGCTCTCACAAGGCAGTCGGCATTTGCCGGGAGTGAGTAGTAACCTCTAGCACACAAACAAGATAGGAAGAGAGAGAGAGAGAATAGATTGAATAGCATCAGGCAAACTTCATGACAACATAACAAAATCTAAAAACAACCGTTTTAGCTCATGATGCAAGGAGAACAAACACAAGTGAATTAAGCAATTTACCCAAATCCAATAACATGGACCACAAATCTTGCCCAAATCCAATCACAAGCTCCAGACATCTTCATGATTCCGTAGAAATTTTATAATTGGACTCAAATTAATTTGGAATGCGGCACCAAAGGAGCAAAACCATATGCAACGAACCAAATACAGCTGAAAAATTCAATTATATTTTGAGCTGCGTGTATTAAAGACATTATCAATACAAATACCATATTCTGCCGAGTACATCGGGGAGGTGACCCATATAGGATTGTTAGCATAAAAAACATGCAATTCATCACATCTATTGGAAACTACACCAAAATTAAGAGTGCAGAGAGAAAAAAAAAATAGACCAACAAAGTTAGCACCTTTATTTTCTTTTTGCCAAACCAAAGCTGCTGTGACAATATAGCATGCAAATAATTCTTAACCCAGGTTTGCCATTTCGTTATTCAGGAGGAGAAATTAATCACAGATTAACATGCCTTCGAACCACAGAAGTACACTAAATTCAACCTTGTTGACAACAGAAACTTCCCGATTTCTCAGGATGAACGAAAGAACGATACAATTGACATGGAATTATCCCAGTCAACATCAGGTCAGTTGGACCTAAAGTGACAGAAAATCAGCTGTTATGCAGAGGCAGTAAACAATGAAATGAATTAGACTCCTAATGCGAACTAATTCCACAATCAATGCAATTTGATGCAATTATTCGATTAGCATCCCCTTCAAATCGCCGTCAGAGAAGAAACCTGTACTTGTACATAAGCAGTTAGAAGTTATGTACTGTTCTTCTTTTTCTTATCACTGGAATGACCAGTCTTCCTCTTGTGACGACTGAAATCTGATACAAACCGAAATGTCTGAGTGCAGCCAGGTTCTGTGCATGCATATGGTCGCACCCCTGTATGTACCCTCATGTGCTCTGTCCTCGCCCATGGCCACTTGAATGTCTTCTTGCAGCCTGTGAATGAACACATGAGCGGCCTCTCATCCAGGTGCACTTTGCGGTGCTGAAGCAAATATTTATGGCAGAAGAACTTCTTCTTGCATCCTTTTACAGGACAAATGTCTCGCTTGTGTAATGCCAAGTCCTGCTGGGTGCTGAAGCTCATATCACACCCTTCTATATCACAAGAAAACTTTGCTCCCTTATCTCCATTGCGCAAACCATCACTTGCTGGACGTTTACTGGCTTTTTTCTTACCACTTTGCATATTGGATTTCACTTTCACATCATCAGCCTTTTCTTTTGGAATTTCTTCCCAGTCATCTATTGTGGCTTTGTCTCTATTGCACACTGCTGTGTCACAAGAAAATTTGGCTTCATTATCTCCATTGTCCAAACCATCACTTATCTGGCATTTGCTGGCCTTTTTCTTACCAATATGCGTTTTGCCTCTAGAGTTTACTCTCACATCATCTGTTTTCTGTTTTGGAACTTCATCCCAGCTTTCTTGTGTGGCTTCATATCCATTATCTTCATGAAGCAAATCCACGTTGTCCAAACCATCACTTGTCTGGCATTTGCTGGCCTTTTTCTTACCACTATGCATTTTGCCCCTCGATTTTACTTTCACATCATCTGTTTTCTGTGTTGGAACTTCATCCCAGCTTTCTTGTGAAGCTTCATCTCCATTATCTTCAGGAAGCAAATCCACATTATCTTCGTTGTGATTTCCTTGAAACTGCTGATTTGTCTTATCATTCTTGTGCTTCTTCGTACTTACTTTCTTGCCCATCTTTTGCAATTTCTTTTCTACATTTGATAAATCATCATTTGCCTTGCACTTGCTAGATTTTTTCTTACTACCTTGCAGTTGAGCACCAGATTTCACTTCTACAACATCAAGTCCTTGTGGCGGAGTGTTATCCCAGTCTATGCTAAGCTTGTAGTCAATGTCATCATTGTAATTGCGTCGCTCATAAAAGTAGTTCTTTCTTTTATCATCTTTTCGCCTTTTAGAACTTGATTTCTTGTTCATCTTTTGTGATTCATATTGTTGATGTTGCTGAGTGTTCTGTGCATCCTCACTTTCACTTTCACCTCCATCTTCATGTTTGTCATGATCATCACAATTTCTAGGCTGGTCAAAAGTAGCTAAATCAGAAGTAGTGTATCTCTTCTTTTTGGCTCTAGATTTCTCAACAGAGTCCACCTCTTTTCTTCTGGATATTCTTTTAGATAGGCTTCGGCTGATCAGGCTAGTGGATCTTGTTGATGGTTCTTCTTGTATTCTGTCATAGGAACTAACAGGGACCATCGCTTTGCTGCAAACCATGTCAAGATCCTCCTCTTCTCGCTCACAAGCTAAAAGTGGATGAACTTGGTTTGACATCCAAACTTTTCCGCACCACGATCCAGCCACCTTTTTCTTTGTTGTGCGCGATCGCTGTCGTTCCTCATCTCTGTCTGGATTTTCCTGGGCAAATGCCTTGTAAATGATGGAATTGTATGGTACTTGCTTGCTGTAAAGTGGAGATTTGCTCTGTTTGGCACTGTAATATATGTTGATACCCATTTTTACTGCCCAGTCACTGCTTGTGGGTTCAGCATCTTCGTCCTGCAGAGCCAATCGAATTCTTCCAATGTCTTCATCTGTTGCTTGTTTGAAAGTGATATCTTTCCAAGCATGCTTCATACCAAGTTCTTCTGCTATAACTTTTGCCGCTAACTCTGCTGCAGGGTATTCTGCAAATGCATTGTGAATTAGCAATGAAGGAATTCCATGTTGTAAAAGATTGCAGGATTAAGACATCCTTGAAAACCACTACTGTCCACTCTAACAAGGGATTAACAGCGATAACTCAAAGAATAGGAACATTATTTTTATATGTAACCCATATTCCCACAAACAAAGATAAATGTGACTATTACAAAACAAGATCTGGAAGCACAGAGAATTTTGATGCAATGCCTCCCTGCACCTTCATGCCCCCCCCCCAAAAAAAAAAACAAAAAAAAAGGACCTAGACCTTCAACAATATTACGATATGGCAATATTAGAATGATCAAAAAAAATAAGAAATCAGTCATCACAAATAATTCTTCCGAAGAAATTGTCTTTTATGATTATTTCATATTGTTCAGGTTCGTTGATACTGATATTAACACCACATATTAATAACATGAATATTTCGTCATTGTCACAGTTATTAAACCTGTATACCACCAAACAGTCTAACAAGTAAACAAGATACTAAGAGAAATACTAAAGGATAAATAGGAAAGGAAATGCCCAAGGAACTTTACGGAAACTAGGGAACAGTCAAAATACCTGGATGGCACAAAAGCATGATATTAGCGCCACCAATTTGTTGAAGTTGTGTCCAAGTCTCTAAAGCATGTTCTAGACAAAACACATGCATTCTGCAAGAATCTTTGCTGTACTTCAGCAAAGTCAAGGCATCTGGTTCCATTGCACCTTTAGCTCTGCTAAAACTAGTATTTAAAGAGGTTTTTGCACCTGAAGCAGTTGGATCATCATCCAAATCAACATATGGAGACCACTGCTCATAGGCAGTTAGTGACTCTCCCAGTTCTGCAAGACGGGTCATATCTGTTCCTATACTAGCCTGAGTCATAGCAATACTCCTATCGTCTACTGGTTTCATCGGCGATGGTGTTGCTCTGGGATCACATTCCTCTTCAGACAAGTGCAAATTTGTATTTTGATGCTGAATTGACCTTCCTGAGGACTGAATATTTGTGACTCCATTTTCTGCATCATTGTTTGCACTAATATTTGCTATTTCATTGGGCATTTCTGCTTCTTCATCAGAATCTGATGAGTCATAAGCAGAAGCCAAAAGCCCAAGAGCAGAAGTGCATCCATGGGTGCTGCTGGTGTACAGTTGTCTACACCGATCAGAAACGTGGGCTGAATTCACATTGTGTATTGTATTATCATCTGTTTCAGAAGAATGTCCTGTTGAAAAAGACATTATATTTACACCGTGGCATCAAAAGTACACAGAAAAAATTACTTCAGCACAATAACGCTTCTCATGAGCATTGCATTCTGATGACATTTGGTCAAAGAAGGTATGAAGACATAAAAAAACATTAAAGAAACACCATTGCTATCTATTGAGTAAGCATCAGAGGAAAGTGATTACAACTAAATTAAACTAATATTAAAAGGTAAAAAAATTGGAAACAAGTAATACAATTCACTAAACCATTCACCCTACAACTCATTCCTGAAAAGAAAATCATATGCATAATAAGGTGCAGCAAAAATATGCATCAACCAAGCACATTTTAAGTTTGACCAACAATATTTTATGAATATTAAGATCAGACATATGAAAATGATATTCGTATCTGGTAGGTTCGTCTAAGAAACTACTTTAACAATACACTATCTTATTGGGTTTTGCGAATACATAGAGCCGATGGTCAACGTTAATTTGACAGCAGTGTCAATGTCAAAAAAATGACTGTAAATTCTAAGTTGTTACGGCAGGGGTTATCGAACTAGAAAAATTGGCAGATCCATCTCCTTTCATAATGCAGAAGTGCATGACAGCAATAGCAATTGATGTACGAAATTTCTGTTTTTACATACCATTTGACCAGAAGAATAAGAAGACAGGTGATATGTACTGGATCAAAAAGTAATACCATCACTATCACTATTCAAAACCAATATGTGAAGCAGGGAACGTTGGATAATGATATAAGGTAAAAGGGATATGTTGATAACAGGGAATTAATAGTATGAGTAAGATCCAAGACTTCCTAACCTTGTGGAGGAACGATCGATATCCAATTTGGGGTATCATCTGATTTCATAATTTCTCCATGTTTCGCACTTGATGACATGCACTCCTGAGAAATGACATATTGGACTGCTGCTTCTTTGGGTTGAATGATGGCTACACAAGCATAGCTTAATATGCCACATTGAACACATGGCAACCGCCCTTGATCTAAGAGCCCACCTCCTTGATGTGATCTACCTTTCTCAATCACTCCACTCTGAATCTCCGGATTTAATAAGAAAGCACTACTATTAACTGTTCCAAATTTTGTTTCATAGAGCTTTCTTCCATTAAACGCAAAGGATGTGGTTGCACTAGCAAGCATATCTTCAGCTTTCTTCTGTCTAATACTACAGGGACCAGCAATCAACGCTTGCTTAACAGTGACTTCAGGTACCATCATTGTAGGAAAGGATGGAAGGGGAAATTCAATCTCCGGGATAATTACACAAGAACTCTTATCAAGAAGGATGCTAAGAAAACTGTTGTTTTCAATCACACTTCCAACAAATGTTTCTTTGATCATTATTTCACTTTCATTCTTCTTCTTGTCCCTTAGACGAGAGCTTCTTGGTACATCATGAGAATTCTTAAGCTCCCTATAAAAGGCAAATGTTGTTTCAAAATAAATTCAACTCCACTAACATGATAACTCTGGGAATTACACAAACAAAATTGCTATTTGATATCCAGTTTTTAGAGGCTGTGCTGAAACAGATGAGTCTGTTTTAAATAGATTAAATTAAAATGCATACATCCTGAATTATGAAGTACGAAAAGATGTCTAGTTGCTTCTGAGTTATTATGCAAAATATATAAAGAGGATGTCACCCTCAACGATGTTCTTATACAGTCAAAAGGTTTTATAACAACAACGATTGAGATCATATTTATTGCAGGCACACCTTGGACGTAATGATAGTGCTAGCTCATAAAGCAGCTGATAATGAGACACCAGTGGGCCACAATTTGTGGAAGCCCTCCTGACCGCAGCTTCCTTAGCCACCTGCAACCAGCGAGGTGTTGCAATATTTGTTGCTTCTCCACAATTAAATCCTGTGCAGCATGTATAGTCAAATAAATTCATTGTTGCATACAGAGGAGTGATCTTTAACTCCAAAACAAGAACTAGGACTCCTAACTGTTCGGAAGAACAAACATGAGATGGCGAACTATTAAACCGAATAGTTATCTGCCAGTTTGAATGGATAACATCAACTTGCAGACATGAAATAGTACAATTTAGCTATGAGCCCTATCACATTCTTTTAAACAATTTAGAGAGATTACCTATTAGAACTGATGCATCATGCGCAAATATGAGTGTTTTCTGTTAGAAACTGAAACTACTATTTTACACTATAACTAAGAATAAAAAGCTATTCAAATGAGATCTGGTAGTTTTAGTGGATGATGTCAACTTGCAGAAATAAAATAGTACACCTTAGCAATGAGCCTTCTCACATTCTTTTCAACAATATAGAGTGATTCTCTTCTGTAAAATTGATGTACCATGTGGAAATATGAGTGATTTAAGTTAGAAAATGAAACTGTTTATTTTCCACTATAATTAACAAAAAACACCCATGAACACATTGTATCATAGACCTCGAATTGCAAGGACAACACTTTACTTCTTAGGTTAACTGAAAATTGCAACTCTTACTCACAGTAGTCACTGAAAGGACTGGATTACACTGACCATACAGGCCCAAACAGATAGCTATTCCAGGGAAGATCATACTAACCTAATAAGTGCATTATATGAATATGATATGTTAGATGGCTTACCATGGCTAAAACCGGAATGATAAGCTCCAGGGAACGTGATAATAAATTCACCAGGGTTTTGTACCAATCTGCTTTGGAGAATTATCTATCAATCAATTATACCCAGTACTCAAAAAAAATGGCCAGGAATGAATGCCACAAAAAATAGTGTTAAGAAATATAGTAACACCTGCAGCAAGGAACTCCAGCAGAAAGAAGCACTTCAGGAGACAAGACAGTTGTCTTCTCATTTAGTGTTTGAAAGGCCACTGCACCGAGATAAATAAGCTGTCAGAATATTTTTTCTCTTTTGAGTTAAAAAAATTGAAACATTCATACATAAAAGTAATACCTAGACTAGTTACTATCAAACAGCGTAATCATTAGTTCAGTCAAACATCAAGTTTACAAAACCGAATCATGTGAAGAAGAATTAAGAATTACAGCATTCAAGAATGCTTATGATCAACAATGCTCCTTCAAAAAGGCATGCCCACCACACAATCTCAAGAACAAATAGAAGTCATACGATCAATTACCATACAGAGACCTAAAACTGTACATCTTTCTGTCTGAACCAAAATGTCCCAGCCCAAAGTAAATAGTTGCTTATGTCAAACAGAAAAGAAAAGTGCTCATAAGTTCTTAAACATGTTCGATTGCCTCACTTCACTTTCTAAAATTTCAGTATCAGTTTGGTAGGGTGCCACTTAGTTTTATCTGTCAGTTAAGGACATGAAAGAATGTCGTGACAAGAGCCTGGTGATGGAATTAGTTGTAAATCATAGGTTAGCTAACGGAGGGAAGAGGGCCAACACCATGCTTGAAGGGGATTAGGGCATTAGAAAGCGGGATTAACTATGCAACACAACAACAAAGTCTGTCAGTCCCAAGCAAGATGAGGTAGGCTAGAGACAATACCCAACATGAGTGGCCAACAAGAAGGGAAAAAGAAGCCATACAAAAAGTAAAAAGGCATGAATAATAGTAAAATTCTTAGGGGATATGAAGCCTGGTTCATGATTTAGGCACATGGATAGCCGTTTTCCACGCACTTCTATCCAAGAATAATAAGCTGGGTGTATTCCACTCTTTAGTCCCTTTTTACCACCTCCTCCCAAGTCAGGTACCCTGCCTCTCCTTACATTATTACTCTCCCCTAAGATCCTGCTATGCACCAGTTCATGATTTAGACACATGGATAGCTGATTTCCAAGGATAATTCTCTGCTTGCCTTCCACCCTTTCAAGTCCCTTTTCTACCACCACCTCCCATGTCACGTTCAGTTGACCCTGCCTCTCATTATATTATTGTCATCCCTTAGTATCCTGCTATGCACCAGTGCCTCTGCAGGTCTCCATTGGATATGTCCAAACCATCTCAACCAATGCTTTTGTTAAGTTTTTCTTCAATCGGCGCTACTGCTACCCCTACTCTAGCATGTGTATCGTCATTTTGAACTCAGTCTGTTCTTGTGTGACTACAAATCCAACATAACATGCATTTTCGTTAAACATGTCACCCTTTAGTAGATTAACATTCTGCATGTTACAATGTTGGAAGTCTCCTTCCATAGAACTTACCCTTTCGCTTCTATGGCACCTTCTCGTTACTGAGAATGCCAAATGTTTGGCACCACATCATCGACCCCGTTCTAATTCTACGGATAACATCTTCAATCGATATCATATCTCTCTGTAAAGGCATCCTTCTTGCACTACCTGGTCTTCCAAAGTAACATCTCCTTCCTCATGTCTAGTAGCACTGAAGTCGCACCGACATATTCAGTGTAGTTCTACTAAGTCTAAATCATTTTGATTCTAGAGTCCTAAACCACAACTCCAATCCCTATTTACAAAGAGAGATCAAGTATAGGTTGAGACTCGGAACTTTGGGCTAACAAAGACTAATTCAGTTTTGCTTGAATCTGCAACTTGTAGCCTTTTTACAGGGCTAGGTTGCCTTAAAACCTACAGATTGGAATTTTATCTGTTGTAACAAGTCGACCTAAACAAACTGACGGTCACAGATAAGATCCTGAGTACACCTCAAGCTCTACGTTTACTCCCTTCATCCTGGAATATAAGGCATTGAACGGTTCAAAATTTGTACCCAAATATAAGGCATTGTAGGACTTTTGGATAAGTATTAAAGGAAATCATTTAATTTTCCTTGGCTCTTAGGAACAACTTTAATTATGGCTGGAAAACGAAGAGCTTTCGGAGGGCACATGCGTCTTTGTTCTCTCCCTTAATTTGTCTTAGAATTGTTAGAATGCCTTATATTACAGGACGGAGGGAGTAACTGCCAAATCAAACTTGAATGAACGAATACATAATAGACAATCTAGTCTGCTGCTACTGCCTTACATTACAGTAATTGCTGTGCAACAGCTGCTGCCCAAACCCCTGTCCACAAAACAGTTAGATGTTTAGGTAAGTAAACAACACACAAACAAAGTTCAGGAACTTCATCATGATATACCATGCTGATTTGTATCACTTAACCAATCCAGTTTTTCCTTTTGAATTTCAAACATTACTATTATAGCAGTGGTCCATAAACAGTGGTACCCTTAAGAAAAGTTGACTTTTGACTTTGCCATCAAAGATAAAAGCCAAAAGTTCATAAGTTTTCTCCAGCCATATATTTCATACTAAAGGGCACTGATGTCTGCTTGGTTTACATGCCATTGTGATGACAGAATGTGTCAATTGGAGCAGTGGTCCAGACATGCTAAGTGACAGTTCACCTTCCTCTAAGTTCCCTTTTTTGCACATTGCTATTAGCCTATTACTCTACAGAAAACTGCACTTTGCTGTTGAAGTAGAAACTGAAACAACATTTCCAGACTAGTCATGAACAGGAGTGCATATCCAAGCAAGAAACCAAAGCATTGCAAAAGCATAGAGGAACAGGACACTCATTGGCGGACACATCCTTGTACATGCAGTATGCTCTGACATAAGATTCACTCAAGTCATTCTAAAGTAAAGGTCAGTTAGGTGAACAAACTTTAAACTTTGTTTACTTCTCCTGTGAAAATAACCCTCCCTAAAACCTCTTACATGCTGCTCCAGTCTCCCCATCCCTACCCCAAACTCTTCTCTGCTATGAACCCTTCCCTGGCATCCCTGGCTCCATGTTGTCAGGAAGTAGTGTCCTATCCTGATCAAGTTTGCCACAGCTCAATTCAGTTTTCAATTTTTAACTTCAATCAGTACTCCAAACACAATCTCCAGTACCCAAAATAGCTTATTCATTTATTCCTACTAAAGGGCATTGATTTCCTAGAGCCATAAACTTGCATTGCTAAAGGGCATTGGTTTCTGAATTTACACGGTATTGGAAATGTAAAATGCCTCATTTGGAGTCACTGACACCATTTCAGTTTTTTCCCTTTTGAAGAAACCTGTTTTGGCACAGTGCTGTATAGTCATATTGGACGTGCAGTCATATGGACAACGGTGCCATGGAGGAAAAAGTTTTGACTTTGCCAGTAAGAAGAAAGCAGAAAAGACTCGTGTGGAAATGCTACGCATCTATGCAAGAAACCAAAGCAATAGTAAAAGGGGCAAAAGAGGGGGCACACGCACTGATGGCGTTGAGGTCATCGGCGTAGCCGTGCACGCGGACGGCGTCCTCGAAGGCGAGCATGGCGTCGCGGGGCACGCCGTACCAGGTCTTGGGCTTGCCGAAATGGAGGTAGTTGAGGCTGTGCAGCTCGTGGTCCTCCACGTGCCACGCGAACCAGCTGTAGAGCATCGCCACGTACAGCATCGGCGTTGTCACGCCGGCCACGTCCCGGCCCATCGCCCGCAGCAGCGAGCCCCGCGCACGGGGGGCCAGCCGCATGTTCCACTCCGTCTCCCCGACGTCCCTTGCTGCCAGGGCCGCATTGCCGCCGCCGCCGCCCTCCAGGTCCAGGTCCAGCTCCTCCGGCGCCGCGAATCCGGAGCCCGGCATGTCGTTGCCGTACTCGACGTTGAACGGCCTAGCGGCGCAGGCGCCCCAGAAAAGCGCCTCCAGCTGGAGCTGCGTCGCGTGCTTAGGCGGCACCGCGTGCCTCGGAAGCTCGATGTCGCGTGCCTTGGCGCGGAAGGCCTCCAGCGTGTAGCGCTCGCCGCTCTCCCAGACGCGGCGGCTCGCGGGGCGGCGATTCTTGGTGGAAAAGCCCACCTGCTGGAGCCGCGTCGGGAAGGTGGGCGCGGGGGTCGCGCCGTCGATGCCGCTGCCGGCGGCCGCATTGGCGGCGAAGGAGGCCCTGAGGCGCTCGACCGTGGCCTCCCGCGGCGGCGCCGCGAGAGGGGGCACGACCTTGCAGATGCCGTAGCGGGAGGCCTCGGCCTCGATCTTGAGGATGTAGGCGATGGGGTCCGCGAACTCGGCGGCGGTGGGGCGGTACTCCGGCGCCACGGGCAGGTTGCGCAGCCACTCCGGCGTCTCCACCGCCGGCGGCGACATGGCAGCGGCGGGGGGGTGCCCGAAGGGATCAGAAGGGCCTTCCTCAGGCGAGGACTCGCATTTGGGAGGGGCGATTTGGGGAATTGGCTCTCGCTGACTGCTGCTTCGAGCTTGCTGCAGCAGCTGCTGCCTTGTTGCTGCTGCCGCTGCTGCTTTGGGGGTAGTGAGGGGAGAGAGAAAGGGGGGACTGACGGAGGAGAGAGAAAGACAGGGAAGACGAGAGGATGGGGATTTTGTTTTTTTTCTTTGGACTTTGGAGGGGTAGAAATGGAATTTCTCTTTTTGACTATTTTAGACAGAAAAATAGTGGAGAGCTGCAAATGGCACCTGCGATTTTGTAAGTTTGGAAAATTCTCATTTTAGAGAGTAGATGATTACTTTGTGGATATACAACAGCATCTCTAACGTCGCTCTTCTTAATATCAAAATTGATATTTTGGTGATTGGATATGCTCAACAGATTCATTAAAACACACCTCCCTCTTACCTAAATAAAGAGATTTATCCCTATACTCTATCCTTGGTGATTGGATTTTGGGAGTCTGCTGCACCAACCATTACCAAAACCAACAAAAGTAAAGTATTTATTGGTAATGGAGAGAGTTTGTTTTAGTTTGAGATATGAGTAATCTGTTGGAGATGTTGTAACCTTTAGGGTTATAAGACGCCTTACTATGATGGCTACTTTAAGGCAAACAACTAAGAATCTCTTATGGGAGGGTAAGAGGTGGCAAAACACTATGGCGACACGATGGCATAGCAAGTTTGAGAAATAGGGAACAATATTACTAGAAAAATATAATTTGACTATAGGAGGATGTGACAAAATAATAATTTTGTAGGGAAGATAGCAGAGTAAAATAATGGGTGGCGGTAGCATTGTAAGATTAAGGAGCTGGTGGTGATATCACTAGTAGAGTGTGATTTGGGTATAAGTGAGAAGGATATTAACCGCTTAGATACGACCATTTAAGCTGATGATAAGGTGAGCTCGTTCGTACTTATGGTAATTCTAAGAATAAATTGCTACCTAACAATATTAATATGATTAGAAACCATGGAGAGGATCACAAAGTATATGAAGAGAGGCATAGAGCTGGAAAGGACCAGCAAAGGACATCCATACCAAGTTGGAGGACCAATACATCTCAAGTCGGAGTCCACCTCGGGATTCAGGAGTAGGCCGCACTAAAATTGTTGCCCAGATTGCATATGGGCTCCGTTTTCAGCGTTCTATATACGGATTGATAGCTTAGAAGATACTCTTTCCAATGGCACCAGTCCCATGTCAAAATTTCTTCTGAGTTAATAGGAATTGTCGAAACAATTAGACATATCGAATTTGCCAGGGTGTTGCGTTATCTTTTATCAGGCCACGGTCCTTATAATTTTGCTTGGGACCCAGGCCCAAGTTGGTGTGCGCCCCCACCAGTAGGAACATGCCCCAAGGGTGCCCTAGGTTGTCCGCCCCCTTGGCCGCCACCTCTTGGTTGTGTAAAACTTAGTAGTCGCCACCCTAGACACTTGGATTTTGCTTAGACTGAATCTATCTTTGAACAATTGCCGTTCATCGGTTTGTGAAACCCCAAATTCGAGTGCTTAAACCAAGAATTTCTGCAATTGAGTTGTGTTTTTCCTTGTCCTTGCTGGTGTTCTTGATTCGCATGCAAGGGATAGCATTCGTGGTGAGATCAACCGGGCATCGCATGGTTGATAACCAGAGAAGTGGTGTTGCAATTGCAAGGTTCAGGTCGTGTTGATCGGAAGCCAAATCGTTTGTGTTATGTCTCCACCAAATCAAGAGTTATCCTTACCTGACAGAAGATCAGGCATCCTCACGTGCCCATCATGTGGTAATCAGAGACTCAGGTATTACCATCAGACTTTTCATAGTTAGTTTGTGCCATTGTCCTAAAACTCCAGAAAATTTCCCTACAAAAATACACATTCGTCATCGTTCCCGCTATCCTAAAACCCTATTTTGCCTTGCAATATTTCATTAGGTTTGCTTTTCTGTATTTTAGTCCCTTGCCATGTCATTTTGTTCGTCGTGTCTAGGTCTCATTCATTAGTGCCTAGTTTTGCTTGCTGATTTGTTGTTGTGAAGATAGTAGGTCAATTACTCTTGTGCTAAGTTTATTTAGACAGATTGCAACTGATTGAAACATTGTGTGTATTTTGGTGATATCATTATCTTGCAACACTTTCTAGTCAAAATAGAAAAGAAAAAAAGGCGAGGTGCAGACAAAAAAATGAAAAAGCCGCACCAGAAAAAAGAAGAAACAGTAAAAGAAAAGGAAAGGAATTCAGAATTGCTTGCATCGTTTTGAGTCCTTTGTGCTAAGTTGTAGTTTCTTGCTTGAACTAGGTCTGAGCGAGTTTATGCCGGCGACATAGACTAGCTTGGAACTAATTTTCAGCTTTGCAATTCTGAATTGAATTATGCTACCATATTTTGCCTACTGAGAGCTCCACGTATATTCTTCTGATCAGCTTAGGTCTGAGTTTGCAATCATGGTACCTCTCCCTCGCGGTAAGTATCACAAACCAGCCACCAGTTGTATCATCCACTATATTGTGTTGGTAAGGGTAAGATCCCTGTAAGGGCTTGGTAAGACACGTTTAACAAGGAGCGATTCCAGTGTCCATGCATAGTAATTGATAGGATAATCCTTTGTATGTACTTCTATTCTTGTTAACAATGATAGGAACCAAAGATCTCACGGAACGTGTTCTACATGATGACATGAAGGACTACATGAACAAATCATGAAGGATGTGAATGAAGCAAGTCAAAAGGCTGTCACTCAAGCTTCAACCAAGCAGAATGTAGACCACATCACTGTAGCTACATCTACTCATGGAGGCCATTACATTCTTTCATCCCTTCCAACTTATGATGGTATAGGTGCTGATGAGTATATTGCTTGGGAACTAAAGATCGATAATATTTTTGCACAAATATTATATGTGTGAACAAAGGAGGATTAATAATGCAAGTAGTGTTTTAACTAATAGTGCATTAATTTGGTGGGAGGACTTGTGTGCTTTGGATAAACCTAAAACTTGGAATGGTCTGAAAATAAATATGAGAGAAAATTTTGTTCAGCAACATTTAGAGGAGGCAGTCTTGATTGCACCTCCTCCTATGCCTTATCTTTTGCAGGACATTGCACAAATGAAAGTGGATCATGCAGAAGAGAATGAAGCGCTTGCTATGTCATGTGAACTTTTGGATCTATCAACTGATCATGCAACTACAATTTCTAAAAATGAGAGCAAAAGTAATGAACAGGGTGCTCCACTCACGCAAGGTTAGAATTCTTGTGATGTTTGGAATTTCACGGATCATGCTATCATAGAGCAACATTTAGTGGAATCTTTTCATAATTTACCTTTGTCACAAGCTGATTTGCCTGCAATTACTTCTGATAAAGAACAGTTGTATGATAATGATTCGATTATTTCTATATCACAACTAGTACATATGCATGATATCATTACTTCAGAACCATATGCTTGTGCTGAATACATTGTGTTTATTCCTATTACTAGTTAACATGATGAGCTGAAATTATTATCTTCTTTAAATACTTTGGGTTATATTAAATTTGATGTTCTGCGTAATCTAAGTTGTTTGGAGAGACATTTTGCATATCCTGAATTGCCATGCTTGACTATGAATACATATTATTTTATTGGCAAATATAATCTTCTTTGGTTGGGCAACAATATGACTAATTAGAGGGTTGCAATAACACTAATCATGTCACATCCAGTTCCACTAGTTTCGTTTTTAAGAAACAGGCTAAATTTCAAGAAGGAGAGCATTGGTGGTTGTTACCTACAACATCTTCTACAATACGGTCAAACCGAGGATGGTTTGCTTTGAGGAAGGGAGGAATGATGAGGACATGAACTGCTTAGATACGACCATTCAAGCTGATGACAAGGTGAGCTCGTTCATTTGTACTTTTGGTAATTCTAAAAATAGATTGCTACCTAATGTTATTAATCTGATTAGAAACCATGGAGAGGATTACAAAGTACATGAATAGAGGCATATAGGTTGAATGGATCAGCAAAGGACGTCCAAGCCAAGTTGGAGGTCCAATACATCTCAAGTTCGAGTCCACCTCAGAATTCAGGAGTTGCGCCCATGGGAGCGTGCCCGCGTGCCCCGCGCCTCCGCCAAGTTCCGCTCGGGTGTAGGGGCCATGCCTTCGCCTAGTTCAGCATAGGTGTGGGGCCCCACACCCACCCAATCCATGCCACCGGCATCCATATGCACCATTGGTGCCGCCGTCACCAAACGCTGCCGTCGAGTTGGGGAGAAGAGATCAACAGGAACAATCTGCCTTTGTCTAGTGCGGTCCTATCCTTCCGCTAGGGGTATTTTTGTTCGTTCGTATATAATGTGACATGCTGTCTCACGGCAGGAGCTAACAGAAATGTCATTTTAGGGATAATATCAAGAGTTGGTGTCAATTAGTGAACTTTAGAAATCTAAGGGCCAAGAAAGGAAGCGTTCATTTTAGTGCTGTCATATAGGGAGTTTTCTCTGTATTATTTTACCACATCTTCTTATTGTTGGGAACGTGAGGGTGCCCGATCTTCCGTCAGGATAACTCTTGATTTAGTGGAGACCTAACATAAATGATCCGGCTTCCGATCAACACGACCCGAACCCTGCAATCGTAGCACCACTTCTTCTATGGTTATCAACTGTGCACCGCCCGGTTGACCTCGCCATGAAGGCTATCCCCTGCATGAGAATCAAGAATACAAGCAAGGATAAGGAAGAACACAACTCAATTTCAGAAATCCTTGGATTAAGCACTTGAATGTGGGGTTTCACAAAGCCAATGAATGGCAACTATTCAAAGACAGATTCAGTCTAAGCAAAACCCAAGCATCTAGAGTAGCGACTACTAAGTTTTATACAACCAAGAGGTGTCAGCCAAGGGGGTGGACAACCTTGGACACCCTTGGGGCGTTCTCCTAGTGGTGGGGGCGCACCAACGGCCTGGGTCCCTAGCAAAATTACAAGAACCGTGGCCTGATAAAAGGTGATGCAGCACCTTGGTAGATTCTATATGTCCAATTGTTTTGACAATTTCCGTTGACTCAGAAGGAATTTTGATATGGGACAGTGCCATTGAAAAGTGCAGGAGCAGTGGCCTGCTATGTATTCATGGGTATTCAATTGAATACCCAAATTTTTTGGCAAAAAAATTATATACATAGTTTATAATATGTATATATATAAAAAATAGAAAATAAGAGCATCTCTAAAAGAATTCTTATAGCCTAGTCTCTAACTCTCTATATCGTTATGTAGAGGGTCATCATAAATATTACTTCTCCCTGTATTCTCGTGTTCTCATGTCCCTATGATAGTTCCCTTATACTGGATATCCTATTACTTGAACCTTGACATATCAGGAAACATGGCCCATGAATTTGAAGGATGAAGGTCTACAATCCAATTCTAAAATGACAAGTATTTGGGATAGGGTGTGGATTTTTGTGCTCAAATCTGAGAAGGGAGAGAGATGATTAAGGATGTTGCTACCTTAAGGGATTGGTTTTAGAGAACTGTTGGAGGGAGGTTTTCCACTAAAAATCCTAAATTTGTAATTAGAATAGCCTTTAGGTTGTCTTTTGGAGATAATCTAACATCACAAAACAGGCTTCCCAATCTCATATTGCCTCTTAGGCTCAAATGACCCACTTCCCCTCGCCCAGCCACGACGGCCCAATCACGACCCCCAACCGGCACCGACCCCAGGTTCCCATCCCCATCCATCCCAATTCCACTTCTCCCTTCCCGCATGGCTGCATCCTTTCCGCTTCCAGCCGGCGGCAGCAAACCCTAGCTGTGCAGCGGGAGACGGCTGCGTGCACCCCCAACAAATTCATCCCGCAAAACATGCAACAAATTCATACTCGCCTCCCATACCACAGCGGCCTTAGGCGCGGCTCCCGCCGACCTTGCTGCAGCGGGCAGCAGTGCAGGCTTCAGCGGCCTATGGCGTGAGACCAGTCGCCGCCCTGCAGCGGCCTCAGGCATGGCTCCCGTAGGCTTGCTCTCGAGTGGGGCTGCGGGCTTGGGTTCAGAAGAGTAATCAGAGAAGGCGCGGCATGAATTGCTTGAAGGGTAAGCAGGGGCAAAGCTATGTTATGGACCGTGGGTGCCTAGGCACCCAGGCAAAAAACGAAAATCAGTTATTGCTATCAGATTTTCACCCTTTAGGCACCCCCCATGGCCCAGTTTAGTGCACCCCCCACCAGGCTGCACGAGCCCACAGGCCATAGCCCAGCAACAACTAAAGTGTCCAGCCCAGCAACCATCCTGCTAGTCTGCGCCGCTTCGTGTACTGCCCGCTCCTAGTCTGCTCTGCTAGTTTGCTCGCCCCTTTCTTTTTTCTCTCGCGTCGCTTCGTGTACTGCCCGCCAGCGCCTGCGCCGCGTCGCCGCCGACCCACCGTTTCCATGGTTGCGCGACTCGCGCCCCTTGCCTGCCCCCCCAAATTCTCCGGTGGCTCTAGCAGCAGAGTAGACAAGCAGCAAGTGCCGGCCACAGCTAACTTAGCAGCAGCCAGCAACGCGCCCTACTGCGGCAGCAGCGGCTGAAGCGCCGGCGGCCGTGGAGGCACGAGATTAGGCAACAGCGATTCATTCAGGCCGATCGTTCTCGACCAAATTGCAAGGCAAGGAACCTCTCGGATTATTTCAATAATTTTGATTTCCATCAAGTTCAGATGTTCAGTCTCGAAACTTTGAATTATTTGTTGAATTCTAGGCTATTTATTCAGATTGTAGGCAGCCATGGACCATCAAAGGAAAAAAAATGATTTCTTCTTGCAAATGATAGGTAAATAAAAAATCATGGAGAAGTATTTTAAACGGAAAGCACCAGAGATTGATGGTGGTAACAGTTCAAGAAATCCATATCCAAATGACATCAATTGGGAAGAGGAAATCAAATATGATCCAGGAATTAGGAAACAAATTGATGCTTATCATCCTAATCATAGAGAGAAGGTGAGAAGGAAATACTTAGAAAATGGGCCTTGCCAGACTCGAAACTGCAGTTTTCCAGTTACAATTATTGGAGAGAAGCCAAGAAGGTTTAATCTAGAATGGTTTGATGAGTTTGGAAGTTGGCTTGAATATAGTGAGTCCACGGACAGAGCATACTGCTTTTTTTGTTTCTTATTTAGAGAAAAGAAGGATGCAGGATATGATGCATTTGTTGTAAACGGTTGGAATGGTTATCATAGGAAAGAAAGGCTAAAGTCACATGTTGGTGATGTTGTGGAACACCCCGGCCTAAACAACCGGAGCTAAACATGTATTTAAACACCAGAAAACAGTCTCTGGTGAAAATACATTACACAAGTGGTGCCACAGTCATACATAGCCTTATTTAATACGTTCGATTACAATAATAATATAAACTAGAAATACAATAGTTGCGATGATAAACGCAAGGGTAATCTCTTCATCGGACATGGGGGCTTCTATCACAACGGCACCACTCCAGACTTGGGTATAGGGCACGAACTACTCGCCTTCCTCAGGCACGAAATCAGGATCCTCTGCAACAAGTCATAAACGGGTGAGTACAAAAGTACTCAGCAAGTTCCACCTCACCCTACGGGAGGGGAATGATATGCACGATGCACATTAATCACAAAACATTAGTGATGCAACTTATAGTATGCAACTCTTCCCGACACAACCCACAGTAGGTAGCTCACTAGTTGTCAGGACCACACCGTAGCCTGTCCATTCCGTGGACACGGACCATTCGAATGGATTCTACCCTCTGCAGAGGTCGTACACTGTACCCACAAGCTCGACTGCCCGAACGGACAACCGACATAGCCGACACCCAGCCGTGGTCACGCCCAGCCCGGCCGCACAAACCCTCGGGCCCTGACCCCAATGGTCTATACCCGTGAACCATCCCTGCGACCGTCAGGCTAACCAGTGGGATTAGGCTAAGTCCGGCCCATAACGGAACCTGTGGTCGTACTAAAGTAAGCTAGGTGAGATGTCAAAACAACTCGGTCCTTATGGTTCACCAGGGCAGCAACCATCTCTCAACATATCAACTCAAGCCTACCTCCACGGTAGCACTCACCTGCCAGTCTACAACCACGGTAGCGCCGGCTCCAGCATACCCAGCTGCCCTAGCCTCAGCCAAAACCCTTCATATCCTAGTCTCAACTCTGGATATGCACAACTACTCACATGCATGTATGAGCACACTCAATCACTCAAGCACTGGTATATGTAATCGATCCTAAACCAGAGCTACAACTAGACGTCCTCACATGGATGCAACCGTTCACGTAGGGGTCAATGAAACTTGCCTTCGCTTATGTACGCGTCGGCGGCGGCGGCTTCCTGCTCGTGGTACGGGTCTTCTGGCTCCGGCGCGCTGTACTGGCCTTCGTACTCCTTGGCCGGCTCCTCCTCGGTCACTCCGTGATCTACGGGCGGAAACGGCACAACCGGCAAACAACACAAGCAAGCTATAAAATAAGCTCAAATGGAGATGAAAATAGGAGAAATAGATAGTATACGATTTGAGGAGAGGGTCAACTGTTGGAGCTTCGTCTCGTGAGTGAACTGGGCTCGGGAGAAGTGGTTTAGCTAGCGAAGTGAGGCGGCTCGGTGTGCTTTGGCTGATGACGGAGTTCATCACGGCCTCGCTCCTTTTATAGGCGGGGAGAGCGGTAGCGGCTCGCACAGGGACGGCGACGGCGTGGGCTGTGGCAGCTCGCCGACAGCTCCCACAGTGGCAGCACTGAAGACGCGAGCGTCGAGGCGGCAAAGCCGGCGAGGACGCTGCAGCGGCGTGGGCGAGGTGGGGACGCGGAGGTGGGCGGCACGGCGCGGTGCTGGCGGCAGTGCGCGGTCCCGTCGTGGGGCCGGTGTGT
This sequence comes from Panicum hallii, assembly GCF_002211085.1. NCBI lineage: Eukaryota > Viridiplantae > Streptophyta > Magnoliopsida > Poales > Poaceae > Panicum > Panicum hallii. The sequence continues at coordinate 37,040,797 of NC_038044.1, forward strand.
CGCGCGTGCGCGAGCGAAAGCGAGCACGGGTGGGGGACGGCAGGGAGGTGCGTCGGCTTCCTTTTTAAATGAGGTGAGGTGGTTCGCGCGGCGGAAAAAATATCTCGGCCGGCGCTGTGTGCGACGACCCTGATTTATGGCGAGGTGGAGTCTACCAACAGATGAATCACAACCTATATACTAAGTACTCCAGCTTAACCAGGAGACTAACACGTACCTTATTGGAGCGACAAAGTCACGAAGGAACGCACAACCTTAAGTGGCTAGTCCAACACTAAGCTTACCACAACTTATGTAACTTGCTCATAGGTGGATGGCAAAGAAAGGGGGGTCCTATTTATAGATCAAGGGGGATGGTGTTGCTAGTGAAGATAAAGAAAGCACCGGAGAAGGAAAACAGAGGGGAAAGGGAAATCGAATTCCCCAAGGACTTATGCGCAATTTTAGGAAACTGCAGGGGCTCATCTGTAAGGCGAAATTTCCCATCAATCCAAAACTCAAATGAAGAAATGCCCAAAATGAAAGTTGAAGAGTTTTTCAAACTCTACAACATTGCTTTAGGGCTCAAATTCAAAAACTCAAAACTTATGTTTTTACACATAAATTTTTTTGGAACAAAAGTCGGATTTGAATTGCTTTTGTCCTAAAGAGTAAAACTTTATAAAATTCAGGATCTAAATGCAAGTATTTATGACACGTCATAATGACGGGATAGACTCATCATAAATGTTGGATAGACATGTCATTATGACGGGATAGACTTGTCATAATGGTTGGATAGACATGTCATTATGACGGGATAGACTCGTCATAAATGTTGGATAGACATGTCATTATGACGGGATAGACTCGTCATAAATGTTGGATAGACATGACTCGCATTTTTACCCTTTAGTCCTGAGTAGATTTAAAAGTTACTTTTGTAAATCCAATATTTGCATAAAAGGACTTGTACTTTTATAAAATTACGCAAACACCCTTACTTTGCATTTCTTTCAATAGTGATGAAAACTGGGATGTTACATGTTGGTGGATCACACTTTATTGCCATGAAGAAGTGTGATGATTTGTTACAAAGAGACCAACATATATATGTTGCTTTCAATCAGATTAGTCATATTGCTAAGAGGGCTTACTTTGCTCGGCTGAATGGTTCCATTGATATTGTTAGGCTATTATTGAACCAAGGATAGCCTTTCCGGGGCCATGATGAGTCAAAGAACTCCCTCAACAAAGGGAACTTCAGAGAGTTTCATGAGTGCTTGGCAGAGCATGATCCAGAGTTAGGCAAGGCAATGGGTGAAAATGGTGCATGTAATAGTTGCTTGCTGGCTGCTGAAATTCAGAGAGACATTGTTGAATGTTTTGCAAATGAAGTTCTACATTCTATCCTAGAGGAGCTTGGGAGTGACATGTTTTGTTTGCTAGTTGATGAGTCGAGAGATGTTTCTTGCAAAGAACAAATGGCTGTGGTTTTGAGGTATGTTGACAAACATGGGATGGTGAAAGAGAGGTTTGTTGGTCTTGTGCACGTGATTGAAACAAGTTCTTCTCATCTCAAGTCATCTATTGATTCTCTTTTTGCAAAGTTGAAACTAAGCTTAAAGCAAGTCAGAGGCCAAGGATATGATGGTGCTAGCAATATGCGAGGTGAGTTCAATGGCTTGCAATCATTGATCATGAGAAAAAGTAGAACAACTTATTATGTGCATTGCTTTGCTCACCAACTTCAACTAGTCGTTGTGGCAGTTGTGAGAAAACATAAGGGTATAAGAAATTTCTTAACTAGGATTTCTATCTTACTAAATGTGGTGGGTGGATCAGCTAAGAGAAGGGACATGATTAGAGATATCAATGCTGAAGAACTAAGAAAGGCATTAGGTTGTGGGCAACTTGAGACCGGGATAGGGTTAAATCAAGAGGAATGCCTTCAAAGACCTGGAGACACTCGGTGGAGTTCACATTACAGAACTCTGAAAAGTTTGATCAACATGTTTCCTACAATAGTTCAAGTGCTAAAATTTGTGGAAAAGGATGACAAAGATTGGAAGAATAAAGATCAAGCATCAAATCTTCTAGTGTACTTCAAATCTTTTGACTTTGTCATTTATTTGCATCTCATGTTGACTACATTAGCAGCCACAAACACTTTGTCATTAGCATTGCAGCGTAAGGATCAGGACATTGTGAATGCCATTGGATGTGTGGGATCAACTAGAATCCATTTGGATAGTCTTAGAAGAGATGGGTGGGACAAATTATTAGATGAAGTGACTGAGTTTTGTGACAAGCATGAGATTGACAAATTGAAAATGGAAGATACCTCTGTTAATCCCCAACAACCTAGAAAAAAAGCTGGAATTACAAACAAGCATCATTATGAAGTGGATTGCCTTAATGAAGTTATTGATTGGCTAGTTCAAGAGCTTGACAACCGCTTTAATGAGATAAGCTCTCAATTGCTTCTTTGCTCGGCTGCTTTCAATCCAAGAGACTCATTTCATGATTTCAATGTGGAGAGTTTGATGAGCCTAGCAAAATTATATCCTGATGATTTCAATTTTGATAATTTGAGAGACCTTAGACACCAACTTTGCCTTTACATTGCTGATGTACGAGCAGATGATAGATTATCCAACATAAATACTATTGGTGAGCTTTCTCAAAAAATGGTGGCCACAACTAAAGATATTTGTTATCCACTGGTTTATCGACTTTTGAAGCTTGTACTAGTATTACCTGTTGCTACTGCAACAGTGGAGAGATGCTTTTCAGCCTTGAATCTTGTGAAGACAGATTTGTCTAACAAAATTGGTGATGAGCACCTGAGTCATAGACTTATTTGCTATGTGGAGAAAGAAATATTAAGAAAAGTTACCAATGAAGCAGTGGTTGATCGTTTCATGAACATGGAAGGGAAAGGGCGTAAATATGATCTCTGAAGGTAATGCAATGCTCCTATCTTTAGTCGAATAATTCTACAATTTCTTAGTTAAAAATACTAACTCCTTTTTCTTTTCTAGCTCAGTCGGATTTTTATGTTGGACGTATTTTGGATTTTGCTATGGCAGCAATATTTTGTTTATAATTTTTGGCATTCTGTCATTGACTACAATGAAGTGACCAATATTATCTTTATCTTTGTGAGGGGTAAACATTATTGTTGATACTTTGAATTTGTTAACTTTGTATTGCTCCTGATCATGTATGTTGAACTATTGATGTTTAAAGCATGGTAGATGAAAAATTATTTTGATGTATTGTTTAAATACTATGGCATCCTTGCTCTTAGGATAAAGTGGTGCACCCCCCTCCGAGCTGCTCTAGATTCGCCCCTGAGGGTAAGTTCATAAGCACGATGTTCTTGCTTAACAGAGGAGTAGGAGTAAAGAATATGATGAGATGTGAGATCAGTAGCCATGCTCATGCATTAGGTTGTTGGTTTTATTTTTAGGATGGATCCAAATTCATGTTACTTGTTGCAAATAAAACTGATTGGGAATAGAAAAAAGGTTAGAAAGGATGTCAAATGTTTCTGTTTTTACTTTTGAGAAGACTATGGATTCAGACTTGATAAATTATAAGGATTTAGTTGAATTAAATGTGGAGAAACATCGGGGCTGAGTTATTTAGTAGTTGCACAAAGCCACCACTACTAAAAGACACAGCTGGTAGGCCTAAAACTGAGAGGCATAAAGGCTGCAGTGAGAAGAAAAGAAAAAGTGACCATCACAAGTGTCCAATTTGTACATATTATGGGTATCATTGGCACAACTGCAAGAGGGGTAACCCAGATGATATTTCTGCTATGATGGATGTGAGGTAATGAAATGTTGCTGGTTTACTCTTTATTTGCATGTTCTTTTGTTGAAAAGCAATTATAAATACTAATTTCATTGTTCATGCTTGTGTAGAGGACCACCAAAGAAGAAGACAAAGAAAACCAAAACAGCTCAGTCATCAATTGTGCCTTGGGAGGATGAAGCACCAGCAGTCTCTATGTCTTTTCCACCAAGATTAGCAATTTCACACCTAGCCGTAGTGAACATGACAGCTATGTTTGAACGCTAAGCACTTCCTTTTCTCACATTAGCCAAAGCTTGGATACTACAATGAATAAAAAGGATAAACGTGCCAACTCTTGTTCTGGAGCATCAAAAAGGTAATCTGAACTTGTTCTGAATTTTAGATTAGATTTAATGATATCTTGTTTTTTTCTCTAAGTTCCTTATTTTTAAACATAGCCAAAGCTTGGAGGTTACAAGTAACCAAAAAGGGAAAACATGCCAACTCTAATTTTGGAGCATAAAAAGGTAACCCTTGCTGGTTTTGAATTTTAGACATCTTATTATCCATTATTTATATATTTCACTAAATTGTTGCTGCCTTAAACAGATCAAGAACTGACTCAAATCAACCTAAGCCTCTTTTAGTTGAGTTTCCTAGGTCCATAGAGCAAACAATTGACAATGTAAAGGCCAAACCTAAAAGAAAACAAACTGCCAAAAAGAAAACAAGCGTTCCTATGGAGCCACTTGACAGTCATGCAATGGGCACAAGAAGCAAGAAAATGGATCCAGCCAACCGTGCAATAAGCACAAGAAGCAAAAGAAGAATCAGCTTGTGATCTTCATAGTGGACTTGGCTTGATGTATGTCTTAGAATGTGCTATTTACTATGATGTATGTGAACATGGATGGATGTGGAGCTGTCTTTTTGCTCCTTTTACGTCTCTATTTGGATGTATTTGTGAACTGAAATGCAAGTGTGAACCTTCTGTATGCATATGTGATGTATGTGTGAACTGCACCGCATATGTCTACTTGGGATCCTAATTTATCTGTCATAGTGTATCTGTGAACCTTCTGAATGTATATGTGATGTTAATATGGTGTCAACCTTTTGTCTAAAATATTTGCTTATGCTTGTATATGTGACCTTTATTGATGATGCCCATAAATTTGTTGCATTTTTTGCTCAACTGTCATGCACAATTTTTCCATAAAAATGAGTTCAACTAATCAAAACATTTATAAATGATGCACAAAAAATCCACGTCAACATGGCTCTTGTACAATTTTTTTCCTTTTTACAAGTGTCCAGATACGTGTAGCAAAACCAATCTGGTTAGAGAACTACATGAGGGGTAAAATGCTCTTTTCATGTGGCAGTTAACACTGTTACTACTCACATTTGACGGAAGTGTCATTTTAGGGATGAAATTAAGAGTTGGTGTCAATTAGGGAACTTCCGAAATGTAAGAGCTAAAGAAGGAAGCGTTCATTTTAGTGGTGTCATATAGGGATTTTTTTCAATAATATATTGATGAGAAGAAGGATATCCTAGTGGATCTATGGTGAAGGCTTGATTCTAAGGTCATAAATTTATTATGTCATAGATCTGTGATATAGGGGCAAGGTGGAGGAGATCATGTGATGAAGTGTTGAGATCGAGGAACAAAGATATGTAATTGCGACAAATTATAAAAGGCTAGGGCTCAAAGAAGGTGATGGCTATAGTTTAGAGAATGGTTGGATCTGGGTTTAAATAGAGGTAGAGTGATTCTTATTTCTTTCTATTATTTAAAGTAATAGCTGTTTTCTAATCAGTAAAGAATAGTTTTGATTAGATTCTTTCTTTTTGAGTAGTATAGGGTGATATGCTGGGTATTATTGAAACAATAAATGATATCCATCTCTAAGATGATCTGAAGCAGCGGCTTCTGGAAATCAGATGCAGAAGAGCGGCAATGGATGCTATGCATAAGGGGTAGTATTTCCTTCTGCACTTCTAGAAACTGAATCTAGAAGGACAACATCATAAGCTATACATTTATAAGGACAATATTTTCATTCAAACATTATGGTGCTTTGTTTTATAAACACAGTAGGTCTATTTTGACCTCTTAGCCTTTTCTCTTGTCTAATTTTAACTCCAACTATAATATTGTTTAAACTTAGCATCTCACCTATAAATTTTGTCCAATGATCCTGAGCCAATATTTGGTCTAATTTAGTAGGTTTTGCTCCAAGTTGGTATGTTTCCAAATGATATGATTTGGGCATGCTAGTTATTCTCTCTCTTCTATGTTCTCTTTATTTCTCCTCCTTTTCTTCACACCAAAGCAGAGTGGTCGGGGAACTGCCATGATCAATACACTTCTAAGATCATGGGACTCCTACTTGTTTAGGATAACAGTAAGAATTAGATGATCCACCTATGCTTTGGCTAAGTTGCTACGTACCCCATGCTATCATGGCCAATAAGGGCAAGGTCCTCTAATTTCTTTTTCCGGTATCACCGATCTCTGTTACAACTGTTGGGTCCTGAGCCATTCTAGCCGTTGTTACACCAATAATATAGCCTTGTTGCAGCTCTCAACATCTCCTCCATAATCATAGGTGTAGACACCAATGTTCTCAATAAGCAATAATGCAAGTAATTACACTAGGACGAAAAAGTTGAAAATGGATTGGATACGGATGAATATATATAAATATGAACATAAATATTTATTTTTACTCGGATTTGGATTCGGATACAAATGGTGTCAAATGTGAACTGGATATATATTGAAATCCATCCCATTCACGTATCATATATCCCACTTGAGTATTCGGACACACATACAGTTCAGATATTGAATAGCCGGTTACAGATATGGTCTATTCCATTTAGTCTCTAAACCTCTTCGGTCGGACGGATGGATGGAAAATATCGGCACTACTTTCATCCCTAAATTGCACCACTAAGATGATGATAGAAGTAGGTGCGGATGCAGTACAGATACATGGGTGTACGTATAAATGTACACCCAATAATTTTGATCAAAAAATTTCAGTTAGCATGCATATACATATAGTATACTTGGGACTAGTCTAGATCATGTAGTTTGAGACCAAACAAGACAAAATAGCCTTAGCAAGTCATCGGGGCATGTAGGTACACTACTACAACCATCCCTATCACTAACGGTTCCAAACCCTCTTCACCGTCAGGTTGGGAAGCGTTGGATTAGAGTCAGCGGTGATGGGTCTGGCCATCATCATCGGTTTGAACCACGAACCAGCGGTGATGATAGGGTTCCACCGCCGGTTTGAGCCACGAACCCGCGGCGATGAACTCTTTAAAAACTCCATAAAAAATTATAATGATAGCAAATTTTTTTAATACCCAAGAAACCACCTTATGATCAACCATCTTAACATCTAACGTCCACAACTTGGAACCCACGACATCATGCATCTCGCGACCCCTTCTTACCACTACGCTACACAGTCATATGTGAAAGATAGGATGCTATTCATTTACACTAAATTTTTAAATATTATATTAATTTTTTAGATGCTAAGTGTAATGCCCGTGTTTTTATCTTATTTAAACTGCATAACCAATCACTCGCTTAAAAATCTTTTAGACCTTTTCCGCCGCTTGAGCTCCGAAGCCCACCTCCCGATTTTCCGCCGTTTCGACATCGCGCAGTCTCTTCCTCTTTTTCCGCGGAGCCGCCCGTCCCTTTTCCTTTTCCACTGGTCCCGCCATCCCGTTACATCACCATCGTGTCGCGGTCGGCCGCGTGCACCTGCCCGGCCGCGATCGTTGGTGCCGCGTGCGTGTCCTCTCTTTTCTTTTCTCATATTTTGTTCAAATCCATTTTATTTCTCTCTTCTAACTTTTTTCCAGACTCTTTTTTTTGCGCTGGCTTCCTCTTTCTTTTTCTCCCCTGTGCTGCCTACTGCCTGCTCGAGCTATAGCCTGCTCCTTGCGTGCACGCGCGGGCCAGCGCACGACCCGCCGCTGCCCCCGTTGTTGGCTGTGCACGCGATTCACGCCGCCCGCGTCACGAGACGGCCGTCGCGGCCGCTGCTACTCGCTGTACCGCTGCGTGCCTGCTGCCCGAGCACGCCAAGCCGGTGTGCGGCCCGCTGCTGCGCCGACCCATCTCCGTCCCGTCCCCTCGCCCTCGCAACTTGCGCCTTGTCCCCGAGCATCCCGGCCGCCATTAATGGCGAGGCTCCTGTACTGCCCGTGACCCGCCCATGCCGGCCATCTCCCCTCTTCCTCTCGGCCTATAAATCAGACCCCAAGCCGCCCCTCACTCCGCCCACATCGCCCCAGCACCTCCCCTCCTCTACCTCACGCTGCAGCTCGCCGCCGCCGCTCACCATTTTCGGCCACCACCCATCTCCGTGGACAGCCCTCCGTAGACCGTCTCCGCACGAGGTGAGGGCCAGAATCGGACCCCCTCGGCCTCCTCTCCGTTTTCCCCTCCCCCCCCCCGGGCGTTGCCATGCACCAGGGGGCCGGCGCCCATGGCCTGGCCGCCCACCCTCCTACTGTTCCCCCCCTCCTGTTCTGTCTCAAGGAAGAAGAAAGGCAGACTAGGGCATAACCCCTCCACTTTTCCTCCTTATGCAGTCCACAGCCCTCCATTTCATGCGACATTATATTCCGAATCGATTCCAAATTCCACCACGCATCAAATATTCTCTCCAAGTCTCAGGATCCACATCCGATATAATAGTCTTCTCTATTTTTTCCCCTCTTTTTTTAGCTCGTCGGCGAACTTTGTTTTTATTGTGTGATTGTTTGTGTGTTGTAGCCGACGGTGTGACCGAGGAGGAGCAGGACCGCGAGTCGGAGCCCGAAGACCCGTACCTCGAGGAGGAGCTTCCGGAAGGCTTTGAGGACGGCAAGTCCAATCCCATCCGTTGATGAATATTTATCCCAGTTTTATAAACACAACCTATTGGCCTGTTTTATAAAAAGCATTGTTGCAAGACATGGTTGGATAGCCACCCCTTGATTGCTATGACGATTCCTTGATGACCTAGATTAATGTCTATATAGGGTTTGCTCTGCTGGATGTTAACTACTGTTAGAGATGCTTAGGACCTTTTATTCCCTTTATTATATTCTAATCATGACCACAACGCGCTTTATCGAAAATAAAGGTATGAGTGTTATAAAAGATAAAATGGGATTTCGGGAAAAATAAAAGACGGATATAACCTGATGAGATGGACGGTGTTTCCTGTGTGAAATGCCACGGGTGAGCTTGTACCTTTATGGTTGAGCATGGTTGGGAGATGTCCGTCTTGTCAATGTAAGGATGAACTGAGGTGTCATCTTGCCTAACCCACTTATCGTACAACCACTCGACCGTTGTGTGGGCAACGGCTTAGCATAAACCCCACTAGTTGTTCTGCTAGCCAAAAGGAGAGCTGGTGAGCAACGGGAGATTATGGAAAAGGAATACGATCTGTGTGAGTTATTTCCTGATTATGACTTTGTTGATAGGTCATTAACCCCATGGTTGCTTCCGTGTTGGCTAGTTAGATTCAGCTAAGGTGGGTAATGGCTTTGTTAGGATCCACAGCGACACTAAGCTGTTCGTAGTGCGGTATCCTACTTGTGGGTAAAGTGTACAACCTCTGCAGAGTGTAAAATCTATTCGAATAGCTGTGTCCACGGTATTGGACGAGTTACGGCATGGTCACTTCAATAGATATTTTGGGATGGTTGGTTTTGTGGCGTGAGTTGTTTTGAAAGTGTCCGGCAGTTGTGCCATGAGCTACTGTGGACGTGGAGTCCGGTAGCGTTAAAACTTGGATCCTTTGTGTAGGATCAACCCCACTTATTATTCGAATACTAGGGAAATGTTTTGAGAAACTCTTTTATTAAATGAACCTTTGCATGTGTAAAACCTTGCTTTATCGCAAATGAACCCTAGCCTTACCCTTGATATATACTGTGTATGATCTTTATTATCCCCCCCGTGGGTGTGGTTGGATTTGTTGAGTACGTATGTACTCACTCTTGCCTAGTTTTTACAGAGGAGGATCCGAACTTCGTTCCTGAAGACGTCGAGTAGGTCGCCGTCCTGCACCCAACCTTGCCTGTGGTTCAGGGTCTCCATAGGAAGCTTACCATGGCGCAAGACTCTGATGTTATCTTAGATTTCATTGGCACTTTAGTTTGACTTGTAGTCCTTATGTTGTCCCTCTTGATAGTGATGCTTCAGTGCCCGCTACCTCGACGGTTTGTACGGTAATGAACCATCTGATGTAATAAATGTGTTATCAGCCTCCTGAGACTGATATTTGTATCACATTTAGTCACCTCGGATGAGGGGACGCTTCACTAAGACAATCTCAAATAAATTATTATCAACTGAAAAGTTTTAGATGTCATCAAGCAATACAACTTTGATATTGATCTTTTTTTTAATCTAAGGTCGTTTGATTGGGTCTAATGATTTATAACAAACATTTGCATATATAAATAATTTCAAAATAAAAAAGTTGTCAACTACAAAAGTTTTAGATCTCGTTGAGTTCTATAATTTTAATATAAAATTTGTCTTTGTCCAATTTTGGCTGAAAAATTATAAATTTTTTCGTACGAATAGGTAAGGTTTCAATTTAGAAAAAGGTGGGGGATTTTATTGTTCACTTATCCCCGCCGGTTCATATCTTAAACTGGCGGTGATACGGACTTCACTGCTGGCTCCAAACATAGTTATTAGGACCGAACTGGACCAATCGGTTCGACCGGTTGAACTGGAGCTTTAACCAGTCCGGGTCCAGGTCACTTAAAAGATCGGGCATGCATATAAACTGGTGAAAACCATTCGAACCGCCAGTTTTTACGTCGAAGCAGATAGAAAACTGGACATAAACTGCTACGGACCGGAAAAGTTTGTACTTAGCCCCTCAGCCTTCAGATTGGAAGGATACCACCACCAGGCCACAGTTATGTTTGTGACTTTAGTACATAACTTAGTCTATTTGAACCGTGTTGAACCGCCGGTCTAACCGGTTGAACCAATCAAACCGCGGACCGAGAGTCTGAACGGTTCATTATCCGGTCCAGTCCTAATAACTATGGTTCGAATGGCCACAAAGGTCACTTGCTCACGAATGGGCTGTGAAAGTCTACCACAACCAGTTTGAGTTCAACCGATGGTGATAGGATGTTGGGATGATAATATCTGTAGTACTGGTATCATGGTATAGTGTTATATGCTAGGTGGATGTGCTTCGAGCTGGCCCAACATGGAACGACGAACCATAAACAAGTAACTACTGAAAATCTCTCTAAACTCCCCAAACTCCATTTTCACGTACAATATATAACAACCGGTGCATTTTCACAAGATAGCCAGATAGGAGCCAGGTTCTTGCATCCCTTTATCGGTCCTTTGAATTCTAATAGAGAAACGCAGATGTTTTATTGCTTGCCAAGTTGGTTCCGTAATTTGCCACGTACAATCATTCGTTGCAGCCTAGACAAACATCTGCTAGATCATAGGAGAGATGTTGAAGCTGCATTGCATGGACCAATGGTACCCAACCTCTATAGTGTTTGAGCATAGTACTAGCAACCTGCTAGATCAAAATACAATCAGATCCCTGTTGACGGCTCTTAAATACCAAATCTAGACCGTCAACTCCTGCATAAACACATAAAAGACGAACATCAACCTAGTGATAGGGGTTTATTACTAACCATTTTCACAAGTGTTTATACGGTCACTTATCCTTAGAAATGAGGAGGAAACACACCAAAGTAGCAAAGAAACACACCCCCACATCCAAGGCAACACCCTTTCGGCGAATCAGGGGCAAGCATGAGGATTTAAGGGCCCACAAACAGAGCTTAACCGCCTTAAAACAACGTGGCTCACCCATAACCATCATGAGGACCTACCTAGCTGTCACCCAGCCAAATGGCGGTGAAAAAGGAGTCGGTGGTGGATCGGCCGTTCGTCACCATCTTCCACGTGGAGCTTCCTGGTTAACTCTAGAAGGCGGCTGTGGGTGCCCTAAGCTACTTTACCAGCCAAGAACCAACCTCACAAGCCTATAAATACTAGATGGGGGCTCCTAGATGAGACACACTTCGCACACTCCTATCTTGTGCTCACGGTGCATTTGGTAGTGCTCTAGCCGCTCCGCTCCGTAGGGGAATCGGCGGAGCGCGACCAAACAATGATGAACCCGTTCGATTCACAGATGAATCGAGCTGGAGGGATTCGCTCGCTTCCACATTGAGCGGGGAGTGGAAAAAACCTGCTCCTTCCGATTACGTTCCGCTGTTGCCTCTCATCCCAGTCCGCGCAGCCCGTCCGTTGGTTGCTGGAGCTTGGCCACTCGTCCGCCCCCGCCTGCTCGTCGGAGCTTGGCCGTCGAAGTTCGGCAGGAGGTCGATTCGCCCCACCCCCGAGCTCGCACGGCCGCTAGAGGTTGATTCGCGGCCCCCGAAGCTCAAGCAGCCACCAAAGCTCGATTCGCGGCCCCCCGGAGCTCGCACGGCCGCCGGAGGCGATTCGTGACCGCCGAAGCTCGCGCAGCTGCCAGAGTTTGGCCAGGGCTGGATTCGCACCACCCCCGAGCTAGCATGGTCGGCAGAGGTCAATTCACGACCCCTGAAGCTCGCATGGCCGCTGGAGGTCGATTCGCGGCCCCCGAGCTTGCGCAGCTGCCGGAGCTCGACCGAGGCTCGATTCACGCCACCCCGAGCTCGCACGGCCGCCGAAGGTCGATTCACGACTATAGTAATAATCAATAGCTTAGACATGGCGCCTAGACTAAAGGTTATCCTTCGTTTGCCTTATATCCTACGGGTTACTAGAGGCAGGCCGGAGGCCTTAGGGGGTGACAACCCTACTGGTTCTTTGTAATCCTCCACGTTCGGATATAGCGTAGAACCATTGGTCGGAGTCGCCTAACCATTTCAGGGGTAAGCCGAGTATTTTACCCGAGAGATGTTTCTTTTAACTCATCTATAGTGTTACCTTAGGAATCCTCTTTACCCTCACCACCTATCTTGGTGTGTCCTTAGACCGACTAGAATAGAAGTTAGTGCACACACGTTCCCTTGGATTCGATACACTTAGAATACTCTGTGGTGAAAGTTACAACGATATCCATACGCTTGCGGATTTATTCGCACATCGCTAAAATACCCAACCATCCCAGTGTGACACCCTAGGTGTTAAATATAGCAAGCCAATAGGAAGAATGTTTTGCATGTTTTGAATGGTGTGAAATTTGAGTAAAGTTATGAAAATAAGGGTATTCATGTAATTTTACAAAAGTACAAGTCCTTTTATGCAAGTAGTTGAATTACAAAGGTAACTTTCAAAGTTACTAAGGGCTAAATTGTAAAAATGTAAGTAATCATGACATTGCAGGAAACTTGCAATTAGGTCCAAAACTACATAAAAATTACCTTAATAAGGACAAAACTTTATTAAGTTTGAATTGAGTGCAAAGTTGTAAAATAAAGCTTTGTACTTTAGGTTTTTGAACTTGAACCCTAAAGCAAAGTTGTAGGATTGAAAAACTCTACAACTTCTATTTTGATCATTTTCTCATTAGGCTTTTGGATCAGTGGAAAATTTTAGTTTATAGTAAGGTCCCTGGATTTTTCTATTTTTGCAAACGAGTCCTTCGAACCCCCTTTCCCTCTTCTTCTTCCTCTGGCACCTGCTCTGCTCCTCTGCTCCTTTGCTGCCGGTCATCAGAGCCGCTCATCGCCGCTCCAGCTTCTCCCCGGCGCCACCTCCTGCTCGGGCAGACCCCACGCGTCACTTGGACGCCGGCCACCGCCCTAGCTCCTCCTCCCTAGCCCTCTCGCGCGTGCCACGCCGCCCCGCGGCTCTGCCGCCGCCACCTCGCCGCCGCCGTAACAAACGCCCGTGCACGCCCCTCGCCCCCTCTTTTCTGGCTCAAGAGCGTCACTAGCTCCCTCTCTTTCCATTCCACTCTCTCTTTTGCTCTCCACTCGCCCCAAGCCGCTAAACACCATTGCCGCTCCTTCTTCGCCAGCGAGCCCCTGGTCGCCGCGGAGCTCCCACCCCGTACCCGCATTGTCCCGGACGACCACCTAGGAAGCTTCGCCACTCCACGCCGAAGCTCTACGACCCCACCCCGAAGCCAATCCTTCACCGGAGCCCGGTCGCCGTCGTTCCCCTCCTCTCCGGTGAGCTCCTGTCGCCGTCGAACCCCTACCTCTGCCCCTTCTCCGTCCAATCCGACCACCCCAATAGCTTCCCCTCCTCCTCCTGCAGCTAATAGACCCGAGCTTGGCCGCCCTCCTCGCCGGGAAGCCCCTCGCCGACGAGCTCCTCCTCGCCGTGCGCCTTGACCACCGTGGGAACCCCACCTCCAGCCATCTCCTCTTCCTCCCAAGCCCACCCCTGGACGCACCTTGAGCTCTTGATGCTCGTAGGCCAGTCCTTCTCCACCCCCCGTCGCTTCCCTCGCCGGAATTTGGCCGGCGATGTCCCTGCCTTCTTCCCCGACAAGCCAAGGGCTTGTTTGAAAGGATTTGAAAAGTTCCAAGAGTCTTCCTGCAAGATTCCAAAGCCCCCAAATTCAAAAGCTGTGAACTTTAAAAATGTGTAGAAAATTGTAGAAAATTCAATAAAATGTCAAACCAATTGGGTTTGAATTCTCGTGTTAAATACTACAACTTTTGTATTATGACCATGAGATGAATATGTGTATTTTTGTGCTATGATTAAATTAGTAGATAATGGGTACTTAAATTAGATCTTTTAATCCATAGCAGATCTTTTAATCCATAGCAGTGCCGAGGCTCAAATTTGAAACATGAGATGTGTGTGCCATAAGTAGAGTTGTGTAAAAATTGGAAGTTCAAAACAGCCCTCTAGCTAGGATATTTAAATAACTTTGCTTTATGTTAATAAAAGTTTCATGATTTAATTCCAGGTGCATCTCTTCATATTTATGGCTGAAAATTTTACCTTAGCCTTGTTTTAGTATATATAATCCAAGATAAAAGTTTAGGAGTCACAACCCTAGTGTAACTTCAGTAATGAATTTAAGCTTAGATTCAAAGAAAATTCATAAACAATAGCTCTAGTTCATGAAAAATTATGAAAATATTTTGAGGTGTTACTCTTGAGTAGTGTGACATGTCCATAAATTTTAAACCTATAATTAGATATAGAACAACCCAAAGTAAATAGAACTTGATATAATAATGCTATATTCCTAACTTAGAGTTTATTTAATTAATCAAGGTAAGTCCATAATTAAATAATAACCTAGGGTTATTAAAGATAATTAGCTAGTCAAATAAATAAAGTTGTTAAATGTAATTATTTTAATTGTTTAAGATAACCAAACATGCTACCTCAAGCAGTTAGTTTAAATATTTAGGGTAAACAACTATGTTACTTAATGTAACTAGGTAGTTTGGTTAATACTCGATAAATGACTGCCCAGTAAAGGGAAATTGTGTTGTTTGCTAGTACGTAATGTTAAGTTCGTTGGATTGCAACTTTATCGTGAAATAGAATAAAAGTCTATGCATTTTCTAAACTGCATCCTTTACATCACATGTAGACTCGATGCTTCTCGCCGACGGAGATTATCAGATTCTTCCGGAACCCGAAGTGGAAATCTCTGAAGACCCGGGAACGTCGTCGGAGATTTAACTGAAGCTCCAAACCCGAGTTCGGAAGAAATTGTTAACGTCTCTGACTCCAGCCTCACCAGTGAAGGTAAGCCCTGGATATAGACCCGCTACTTTATTTACACTGCAATCTACATTTATATATATACTTGTGCATTAAGTTATTAGGAGTTGTTTGAAAACCCTAGTTGCATATTCCTAGGAACCGATGTACTGAATATTAGAACCTGAGTCCGACTAGTGCCATGCTAATAGGACCAGCAGAAGTCGAGTGATTTCCTGTTACTCGCGCGATATAGGAATTAGTTGTTTACGATCCTGCAATCACTGTAAGGATGACGGACGGGGTTATGTGCAGTATCATGGAAAGGAAGGATACCCCGTCTGTGTTGATGAATTTGATAAAGGTCGCAGTGTGTGGTAGTGGCAGTTAAGCGTTTGAAAGTACTAACCACATGCCGTCGGCCCGGGAAGTGGACTCGTCCCCCACAACTCAACTTTTATTTTATATTTACACGCACCGACGTGTGGGAGTACGTTCTGCAGAGCAGACGGAAATACGGTCATACAGTCGCGCTGTAGACGTATGTCCTGCACATTAGATGTGGGTATGGTCCTGCAGTCGCTTGTGGTGGCATTGTTCTACGACCCGGAATGAAAGACAAACGGTTGCTTCAGAACGACCTGTCGGTGTTCCAAGCGTGTGAGTTAGGTTTACCTTGCAAGGGCTGAAATTCGATTCAGAATCGTCCGTTTCTCGCGGAGATTGAGACAGCTTAATACTTCTGCCACATAGAGTAACAAGGGCAATCTTATGATGAGTATTACTGAGGTATGCTTTAAAAAAGCTCTACCTTGCTTGAGTAGTTATAGGTGCTTACCTAGAATGGTTGAAGAAACTAGAACCTGAAAGCTAAAATATGAAATTAAGGATCTACTCTTATTTGCTTTTCAGCTGAGATAAAATCTAAAACCCCATTAAGCCTTCATAGTCTAGTTATTGGCTAAGTATACCTAATTCCGGATAAGCCTTACTGAGATTTAGAGTACTCAGGCTTGCTATATGATTTTATTTCAGGTAATATCTCTAAAGACCCTACTCTTCCCATGCCTTGGCCCTATGCTCTGCCTGATGGTTAGTCCGTGAAGTGGAACCCGTCCCCAGCCAACACTAATCATACCGAGTGATGTCATACCAGGACTTAGCATAATGCCCGCATTGGCGATGTTTATAGTTGTCGTACTTTAAATTCCGCTGCCGTGAACTTGAGTCTTTAAACTGGTTTGTAATTTTGTAATAATTCTATCAGTTTAGAACGTATGCTACTTTTGGAAACTCATGTGATATAAATGCCTGTGATGTAAATTATGATAGCGATTGTATCTCTGGACTCGTCTTCGTGCGAGGTACCTTGCTTGATCCTGCTTTCGGTGGTTTATCGGAACGTTACCCAACAGGCCAAGGAGTTACACTGTTTGAAGTACGATTGGAGCCCTTAAAAGAGGACTAGCGTATCTGAGCCGGTGTAATTCAGGTTGGTTCTGCCATACCCAGCCAGCTAGAGCATGAATTGCACATTTGCATGGCATATTCAGATTTACTAAAGGAAAAATGCTAAACAATGGCCATCCCTAGGCCCAACACTAGTATATTCAACAACCCTAATAACTACCATGATGAGTGACAGGTCAAGATAGCAGCACACAAATTTTAGCTGGATGGCCTGGGGGGTTACGGTGCTTCTGTTGCTGCTTTGGAGAGCTCAAGTGAAACAGGGCAGTGGTCACTTCCATAGAATCCTGCAAGAATGGAAGAAATTTAACTTTTGACATGATAGTACTTGAATTTCTCAGACATCTGGCCGAAAATGTTGGAAAAAGGACAAAGTTACTACTTCAATTTTCTTGAAATGCTTATCTAATGATGATCTCAGAAAGTCAGAAGCAAGTAGCAGTTGCTAAGAGACATTAGATCGAAAGTGTCATTGTGAAAAACAAAATAAAACAAGCACTTCTATATGTTTCCGAAGAGACAAAAAACAGAACAAGTACTAGCAAAAGAACATCTATCTTTTGCACTACACGGAGTAAAGGAAAAAAATGGTCTTCCTTCACTCCCCACCACCAAACCTAGCTTGGAATTCATGGAGCCAAACTAAGCCTGGCACCAGTTCCATACCGTCCAATGATTGGAATCAGTTCCAAGCCCACAATTACTCCTGTCAGCACCCCATATACAATCAATCACACTAGAGATGCTCTATTATTGATCAGTAATATTCTCATTCAAGCAACAACTTGTTTTGCCTAGGATGCTGATTTGACATGGCTTAACAGAAAACGATAAAACCAGGTGCTCAACCCATCTTTCCAAAATATCTAGATAATTTCATAATTTAGTAAATAGGTTTCTTCAATAGCCTATTTACTACTTCCTCCTTTTCAAAATGTAAGATTCGGTTTGACAGGTGCAGTCTACAACTCTACACTTTGACCGTTAATATCTCATATATTATAATAATATTCATGATCATGAAATTGACATTATATGGAAGTGCTTTCAAATATGAATCAAATGATACTAAATTTACAAATTATTTGACTAATTACTTCACTGTGTGCGTAAAAATAAAAAAAAAGAAAAAGAGTATCACTTTTCGTACTTCAACAGGTGATGATATGATAATAAAGTAGGTATCAGAAAATTGACTAGAATGAGAACCTCCAGAGTTTTGTGAAGTATAACACAACATAAAAAAGGTTAGGTACCATTTTAACTTCTTACCTTCTAATTCAATTCCATGGCCATGCATTTCACATGAAATTATTCTGTCCTTCAATTGTTCTGAAACAATGAAATAGTCGATCCTCATTCTCTTTCCTCGGTACCTAGAAGAATATAGACAATTTAATCTCACAGAGAAAAAAAAAGACAAAATGCATCCATATTATCGGCAAGCATTGCATTAGCAGTTTGAATAGTGGAAAAGATATCCATTAATTATTACATAATATACTTTCAGTGATCATATTTTTATCTACACTTTGGTTTCTGGAGGAATTCTGTGAAGTGTGCATAACAAACTGAAAAAAAAATTCATCTTATGGACAGTACTGTTGTTGCACATAAATAACATTATAATTGTAGGGCCTTTTCTTTTGGCATTAAACATACACAAGAATTCAAGAGGGCTGAATTCCTATAAAAGAACATTGCATATCTGCTGAACATAAACAAATATGTTCATGATGTTAGTTCTTTTCACAAATTGCTACATCCTTTGATTCCAAAATAAGTCTAGTAGGACATCGGCACAGTCAACAATGCATCACTTTGATTACATATATCTATAAAAAATACACCATTTCTAATAGCAAGAGTTATGAATTATGCAAGTATATTTCATGATGAACCTAGTAACAAATCAACCTTATGTTGTTAAGTCAATCTATATGATCATTTTTGCTATTTAATCGTAGAACCTAAGGCTTGATTTAGGACAAACCTAAACAGACTTTATATTTCGGAAAAGAGGTAGCAAACTGTTAATTAAGATTCAAGACTTATGAATATGAAGCAACCATAAGTATATATAGGGGGCTAGGGTTGCTCAAAGATGTAAAAGAGAACAAAAGCATGTTAGAAGATTACATGCTTCAGTACCTAAAGAATATCTAAGAAATAAATGAAGACAAGGACAATAAAGATGAATGTTCCTTACTTGCCAATTGGATGACCGGACCAGGAGAAACCTCTATCCACATCTTTTTCTTTATGCAGGTGTCTATAAGCATCTACCAGCTTTCCTCTGTAATCCAAGTCATTCACCCATAAGTTATTCAAACTTCAAAGCAACAACTATACGATCAAATACATCAATAAAGTAATGTCTCCTCGAAATCAAGCCAGGCCCTTCTTGATTTATGTGCTGCTCAGACTTTGTTGTTAAAATATTATTGCTAAAACTTGCATCAGCTTGAACACATGTTTTCGTCAAGCAAACCATATGCCATGTATGCTCTGTTCGCTTTACAAATGTGGTATCTAAACTGTAACTGAATCTTGGAAAAAGTTCACAGAGAGCTCAGAGATACCGGACTTTTTTTCCTCCATGGTTTTATCTCGAGTAAGGTACCAAAACTTACCTTGCCAAAAACAAGATGGACTTTTAAAATCAGTTTTTCCTTAAGAATTCTCAAATATTCAAAAATAATATGTGTATGTTTGTATCACCATTCATATTGATATTGATCTAGACAGATATGCTCTAGTATGTTCAAGCCCATATCAGTCGACAGGCTCAGCTAATCGACAAACATCTGGCTGAGGTAGAATGAGTTTCTGAACAAAACATAGCTCATTTCTATATGGGAGGCTGACCAATACTGTTATGCATCTTTTTTTAGAGCATCTCCAGCAGTTCCCCAATAAACAACTCCCAATAAGATAGTATTGGGATGTTCTAATACCACTTTCATAGATTATTGGGAGATGCTTTTACAGTTCCCCAATAACCACATCCCAATACAACATATTGGGAGAGCCAAAATTCTCCCTTTATTTGAGGGGAGTTGGGGAGAAATATTGGGACAACCCAAGATGTTGGAGTGAAATATTGGGACAACCCAATAATTATTGGGGAAATGGAGAGGTTTTGGGGAACTGCTGGAGTATATTTTCTTCCCAATATTGTCAGTTTATTGGGGAAAGGAAGACTGCTGGAGATGCTCTTAAGCATCCATACTAGTTGGTGCACAGCAGTAACTATATTAAACATGAAATTTTATTTTACGGGACCAATTGGATCAGAACATAAAAAATTGACAATTGGTGCCTTTTCTTTTTAGAAACAACCGGCAACAAATTTCAAAAACATCACCAGTGCAACTAGTTGTAATTGTCCAAAGATAATAGAAGAAAAGTGTTCAATGATACAATGTATTGGTTTTCACCTACTGGGTCAATATGTTACCAAAGCGATGCCTCTCTGCTAGGGTGAATCCTGGCTGTCCACAGTCCTGCAGAGTACAACGAGACTTCATTGCACTAATGAAATACTCAATGTATGTACACCACAAAAAGGATACCGGAGGTCCAGTAGAACTAGAAGATGCAGTCAAATGTGAAATTACTCATAATCGAGAATGTGACGTCATCTGAAAGTCTAGTAGAATCATTGTTATGAACTAAATTTTGAACTGAATCAAAGATGTCAAGATAACGAAATTGTAGGATCAAATAGTAGATTATCTCCAATCACCAAACCTATTTAGCAGCAATGAACTGTTTTATTTAGTCAATTGAGGCTTTGATTGATGTCCAATTGCAATAACTTGGTTATATGTACATAATTTCTTGTAAACAAAGTTAGGGCCCGGTTTGAATCATTTACTTAACCTTGCTCAGCAATACTAGCAAGGAATATGGGCAATGATTTCCTTGTTTTTGAGGGAGAGCCAAATTGGTTTGCTGTGCACAAGCTTGCCCACTACCAAAGGTTGGAAAGTGGGACAGAAAGAACACAAACATGCCCTTATACTAGGCCAAGTCTACAATAGTGATCAGGCTGCCTGCCCGTTATGTGATCAGGCACAGGAGACCGCACAACCTCTCCTGATCTCATGTGTGTTCACCCGACAATGTTGGGTTTTGATATTCCAACATCTGAACCTGGACATTGATGTGCCTGCTAACACGACAATGTTGGTTTTTTCCACTTGGTGATGTAACGCCATCAAATCAGTGCCAAAGGATTTGCACAAAGGATTAAACTCGCTCATCATCCTTGTATCCTGGGAAGTTTGGAAGCATCGCAATTTCTGTGTGTTTTGAGGGAGCGCAGCCGAACATCCAGGTGCATCTTCAGATCGTGGCAAATGAGTGCACCCTCTGGTGCATGGCAGGGGCCACTGAACTCAAGGAGCTACTGGCTAGGTGGCTAACCCCGGCGTCTTAGGTTTAAGGTCCTGGTCTTATTGTGTTTTTTTGTGTGTGGTGCGTCTTTAGATCATTTTCTGCTGTGTGTGGGTGCGTGATGTGTGCTAAGGTTTGGAGTTTTTGTTTTAATCTTATGTACTTTTATTTCTCTCTTAATGAAATGACACGTGGTTCTCCTGCGTCGTTCGAGAGAAAAAAAGTCTACAATAGGGAGTAGACCCCTAAGAAATAGAAGATAATAAATATAGTACTCATATAACCTGGAAGCTGAGTGAAATCTCTTCATACAGGACTATAAAAACATTTTTTTAATACACTGAAGAACCATCCATGCAAACAAAGTTCGCAACTAGCAATGCATCAGAAAGTAACTACAACAAGGGACATGGCCTCACCAGCAATAAGACATAAAATTCATCATCAGCCAAATTGACCATCAATCTAGCAGACAGCTATACACTCTGGTACTAAAACTGTAGACTTTTGTGTTGCTAAAAGAAATTGCAGCAAGCAAATTGCTGCTGATAATTTAGAGGCTTCTATAAAAAAAATGCTGAAGTGATAATTTTACTGTATCAAAAAGCTGGCGTTATATAAGACCAAGAACAGAAGTGATAATCATAATTTCTATAAAAGCTGAATGCCAAACAAGCCACAAAAGAAAGTGCCAGAGCAGCACATTTGCTCCCTAATTTGTAGCTTCCCACTCCAATGCAAGGAACAAATCCACCAAAGAAGATTATACAATATAGAACCTTTTACTATACTTCTAGGTAGTAGGCAACAACAAAAGAAGTTCATGAAAGCTTCACATCAGCTCATTATCTTCATGTACCTTGAGCCCACCCAATGAGTTATACATGCATTTGTCAGAATAGATCATACTAAATTGTAAAAAGCATAGAATTACCACTCAATATGAGGCTTAAATTCTAGTTTAGATCCATTAAGCCTTTAATTGATGCATTCAAGTAGAAATACGATTTTAGGATTGTGATAAGTGCAACTGAACATCCAGTCCTAGCAAAAGACCCTTTTGGCACGACCTACAAGCTTTATAAGCTTTTGTATATGTAAAACTTACATGGATATATCAGTATTATTTCTTTTTATTTCATTTGTTTGGGCAGACTGGATTTCTCTGAACTTTGGATAGTAAAACTTATGCTCTCATTTCACCTTTTCTCAACATTTAGTAGAATCTGGAGTCATGATGTGTGAAACAAAAAAAGCAACAATATTCTTTAAAGATGGATAATAACTAATTTCAGATTGGACTCGTATCAGAACAAGTGTAAAGTCTCGATCAAAGACAGAACTCTTACGGTTATTGTGACTAAGACAATCCGAAAAGAATTTGGGAAGGGATAAGGGATCAACGAATAGAACAGTGTAGTCAGTCAGACTCACAAGACAAAGTGCAAGACATACTCCCCAAAGCCACATGACGGATTTACATAAACTGTGAAGACCAAAATAAAGCAAGGGCATGGATCTTAAAGACAGCAGGAGGGCCGAGAGTGGAATGTGAGCTCACAGGGGATACGATATCGATTTTGTCATCCTCGCAAATAGGATAAGTACATAAGCATTTGTACTCTAGAGTTTAGACTTTAATACTAAAACAACAAAACTTAAGTGATCTATGGGTCAATATATAATGAATTGTTCAGTTGTTCTTAGCATATTTTCTAGATTTTCCAAGCCGTTACACTTAGCTCGTGGGTAAAAATAGATGACGGATTTCATTGCATTACAAGAAACCTATCACCCTGATGCATGAACACACTAGCGAAAATGGATTTATGTGCAGATGACTGAGGGTTGCATGTGTAAAGCAAATATTACCTCTTTATTTGGCGGGGTATATCCATTCAGCTTAGCACTGATTAAAAAATCAGGATGGCTGACATCGATTTCTTCATGGCTGGAATATTCAAATACAAGAGGTATTCATTTGTGGAAAAATGACTTAATGGTATAGCAAACACAAATGTTCAAATAAAAATGAAGTTTTCTCTTTGCGTATATCATATAGGAGTATTTTCTTTCAGGGTGCAAGATTGTAAATCAAATATGGTTATTTTGATCAAGTACTATAAGAAAACATGCAAGGAAATTTCTACCAAGGTTTTATGGGTATTAATGCTATATTATTAACTAGGAAAATCCTTTTCATGGTGTTGAATTTGAATACTACGAAAAGAGTTGCATGAAGATTTTATTGCATGGTACAAGAAGCAGCACGTAAAATATCTATGTAGAAATGAACCTTTTTCACTAAGGAGAAACCCTTATCTTGATTACCTGACGTTCAAGTCCCCACACCAGATTAAGGGTTTGTCTATGCGTTGAACAAATTCTAGCATTCTCTTATCCCACTTACGTCTCCTTTGAAATGAATTTTCTTCCTCCTTCCATCCATTGTTTGGAGCATAAGTGTTTAGTAAGAGAAATGATTCAAATTCCACAATTATGACACGCCCATCCGTTTCATGCTTGGAAGCTGAAAAATGCAGAAAATTTAATTATGAAAGAGGACAATGATGCTAGATGCCTGTATGTTAAAAAGGTTGCTGGCCTGGACCATGCCAATTCTTGGGTTCAGTTTTTATACAGAAAAACATGCATAAACACATATCTAGAGAAGATGAACAGGTACACAGTCAGAGAGACGCGCCTTGAGTTTTCTTTTTTCCCACATTTATTATTCTTGCAATGACTATCCAATTACAACTTCATATCAAAGTGACCATATTCTTTTAGGACTTTGCTTAACACTGATCGAATGCAACCACATGCTCCCTAACCCCTAACATAAGAACACGAGTACTCACTGTCATGGTTTGGCTTTCAACTACAAAACTAGTAAAACGTTCTTCTGAGATTTTTTTTCTATTTTTTTAAAAAAAATCAATAAGTTTGGATGACATTGATGTGTCATACAATTACTAGCTTACCAATAATCAAGTGGTGACTAAACCAGATCCTGCAATACAATCTTAAAACTACAATATGTAAAACAGAAGGGCTGTGACATTAGAGCAGCCGAGCAGGGCAAGGAACATTAAGCATGGAGCATGTAAACTATACTGGCAACAAAAGATATAATTATGAAAGGAAAATCTGAAGTCATCTCCAAACTTACATTTTCTATCCAAGTTAAAAGACACCTCCTTAGGTTCAAACTTTTTCTTTATAAACATAGCTGTTCCTGCATATTTTGAATCTGAAAGAGACCACCAGACATGGTAGTCTTTGAAAGGTGAACTCGACAACGCACGCAAAACTATCTGCACAACATCAAGAATTGTGATTATAACAACTTTCTCATTGAGCCCACCAAATGCAATGTAACAAATCTGAAAAAAAAAATCCAAGAGCTTGCTAGTATTATAAACACATGAGTTGATATTAGTTCAGAATACTTTTCTGCCTGTACAGTTCACTAAATTTGTTACATTTTGATCTCTCGAATGAAAATGGAAACACATTGCAAATGTGCAATCAACAAATGTAACTACAGTTCAGAGGCAAGGCCAGACTGCAAGGTTCAGCAGTGGCAGTTGCTACGTCAACATTTGACAACACCACTACAGAAATTCTTCTGTGACTGCTGATGCAAGTGGTGCAATGTCCCTAATAGGTGCAACTGGTAGTGGTATGAAAAAATAGTGCAATTTCCAATAATCTAGTATCCTCTAAAGATCAAGATGATAAAATCCATTTTTTATGGCTGCAACTGATAGAAATTCTAGCTTAGATAATGAAACATTAATTTTGAGAAAACATATAATAGCTGTAGTTCAACATATTCACTGAAAGTAAAGTACATGCAAATGCTCTGAAACCTGCTTTTCGTTCCGTGACGAGCTTGTGTCATCTTTTAGTTCACTAGGATTTTTAGGTGCCTCTTTTGAACCAGCCGCCGGCATCCGCACCTCCTAAGAAAGAAGTTCAATTAGTATCCTTATCAGATGTATATTAATCAGATAACTAAATATGTATTTCTGAAGCCTGGCCAAAACCAAATGTGGCCTACTGAGCAATGAAAAGAAGGAACTGTTAATGCTGGCATAATGAGCCAGACAGCCAAAACTTGAAGAAGAATGATGTAAAATGAAGTATGGTACCATTTTTCAGATAGATGGACAGTGCCCAAATTGAAAGGACCGAGAATTTTCCGTTAAGCAAACAACCTAAGCCTTAACTTATTAGGAATAAGATTATTTTCCTAAACAAGTTAAAGAATAACAAATACCACTCCACGGTAAATAATTGAGTATGCTCCTGTATCTCATGTCCATCAAGAGCAGGTAGTGCTCCTCTCTCTTCGGCCATGCTCAGCTTGTCATGTTTGACAGCAGCAGGCAGTAGCAGTAACAAGTAGTGGGAGTATGTTGCAATAGTAGCGCTAGTGTAGAGGTATGGTCTAACTAGTAGTAGTTGGCAGTGACATCATGTACCTTATTTTTGACTTGTGCCTCACTTGACATATGAATGAGGTAGGAGCTAGGAGCAGCTGCAGCTCAGTTCAGCAGCACCAAACTGAGTGTTCTCTATTCTCCTCTTCTTCCTCCCTCTCGGTGTGAGTGTGTGTGTGAGTGCTGAGGTGTTGCTGTGGTATTGCCGGCCAAGACTCCATGGATGCATAAGTCCTGGAAGACTGGACACATAAAAACTTCTTGGCAGCATGCGGCTACCACGAGCAGCAACTTTGGCCACAAGCCCACAACCATTGCTCAAGGATGAGCTATCTCACAAGGAAGGGAGAAGTTTGGATGAGCAGAAAAGGACCAGTTGTACGGGCCCATGGACAAGCACTAACAGCAAAAATAGTTATCTATTCAGCAAACTATAAACTTAAAAGATAGAATCTAATGACACATGTAACAGTAGGAAGGCTCAGATTTGTTTGTTCAGGCTGGCTCTATGTAAGTTCTCTCTTGTCCGACTAATCTATGTTTCTTGCTCAGCAACCGGTGAACTCCATTGTTACTGTCATTCTTCTTCACATGGTCTTGGACCAACCTCCTAACGGTAGGATTAGGATTACAGCTATTTGAGATATCATAGCCCTGAAATGTCATACAAACAACAACAACTTAGCCTTTTGTCCCAAGCAAGTTGGGGTAGGCTAGAGATGAAACCCACAGAAAACAAGAATAAGAAACACAAAAAGGGTACAAGCCAAAGGAAGAGTCAGGGGTTAAACAAAAAGTAACAAAGGTCACGGTTCAGGTACGTTAATTGCTAATCTCCAAGCGCTCCTATCCATAGCTAATTCCTTAGCGATATTCCACTCCTTAAGGTCTCTCTTGACCGTCTCGTCCCAAGTTAGTCTAGGTCTACCTCTACCTCTCCTTACATTATCGCCCCGCTTTAAAACTCCACTACGCACAGGGGTTAAACAAAAAGTAACAAAGGTCACGGTTCAGGTACGTTAATTGCTAATCTCCAAACGCTCCTATCCATAGCTAATTCCTTAGCGATATTCCACTCCTTAAGGTCTCTCTTGACCGTCTCGTCCCAAGTTAGTCTAGGTCTACCTCTACCTCTCCTTACATTATCGCCCCGCTTTAAAACTCCACTACGCACCGGCGCCTCGGGAGGCATCCGTTGTACATGTCCAAACCATCTCAACCGATGTTGAATCAACTTCTCCTCGATAGGTGCCACCCCGACCCTATCTCGAATTTCTTCGTTCCGGACTCTATCCCTTCTTGTATGCCCGCAGAACCAACGCAGCATACGCATCTCTGCTACACTCAGTTGCTGGACATGTCGCCTTTTTGTAGACCAACATTTAGCACTGTATAGCATCGCCGGGCGAATCGCCGTCCTATAGAACTTACCTTTTAGCCTCTGTGGCACGTTCTTGTCACAGAGGACGCCAGAAGCCTGCTGCCACTTCAACTAACCGGCTGAAATTCTATGCCTAACATCTTCATCAATGTCTCCATCTTTCTGAAGCATTGATCCTAGATACCGAAAAGTATCCTTCTTGGCCACCATTTGACCTTCGAGGCTAACGTCCCCATCCTCATGCCTAGTCGGGCTAAAGTCGCACATCATATACTCGGTCTTGGTCTTACTCAGTCTGAACCCCCTCGACTCTTAACGTGTCTCCACAGCTCCAACTTCATATTAACCCCTGCCCTACTCTCGTCAACTAGCACCACATCATCAGCAAAGAGCATACATCAAGGGATATCATCCTGTATGTCCCTTGTGACCTCATCCATCACTAAAGCAAATAGATAAGGGCTCAATGCTGACCCCTGATGTAGTCCTATTTTAATTGGAAAGTCACTGGTGTCACCATCACATGTTCAAACATAAGTCATCGCATCCTTGTACATATCCTTGATGAGGGTAATATACTTAGTTGGGACTTTGTGTTTTTCCAAGGCTCACCACATGACGTCTCTCGGTACTTTGTCATACGCCTTCTCTAGGTCAATAAAGACCATGTGTAAGTCCTTCTTCTCCTCTCTATATCTCCCCATCAACTGTCGTACTAAGAAAATCGCCTCCATGGTCGACCTCCCAGGCAACCCAAACTGGTTTTGGGTCACCCTTGTCAATCTTCTTAGGCGATGCTCGATAACCCTCTCCCAAAACTTCATCGTATGGCTCATCAGTTTAATCCCTTGGTAGTTAGTACAACTTTGAACATCTCCCTTGTTCTTGAAGATCGGTACTAATATTCTTCTCCTCTATTCCTCCGGCATCTTGTTTGCCCGGAAAATTAGGTTAAAAAGCTTAATTAACCATACTACCGCCCTCTCGCCCAGGCATCTCCACACCTCAATGGGGATGCCATCAGGACCCATCGCTTTACCTCCCTTCATCCTCTTCAAAGCCTCCCCGATCTCTGCCTCCTGAATCCTCCTCACAAAGCGTCTGTTGGTATCATCAGATGAGACGTCCAACTTGAAGGTAGGACCCTCATTTTCCCCATTAAACAACTTGTCAAAGTATTCTCGCCATCTGTCCTTGATCTCCTCATCCTTCACCAGAAGTCGATCTGTCCTATCCTTGATGCATTTGATTTGGTTTATGTCCCTTGTCTTCCTCTCACGGGTCCTAGCGATCCTATAAATGTCCTTCTCTCCTTCCTTCGTACCTAGCCGTTGATAAAGGTCATCAAAAGCCTGACCTTTCGCTACACTTACAGCTCGCTTTGCAGACCTCTTCGCTAATCTAAAGCCCTCGATGTTGGTTGCGCTCTTGTCGAGGTGAAGGCGTTTGAAACACTCCTTCTTCTCCTTAATAGCCCTTTGCACCTCGTCATTCCATCACCAAGTCTCTTTCACTTCCTGCTTGCCTCCCCTACTCACACCAAACACTTCTGAGGCCACCTTCCGAACAGATGTCGCCATCTTTAGCCACGTATCATCTACATCTGTTCCTTCTTCCCAAGGCCCCTCGCCTAGCATCCTCTCCTTAAACGTTTGTGCCTCTTCCCCTCTAAGCTTCCACCACTTGTTCTCGCAATCTTGGCACGTTTGTCCCGGTGGGCATGTACCCGAAAACGAAAATCCGCCACCACAAGCTTGTGTTGGGGGACAACACACTCCCCAGGTATCACCTTACAATCTAAGCATGCACGTCTATCCTCTCTCCTAGCAAGGATAAAGTCGATTTGGCTCGAGTATTGTCCACTATGGAAAGTCACTAGATGGGACTCCCTCTTTCTAAAGAGGGGTATTCGCTAACAGCAGGTCGTAGGCCACCGCAAAATTCAAAACATCCTCCCCCCCTCGTTCCTACTACCATACCCGAAACCCCCCGTGTACTCGCTCATATCCTACATTAGTCGCTCCCACATGGCCATTGAGGTCTTCTCCTATGAAGAGCTTCTCACTGATAGGCACGGTACTAACCATGCTATCAAGGTCTACCCAAAATTGACTCTTGGAACTCTCACTAAGACCTACCTGAGGGGCATAGGCACTGATCACATTCAGAACCAAATCTCCAATGACCAACCGCACTAGGATAATCCGGTCGCCTTGCCTCCTAACATCTACAACTCCATCCTTAAGGCTCTTATCGATCAAGATGCCTACACCATTCCTACCCGAAGTTATCCCCGTGTACCAGAGCTTGAAGCCAGAACCCTCCACCTCCTTTGCCTTCTGGCCCTTCCATTTAGTCTCCTGCACGCATAGAATATTTACACGCCTCCTAATTGCTACATCGACTAGTTCTCTTAACTTACCTGTTAGAGACCCTACGTTCCAACTACCTAGACGAATCCTAGTTGACTCGGCTAGCTTCCTTACCCTTCGCACCCGTCGAGAGAAATGCGAAGACCCTTACTCATTTTTCACTACACCCGAGCACAGATGTAACGCGCCACAGAGGCTGCGACGACCCGACCCTTGCTCACTTATCATCGTACCCGGATCACGATACGACGCGCCCCTGAGGGGATGACGACCCGGCCCTTGCCCATTTAACACCACACCCGGGTTCCGATGTAGCGCGTCGCTAAGAGGGTTACCCGCGATGAGAAAATGTGGAGGGTTGTGTTAGGTCTGGCGAACCAGCGTAAAAAATCAACCACTCAAATGGAAATGAAATGTCATAGCATTAGGAAAAAAAACAGACCTGAAAAGTCCACCT
The DNA here is from genome assembly GCF_002211085.1 of Panicum hallii. NCBI lineage: Eukaryota > Viridiplantae > Streptophyta > Magnoliopsida > Poales > Poaceae > Panicum > Panicum hallii. The sequence goes on from NC_038044.1 coordinate 37,070,819, forward strand.
TTTCTCAGCTGTTAAAAACTGAGATCGGGTGAAGGGTCCCAGATCCTATTAGGCTATTATAACCACTTTTAAGAAATTATAGGTTTAGGACCTCCTCATGTCCTCTTTGCCTACTCTCAAACAAGCCCCGGAGGTGGATATATCTACCATTATTTGACTAAATGTTCTAAAGGCATTAGGCCTATTTTGCCCATCTAACAAATTAGTACATGATTTTTTTGTAAGGATGTACTGGTCTTCATAAAATTTAATCACATCATATGAGTTGAAAAAAAATAGAGAGACAATTTTCATGTGCCAATGAGTAAGAAATAACTATTCTAGCACTGCAATAATAGTACCCCCAAAAAAAAATCTGAAGCCAGATATCTTGAGAAAGGAAAAGAGGTAACAACATATCCAGTTGGAAGAAAGATATAAACAACACTCACAGGTCTACCCATAGTAGTTTATCTAGAGAAAAACACCTCCCCCTTCTCGTCTAGTGCAGCAAAGAAACAACTGGGATGTGAATACAACTATGACAACAGCAGCATACATGCTAAGTTGTTCTAAGTAGAATGTTCTGAGTAGTTCATGATGATAAGGGTATAACGATTGCCCAAACTGATCTAGAATTGATTTTTTGCCCTTAATCATGGTCCAGAAAGGATTGAACAAATGATTGCCAAGTCGGTTATACAAATACCCCACTGATACATCCATAAACACTGCCCTAGCATCTAGAACTTAAAAGTGCATGTTCCAAAAACCGCATAGCACACTGGTACAGGCAAGATGCTCAATAATTCCCCAAAGGGCATAATCAATCACTAGGCACTACAGAAAGCACCAGCATGCTGGTGCCACCACTTGCAAAAAAGAAAAAAAATGCAACCTATTGGTTTTGCTTTGCCCGCGAATACAGTGCAGGGATAATGACACCCAGTCACCCAACATGAGGTCTAAGACAACATCTAAAATCCGGACCGGCCATAAACATCAGACTAATCTCCACCTAAATGAAGGGGCACCAAATCGTACAGGTACGGCCCCAACCTGCTCGACGAAATGGCTGCGAGAACCCACGCCTTTTGGGTTGCCTACATTGCAGCATACACGCCCCCGCACACGGACCTTTCCGAACAACGGGCAGCATTACAGATTAAACCCCAGACAAAGGAAGAGCAGCCGAATCGAAAGCCCAAATCGCTCACCTGGATGCAGATGACGTCGGGATCGAGGCGAGCGACGAACTGGGAGAAAGCGGGCCAGTCGCTCTTCATCCGAAGGAGCAGGCTGTTGGCGTTCCACGTCAGGAACTTGCGCGGCTCCTGGCCGGGGCTCCCCTCCTCCCCACCGGCGCCGGCCGCGGCGGGGGCACCGCCCGAGTCGGTTGCGGCTGTGGGCCTCTTCTTAGCCGGGGAGCCGTCCTTGGGCACGGGCTGGAAGAAGCGCTTCATCGCCAGCGGGCGGCGGCGGCGGTATCGGGCTGGCGGCTCCTCTCCCCGCAACTGGACTAAATCCTCCGCGGTTAACGTTACTCGGATTGCGAAGGCGTAGAGTAACTTGACGCTAATTTTATTTTTTCGAAACAAATTGGTGTTGTACGGTAATGACTCTATATAACAGCCAGCCTCTTTTTTTTTTTAGGAACCGCAGCCTCGGGTAACACACCAGTCCCACCTTTTTCTAAATTAGAGAGGAAATTTATTTAAAATATTGGATCGCCCGCCCATTCATTTTCTCTTCTCGATCTTCTCTCTCCTCTCTCCGCACTCGCACCCACCGGCGATTTTGGCCTCATCACCCTATCGACGCGCGCATCTGGACACCCAGTGGGGGAATTGGCGTAGGGTTGAAGCGGAGATCATAATCACATGAGCGTTTCCTCCGGTGCGCTCGCATCATTTCGGTTCTCACGGTGTTTAATTCCAGAGTTTTTTCGCTGTTTTTCCCCTTGTTTCTGGTGGAGGTCATCGTCCCCGAGCAGCTGGAATCCGAAGGTGGGAAGAAGCACGGTGGGAGAAGAGCAAATCATATAAGTGAGCATCCACCCCGTGCATCCCCTGAATCTCTCTCTGCAACTCATCTCAACATCTCGTCCCTATCCCCCATCTCTGATCTGATTATTTTTGTTTGCAAGAAGACATCAACACCCTCTCACACGCCCTGCTTTTGCTCCTCTTTGCAATCTGGTGGTGGAAATCGCAAGTTCAGAAATTAGGTGAGGGATCCTCTTTTTTGTGCCACCTTCCTCAGATTCTCTCCCCCCATAAGCTTATGTGGATTTTCTTCAAATTTTTTCAGCGCGCGAAGATTTTGTTACAGTAGAAGGATCTCTGCTACAGGAAAAAGCGCGCAGAGGTGAGTCAAACTACCCCTTTCCCCCTCTAATCCATCACTGCATCTTTTTTTGCTACTGGTTTTTCTAGTGGGATGTTTAGGTGTTTGGTGCTTTTTGCATTAAATTTGCGTGTTGGGCTACATTGTGGTAGTGGTTTTGTTGGAGATGGGTAGGGAGGTAAGGGATATTAGAGGGGGTTTTTTCACGGTCTGTTGCACTGATGATTAGGTGTTATTTTTGTTTGAATAAACTATAGTTCTACGGTTTGCACTAATTTTTTTGGCTCCCCTGAAATATAGTTCGGTGGTTTTGTCGGGGAGGAAGGCAGGGGATATCAGGTTTTTTCACAGATTCTGCACTGATGATTAGGTGTGTTTGTCTAAATAAATCATAGTTTCAGGTTTTGCACTGATTTTTTCGGCTCCCTTTAGTGTAGTCCATCGACCTTTTTTTCTGTTTACTGAATTCTGCCCGAATAGCCCCCATTCCCTTGCATTTTGTAATTCATTTTTTTGCCCCCCGTATGCTTGCGATTTTTAGCCCCTCCGCCCCATCATCACTAACCTTTTTTTCTTTCGTAATATGTAGTTTGTCCTAAAAAGTACATCTCACAAATTACAATGCCAAGAGCACAGAAGGAGCATCAAGGCCGGGCGACATCATCCCATGCCGTATGTCTCATATCTGCTTCACCTGTCATTACTATTATGGTCATGCATTTTTCATTTTTAGGCAATAATAGTTTTATCAGCTAGGCAAATTCATTGGTAAGATCAGGCAACTTTACCCAATACTTTCACTGAATATGTTTTCAAACAAACCAAAGCATTTCTATTTTTTTAAAAATTCTTCTTTTGTTCAAATGTGTGAAGAATCAAAGAAACAGGGCATCCCCTGCTAGACTCATCAAGCTATATGGAGTCCTGTTTGAAGGTCAACACAAGATGATACGCGATATCAAATTTGACAGGCTGCTGAAGATTGCATGCTCCACAATCCCAGCAGACTTCGCTAATTGGCTGATGGTGGAGTGTTTCAATGCTGAAACATGAGAGCTAGGGATGGGATAGAATTTCAGTCACATCAGATTCTGTGGCTGACATACTTAACTTGCCAAATAGGGGTGGCAAAGTGAAATATGAGCTTGACGTGGATGCAATAAACTTCATTCACAACAAGTATGGCATCATTCAAGGGTCAGCACCCAAGATCGAAGAAGCAATTAAAATGTTGAAACAAAACAAGGCTGCAAACGAAGATTTCTTGAGGTCCTGGCTGATGATTGCAATTTTAACTTTTCTTTGCCCACCCACCAGTTTGGGAATAAGCCCCAGATGCTACAAAACATTAGTCAACTTTTCAAACGTGAAGAACTTGAACTGGTGTCAGTTTGTGGTTGATCAGTTAAAGGACGCAACTATAAAAATTGACAAGAAAAATTCTATGAGGGGTTGCATCCCTCTACTCGTGGTAAGTTTAATTCTATGAGGTGGTTTTCAGATTCACTAGGGGTCATTTTTTTTGTAGTTTATATTTGATATTTCCTTTTCTTTTGTAGATTTTGTACGCAGACTCACTAGATCTTCAGAATATACAAATCCCCATTGATATACCAAGGATCCTTGCATGGTCCAGGAAGCTTTTGGACCAGGTCCAGGTCATCAAGTTGGACACAAATTGCGACGGCTCTTTTGGCAAATTGAAGGTACGCAAAAATAGATAACATCCGTATGGGACCTCACTCCGCTCTTTTTTCTTTTTTCGCTCTCGGTGTCGCCCATGTAACGCGTGCTAACCATATTTTTACACCCTTGTTTTTTCAGCTGAAACAATCGGGTCATTCAGTGGGGGTTGGATTCGCTCTGCAGATGGATGACATTAGTAGATTTGTAACAACAAAAGCACCAAGACAGTTGCCCCCAGAGGTTTGTGCTGCATGCCCCTCTGTGTGCGGTTACATGAGCTTATCCATGGAGCTGATCCATGCCCCCAGAGTTTTTTCTCCCTTTTTTCTAGCATGTGCATTTTGTTTAGTAATTTTCCTCCCTATGCAGTTTTAATGCCCCCACCAAGAAATTTAATGCCTCCCGCAAAAGCAATTTTAGCTTTTCTCATGAAGCAATTTTCATCCAAATTTACCATTTTTCTCATTTACTTTTTTTTTGCAGAAGATGAAGAAAATTTGTGAGGCTGTAAGCAAAGCTCTCAGTGGTGTAACAGAGGTGCTAGGCACATTCATCCAAGAAATGGCTGCACTAGAAGAATCAGCTGGACCAAGTTTGAGAAGATCCAGCGGAAGAGGGCAGCGAATCGTCATGAAGAAGACGATGACATTGAGGAAGATTCGGACTATGAAGAAGAAGATGAACCTGACTATGGAGATGATGAAGATGAACCTGACTATACGAGTATCGATAACGAGAGCTTTGGAGTGGACCCCGAGGATGAATCTGACCACGGAGACACCCCCCGGTGATGCACCACCCACGGATGAACCCGCCCATGGAGATGATCCTTGTGATGCACCATCTACGGATGAAAATGAAGATTTCATTGCACTGAGCAGGAGGCTAAAAGGAATACAATCAGGTGCATTCAAAGATTTTGTTCCATTCTAAGTTTAACCTCCACCTCTATCAGCAGAACAGAGCGCAATAGTGAAGAAATTAGGCAACGCCCACAACGGACGTGCAAGGCTAAAGCTACCAGAGCCCTCAACTAGTGCAGTTGAAGTTGACAAGATCAATAGCAACATAAATAACTCTAGCATGGCAATAGAAAAAGGCTACAGCTTCATGGAGAGTGCCCCAGGTAACTGTCAGACCCGGGGCCACGGGACTGTGTACATAACATAGTTTAAACAGGCTTAAGAGATAAAGCCCGTCTTATCTCTTATTTATCTTATTTATCTCTTATTTATCCTGTATAAATAGGAGATAAAGCTAGTCAGTACAGATGGAATCTACTCGGGTTGTATTTGGTTACGATTCCTTATCTAGTATTGGACTAGAATTCTTGTAACCTTGACCTCCCGGATATATAAGGGGGGCAGGGACCCATTCAAGGCAGATCATCAAGATCATTCTACACCCAAGAGAATACAAACCACCACACATGACGTAGGGTATTACGCATCTTGCAGCCTGAACCTGTCTAAATCTTGTGTTCATTGTACCTTCGAGTTCCTAATCTCGGCGTCTCCTCACCTAAACTTACCACCTCGGGTATATACCTCGGTGGGCAGCCGGTAAAACACTGACAGCTGGCGCGCCAGGTAGGGGAGCGCGTCGAAGATCCACTGGCGAACTCGATGGCATCTTTCCAGTTCTCCAAGTCAGTTCCCTCTCAGGGCACTGTCGGTGTTTAACCGGCTGCCCACCGAGGGATATACCCAAGGTGGTAAGTTTTGGGTGAGGAGACGCCGAGATCAGGAACTCGAAGGTGCAAGGAACACAAAGCTTAGACAGGTTCGGGCCGCAAGATGCGTAACACCCTACATCCTGTATGGTGGTTTGTATTGCCTTTGGTGTAGAATGACCTAGAGAGCGTGTTTTGAGAGGGGTCCCTGCCCTCCCTTATATATCCGAGAGGCCAGGGTTACAAAGATACTAACCAACACCAGCTAAGGAATCATACCAGAACATATCTCGAGTAGATTCCCCTGTATCGATTAGCCTTGTCTCCTATTTAAACGGAATAAATAAGAGATAAACAAGATGAATAAGAGATAAGACGGACTTAATCTCTTAGATCTCTTTAAACTACGTTATGTACCCAGTCCTGTGGTCCCGGGTCTGACAAGCCCCCGAGCTCTTCGTAGCTGAGTACGGCAGGCTTATCGAGTACTTTCGAAGCAGTCTTCGACTTCTTCCGAAGCTTCATCTTGATGTCCTTCTTCGAGTATTTGCTTGTCTGCATCGAAGCTATGAGGTGCTCATGCCCTGAATTTTTATTTTTAACATGGCGTGCGATTTGAAAAATCGCACTCCATATGGAGTAGCCCCCGAGCCTTAGGTTGAATCGGAGAATCAAGCTGAGGGTCCCATTTGTCTGTAATCCTCCTTATCCGTCAAAGAAATTTGAAAAATAAGTAGTCGATGCCACGTACCCCACAGATATGGAGATAAGGATCTAAAAACCGTAGCATGCAGGCTGAAAATGATGACTCAAAAAATTACTAAAGTGATGATACAAATGATGGAAACTGGAAACTAGACCATCAACCCGAAAAACCCCCTTTTTTCGGGCTAACTAGCCCTGAAAAAATGATTAATCGGATTTTTAATCCAAACAGTCCACCAATGACCTCTCATCTTCAGAATATTCCCAAAAAACGACCCTTGAACTTCGAAACAGTAACTTCCCCACCCCGCTGGTTATTTAACCCGCGACAACACTGGGAAAAAACTGTGCTTTCAATCTGCATTTTGCCAAGAACCGCCAAAATCTCCAAACAGAGCCAAACGCCGCCGCCACCTCTCCACAGAAATCCTCCCCTTCCAACCTCCCCGGCCCTCTCCCCGCAGCCCCCGAGCATCTCGTGGCCAGCGAATAGGAGATGGCGCCCAAGAAAGCAGAGATCGAGGGGAAGAAGAAGGAGGCGCAGCCTTCGACCGCGGAGTGGACACACAGTAAGTGCTCCCTCAACCATCTTAAGAACCTAGTTTCCGAGGGGTTGCTGCAAGAAAAGAACCTTGTCAACTGGCGCCCCTCTTACCGTGAACCTTTTCCCATGGAAAATGTTGACGAAATCGTCACATTTCTCCATTTTGCCGAACGGGGGTTGGCCCTCCCCTCTTGTTCCTTCTTCCGAGGCCTTCTGTATTACTACGGGCTTGAGCTTCATCATCTCAACCCAAATTCTATTTGCCCATTTCAATTTTCATCTATTACTGCGAGGCTTTTCTTGGAATCGAACCCCACTGGGATCTTTTCCGCTTCCTCTTCCGCCTCAAACCATAGCCCACCTCCAAGAATCTTTCCGTTGTGGGGGGCGCCGGCATCCAACTGCGTCAGCAGGCCGGCGATAAATATCTCACATACAAATTCCCCTCCAACCTTCCTGGATGGAAGAACCATTGGTTTTAGATCGAGAACCATGCGCCCCACCTCCTGACGAAGTCAAACGGACCACCTGTAGTGAGGGGAGAGTGGAACCTCGAACCCTCCGGCGGGGAGATGGATCAGGTTAAGGAGCTGCTGGACGTCATAGAGGCACAGAAGAAGAAGGGAGTGACTGGCGCCTCCGTCATGTTCACATTTTACAAACGCCGCGTCCAACCCATCCAGCAGCGCCATCGCCTGGGATTCGAGTACACAGGTCCCGCTGATCCTTCTCGCATGTGCGCAGAGGATTTGCCAGATGAAGCCGCGCTCCAACGAGCTCAGCGGGTGCTGCTAGACGTGGACGCCGTGCCGTACATGCCCACATTGTTTTCCGCACGTAATCCGCCCAAACCAGTAATTATTCGACTTATTTTTTGCTGAGGATAACATCTGTTACTCCGTTACTTAACTGAAGAACCTCCTGCAGGGACACACAGAGCTGTACCCCAACTACCCGCCGCGACCTGACATCCCCCGACCAGACCACCTCCTCCCCACTGCCGCCGTTGAAGCCAAGAGGGCTCGCCTTGCTGCAGCTCAACGCAGCAGCGAGTCCACCGAGGGCGTGAGCTCACAGGCGGGGGAAGGAGCCGAAGGAGAAGCGCGCCGGGATGACTCCTCCGAGCAAAGCGTGGAGTTGACCAGCGCTTTGCCACTAGTGCCGCAAGCCCGTCGACTGATGCGCAAACGCAAGGCGCAGGAACTCGAAACCACCGGGTAAGAGCCTACTGGTTTGTTGTAATGCGGTACCTTAATGCTGAGTTGTACTTATGACATCCTCTGTAGTCCTTCCGCGTCCTCTGCCTTGGCCGAGCCCGAAGAAGAAAGGACGAGCCCCGCGGCCGCCGCCGTCGTCACTATCGCCGTGGCGGGGACCGCGCCACAAGCTGGTGAAACCCCTCCGCCAGCAACGGGGACGCCGCGTTAGGCCGTGCGGATGAAGAAAGCCATTAAGAAGAAATCTGTACTGTAAGTCTGCCTCTGGTTGCACAACAAATGATTTGATCTTTCGACCTATGTGTTGACTAACTTCGACTTCATTAGTGCTGCAAGTGCCGCGGACCTCCAGCTGATGCCAGCTTCGGCTTCCCCCGCCCCCGGGTCCTCGACCCGGGCGGAATCATCAAGTGCTGGGCCAGTCGCCACTGCGTCAGCCCCGGAGGCATCGGCCCCAGACGGGTCAGCGCCCGCGGAGCCAACCCCTAGGACGGACGCAACGCTGCCCGACCTGCCGCCGTCTGAGCTCCGACAAGTCGAGGTCGGGGCCAGTGGCGAGAAACAAGTCGAGACCCCTAGCGCTGCTCCCACGGATGGCGCAGGTGAGCATCTGACCGCCCCGGCTAGTTACCGGGATCTGCATGCTGTATGCTGAGAACATATGTGATTGCAGGTGCGCAGCGGCTGAGTACTGAAGAAGTCGCGGGAGCCTCCGGGAGACCCGCTGAGTTGCTGCTGGCCGGGTCTGGTGGCCAAGATGCCGTCGCCATCGACCCGGCAAATGACCTACTGCTGACGGACGGCAATGTAGAGAACCTCAAGAAGGCGCATGACTTTACCATGGTAAGACCTGAGAGCCTTTCTGCCAGTGGCTATATCGAGTTGCTAATCTGGATTTCCCCTTTTTTATGCAGAGTGTGATCGCCCACGCCCGGAAGCAGGCAGAGGAATTGAAGACCCTTACCCTCGACCGCAAGAAACTCGCTGCCCTGAGGAAGCGCCTTGACGACGAGAAGACGGAAAACGTACATCTTGAGAAGGTCAACGCCGAGCTCCAGCAACAACTCGAGGAGCAGAAGAAGGAGCTCGAGGCACATAAGGAGCAGCTCAGGGAGCAAAAGAAGGCGCACCAAGGTAAACCATTGCTCCCCTCGGGTACTTGCACTGTATGACTCAACCTGGGTTCTGAAAAGCTTTCCACCACAGAGCTTAGGAGAATCTTAATCAGTAAAGAAGAGCTACTTACTGACATGAAGAACCTGCTCTATCGCCATACAGATGACGTCGAGAAGCTGCAGAAGGTGATCGGCGACACTGAGCAACAGTTCATCGACAGCCTTCAGCGAATCAAGACGCTGGGCGAAGCACTCGAGAGCATCAGGGGGGCCGCCCGGGATCTAGTGGATGTGGTGGATCCACCAGAAGAAGGCGAAGCAAGCCCCCGGCCCCTGCTAGAGCGTCTCCGTGAGGCCCCAAAGAAAGTGATGGAGTTCCTTTCCGAGGCACCTGTCACGTGCGTCAACAACGCCCTCGCAATTGTGAAGTCCTTCCTGCCGAGCGCGAAGCTGGAGATATTTGCGCAAGGCATGGCGGCGGACTGCACCGAGGAGCAATTCGACAGAAACCTCCTAGAGGCCCAACCTGTATCAGAACGCATAGTTCAAAGTGTAATGCAGGATTAGGGTACTGAAAACAAGTATTCGCTTTCTTGTATATATATGGTTTCTTTTGATGTCTCTACTTGTGTATGTGCCTAGGCTGAATTGGTATCCAGGCTTACAAGGCGCAAGTAGTAGACACTACCCTGGGTGCAACGACCCTAAAGGTAGCCATAGCTCCATGTAGGAACTTGTCTAACAAGTTGACCACAACCCGAACTCGTGGGTCTAAAACTGTTAGGAAAGAACGCGAGCATCGTCACGCAACTGCCAGGCTTTAAGGCAAAACTACCCCGAGTGCATCGACTCTGGACGTAGTCGGGGTTGCCCCTCATAGGAGCGCGCTCCGCAAGTTATATAGGACCCGGACGGACGGATTGGACTTGCTGGAAGCGAATGCGGGCGTCGCCGCTGGTATGCCATGCTCTTGGCCGGGATGAGACTACTCTGGGTGCAACCACGCAGGATGTAGTCGAAGCAGCTCTTTGCACGAGCTCATCCAACAATCTGGGAATAAACCAGTCGAACGGGTCGGTTATGTTGGGAAAAATGCGACTGCTGTCATGTGCGACCATCCAAGGTCGCGGCGGAAATCGATATGTAGAGGAGTTAGATGGAGCCGAGGGTTCCGTTAGAGAATGAAGTCGAAAGGATATGAACGTGGTCATAGCCCCCGCAATATTCACGACAAGAAGTCGATTTATATAAGTGTTGCACGTGACCGTGGCCATCGTGCGCGTAAGAGGAAATGTACAACCCGAATCTTGTGGCTCATAGCCTCCAGATTGATTCGAGGAAACAAAATCTTCTAAGCCCCTGGGGATTCAGCTATCACCAGGCCTCGTCTTATGGGTAGAACTTGCGCAGGTTCTGAATGTTCCAGGAGTTCGGGACATCCTGACCCTCAGGATATTTTAACCGATAAGACCCTGGCCTTGTAACTTGCTTGACGACGAACGGGCCCTCCCACCTTGAGTTGAGCTTATGCAGGCTAGATTCGTCCTGAATGCGGCGCAAGACCAAGTCACCAACACTGAATGACCGCTCCCTGACGTTGCGATCATGATATCGCCGGATCCCCTGCAGGTACCGAGCTGACTGAACAAGAGCGGTGCAGCGAGTTTCTTCCACAGAATTGAGCTCGAACTGCCTCGCCTCGTCCGCCTCGCCTTCATTGTACAGTTCGACCCTTGGAGACTTCCACATGATATCGGCTGGTAAAATAGCTTCAGATCCATATACGAGGAAGAAAGGTGTTTGTCCTGTGGCTTTGGACGGCTGAGTCCGAAGCCCCCAGACGACATGTGGCAACTCATGCACCCATTTGCCTCCCTTCTTGCTATTTTCATCATAAAGTCTTTTCTTGAGGCCGTCAATTATCAAGGCGTTCGCCCTTTCGACTTGTCCATTGGCCCTTGGGTGTGCGACCGAGACATATTTAACTTCGACGCAAGCATTCTCGCAGAACTCCCAGAATTGGTTTGCCGTGAAGTTTGATCCTAAGTCCGTGATGATGGTGTTGGGGAAGCCGAAACGATGCAAAATATCTGAGATGAAGTCGACGACCCGATCTGGCGTGAGCTTGGCTATCGGCTTGTACTCAATCCACTTAGTGAACTTGTCGATAGCCACCAGAACGTGGGTGAAAGCGCCTGGCGCCATCGTGAAGGGCCCAATCATGTCGAGGCTCCAACAAGCAAAAGGCCAGGATGGTGGTATAGTGATGAGGCTATGGGCTGAAACATGAGTCTGTTTGCCAAAGAATTGACAATTTTGGCACCTGCGCACAAGATCTTCCGCGTCGGTCAATGCAGTGGGTCACCAGAAACCGGCCCTGTATACTTTCCCCACTAGCGTTCTTGAAGCCGCATGGTTCCCGCAGACGCCCTCGTGGATCTCCCGCAGTATGTCGTAACCATCTTCCTTTGTGACGCACTTCATGAGAACTCCTGACCGAGCACCACGCCGATAAAGCTTGCCGTCGACCAAGATGAAACCCTTGCTCCTTCGCAGGATGCGTGCCGCCTCCGTGCTCTTGGCGTCAATTCCCGCTGGTAGCCTTTGATCTCGAATGAAGTCGATAAAAGCCTCTCGCCAGTCCTCCCCTAGTACCATAACCTCTCGATCGGGTTGTTGGGGACCCGCGTCGATGGTTACCTACGGAGAAGACTTGATGGATGGCTTCTTGAGCTCCTGTTCGAAGACTCCCGGCGGGACCTGAGCACGTGTGGACCCCAGTTTGGACAGGATATCCGCGCCAACATCGTGCTCCCGCAATACATGGTGAACCTCCAAGCCGGAGAAGTTGCTTTCCAGCTTGCGCACTTCCTATACATAAGCATCCATCGGCTCCTTATTGCAGTCCCATTCCTTATTGACCTGTTGAACAACAAGAAGGGAATCACCATATACAAGTAGTTGCTTGATCCCTAGTGATATCGCCAAACGAAGCCCGTGAAGCAAGGCTTCATATTCGGCTTCATTGTTGGATACCGCCCACAGGATCTGAAGGACATATTTCAATTGTTCACCTCGTGGAGAAATAAGCAGAACACCAGCGCCGCCGCCGTCGAGCTTGAGAGACCCATCAAAGTACATGGTCCAGTGCTCTGGCTTGTCTACTGGAGTGGGGACTTGATTCTCCATCCATTCGGCCATGAAGTCGACTAGAGCCTGTGACTTGATTGCAATGCGTGGCTTGAAGTCGATTGACAAAGCCCCCAGTTCCACTGCCCACTTGGATATGCGCCCCGTGGCATCTTGATTATGAAGAATATCCCCCAACGGGAAATCCGTGATCACAGTAATCTTGTACTCGTCGAAGTAATGGTGTAGCTTTCTTGATGTGATTAAGATTGCATATAAAAGCTTTTGAACAGCTGAATACCGTACCTTGGATTCGGAGAGGACCTCGCTGATGAAGTAGATAGGCCTCTGCACTCCAAACGCATGGCTTTCCTCGCCTCGCTCAACTACAATGGCACTGCTGACAACATGAGTTGTTGCCGCAATGTAAAGTAGTAGATCCTCCCCTGGCAACGGTGCAGTAAGGATCGGAGGTGACTGAAGATGATGTTTCAGATCCTGCAAGGCCCGCTCGGCCTCCTCCGTCCATTGGAACTTATCTTGGCGTTTCAGGAGCTTGAAGAAAGGTAGTCCTCTCTCCCCGAGTCGGGAGATAAACCTGTTCAGGGCCGCCATACAACCTGTTAACTTCTGCACATCCTTGATTGTGGCCGGAGCCTCCATATCAGTGATGGCCGTGATCTTTACAAGGTTGGCTTCGATGCCCCGGTTGCTAACGATGAACCCGAGCAATTTCCCTGAAGGTACTCCAAAAACGCACTTGGTGGGATTGAGTTTCCATCGGAATCTGCGCAGACTGCTAAATGTTTCCTCCAAATCTACTATCAAGTCGTTGGATGCCCTGGTCTTGATGACGATGTCGTCCACATAAGCCTCAACATTCCGGTGCAGCTGATCCGCGAAACACATCTGGATCACACGCTGATAGGTTGCTCCTGCGTTCTTCAAACCGAAGGACATTGTTTTGTAGGCGTAAGTCCCGTACGGGGTGATGAATGCAGTATTGATTTGGTCCTCCTCCTTAAGCGCGATCTGATGATAACCTGAATAACAATCAAGAAAACAGAGAAGGACACAACCAGCCGTCGAATCGACAACTTGGTCAATGCGCGGCAGCCCAAAATGGTCCTTTGGGCAGTGCTTGTTGAGATCATTGTAGTCGACACACATTCTCCATTCATTATTCTTTTTCTTTACAAGAACGGGATTCGCTACCCACTCTGGATGGATTACTTCTTTAATGAATCTAGCCGCGAGAAGTTTAGCGATCTCCCGTTTAATGGCCTCACGCTTATCGTGGGCAAACCTTCGCAGGCGTTGCTTTTTAGGCGTAGCCTTCGGGTGTACATTCAAAGCATGCTCGATCAACTCCCTGGGCACCCCTGGCATATCCGTTGGTTTCCACGCGAATATGTCTCGGTTAGCCCGTAGGAAGCTGACGAGCGCGAGTTCCTATTTGTCACGTAAGCCCGCACCGATGACAGCGGTCTTAGATGAATCTCCCTCCTGAAGCTGGATCATCTTGAGGGCCACATCATCAGTCGACTGGATGCTCGACTTGCTGGCCTTCTTGGAAGGAATCTCCAGCCCGGATAGGGAAAGCTGCTGCGCGGCCACGAGTACTTCTCCCGAAGCATCTGGCACGCGAGTAGTCGAAGCATACTGGATCGCCTCCTGATTGCAATCATATGACTTCTTCAAGTCGCCACGGAGGGTGAGTGCTCCACTGAGTCCTGGCATCTTAAGAAGCAGATAGATGTAATGCGGCACTGCCATGAACTTGGCGAGTGCCGGACGACCCAATATGGCATGGTAAGAAGATTCGAAGTTAGCCACTTCGAATTTGATGAATTCGGTACGATAGTTCTCCCGCGTGCCGAAGGTGACTGGGAGGACCACCCTACCAAGCGGGTGTGCCGCGTTAGCTGGGACGATGCCATAAAAGGGAGACTTGCTGGGAACCAGCATGTCCTTGAAATCCAGGCCCATTTTCTTCAGAGTGCTGACGAAAATGAGATTGAGCCCGCTCCCGCCATCGATGAGGACCTTGGTGAGCTTAACCTCCGCCACCACAGGATCCAGGACCAAGGGGAATTTACTGGGCTCTGAAAAGCTCATCCACTGGTCGTCGCAAGAGAATGAGATGGGGACCTCCAACCAACAGAGTGGTCGTGGTACCGCCGGCTCAATAGACAAAATCTCCCGGAGAAGCAACTTCTGGTCCCGCCTGGAACCAAATTCCTCATCTCCACTGAAGATGACGTTGATGACCCTCGAGGTGTCTTGAAACTTCGGGTTATGCCCTTGATCCTCGTCATCCTCGGGTTCTTTGTCCGCAGGCTTCTTGTTCTTCTTGCCACCACCGGAGTTGCTGAACGTCCTCCGAAGGTGGTAACAGTCAATGGCGGCATGATTGGCACCTGAGTGCCAAGGGCACTTCTTCTGCAGGAGCTTCTCAAACTCCTCCTGCGTCGTCGACTTCTTGCCCCGCGAAGGACGATCGATAGCCGCGATGACATCATCTGGCTTTCGTTTCCGGGGCGGACCCGAAAAGTCCCGCTGGCCTTTGTCGTTGTGGTTGTCATTTGGGCGCCGCAAATTGCTATCTTGACGCCGCGGGAACCGCTCCCGCATCTTCTCCTCCTGTTCGGACCAATCGTGCATCAAATCATGAAGGCCCGCAACAGTCTTCAGCCTGTTCCGCCCAAAATCCCTGTAGATGCACGGGTCGGTGATGCCGTTGTAGAAACAATCGATGATGTCGTCCTCCGAGATGTTGGCGATGGTGGCGCGAACGTCGAAGAAGCAACGTGTGTAGGACCGTAGGAGCTCATTACGTTCCTGCTTACATTGACCAAGATCGTGACGAGTAGCTGCACGAGCAATCGCTCCCTAAAAGTTGTCGATGAAGACCTTCTTGAGGCGCTCCCAGGAGTCGATTGGGTTGTTGCTGAGGCTTTCCAACCAAGTAAGCGGTGCAGGGTCCAAAGCCATCGGGAAGTAGACGACTTTGGTGATATTCGACCCCCTGCGACCTCAATGGCCGTGGAGTAGCAACGGAGCCACTGCTGAGGAGCTTGCTTGCCATCGTACTTGGTAATGCCGATCAGTTTGAAGCCCTCCGGATACTTGTAGCTGCTAAAACGAGCAGAAAAAGCAGGGAATCGGTCGCTACAGTCAGTACCTTCAGTTTCGACTTCTTCGCGGACCTTGCGCCTGGAGGAGATCACTGTCCGCGTGTCACGACCTTCATTGATGTGCTGGCGCAGGTCCTCTGGAGAAGGTCGATGATTGGCCTGCCGCGGATGACCCCCTTGCGGTGGCTGCTGCCTCCCGCCAGGAGCCTGGCTCCCGCGAGCGTTGTCATTGCTGAGCTGGTGTCGAGGACGGGCGCCAGCCGTTCGGCTGTGAGCCTGACTTCGACTCTCACCCACGCGCTCCTCCCTGATGGTGGACGCTGGGTTGTGCTGATCCAGCTGGATCCAAGCCCTCTGCGCATAAAGAAGTGCTTGACGCACTTCCGGATCATGGCTGCACTCGAGGATGGCCATTTACCCTGGCGATGTTGGCCACCAGAGTCCTGAAACCCCGCTCACTTACGGCGACAAACTCAGGGTCAAGCTCGCGATGCATAGATCGCCTACGCTCGTTGGCCCTCCTCCGCTGGATTGTGCGGGCCCTGTTCCTGGCCCTCCACGCCTCACGGTCGGCGTCGTTCTCGTTGCCTGCGTTGGCCGTGATCTGATCCTCGGAGACCGCTTCAAAGTTGACGATGGGAAGATCCCCATCGTCCTCGCCTTCTTCGGCCATTAGCACCTGGCGGGAGGAAAGCTCATGAGAGCTTTCGTCGACTAGTTCAGTCGACCCCTCTGCCGCGGTAGCCAATGGCCTGCCCTCTTGAAAAGGCAAGGGCTCGAGGTGAGCCACAAGTCAACCCTCTGCCTCGAGTAGATCGGAGAGCATCATGCCCCTCCAAAGCACAATGTGCCCCTCCGGCAAAGAGGTGATCACCAGATCACCAGTACCAGAACAACCCGAAGCCCCCCGACACGCGGTGGCTTCCGGCTTTCCACCCTGGAGCAGCAAGTCCAGGTCCTTCTCTAACATGGAGAGGGACCCAGAGACATTGGCCTCCTGAAGATCAGTGGCCGGTTTGCATGAGCCGAGTTGAGATCGGCTATGCAGATCCCTAGATTGGAACAAGTCCAAACCAGGGGAAGTTGTCGCAACACCAGAAGAAGTCGAGCCTGGAGCAGACTCTATCTCGATCTGTGCTGCAGAGGCATGAAGCGCCAAGTTGTCAAGCCCGTCGACGAACTTGTCGACGTCGCTGCGAAGATCCGCAGCGAAGGTCTTCGGCCTCATGTTGACGAGGAATCACCGAAAGTTGTCCACACCATCTGCGATGCAGACCCACGAGCCAAAAACGAATGTCGTACCCTGAGAGGGAACTGACCTGATGAAATTGAAAGGTGCCATCGAGCTCGCCGGTGGATCTTCGACACGCTTCCCCTATCTGGCGCGCCAGCTGTCGGTGTTTAACCGGCTGCCCACCGAGGGATATACCCAAGGTGGTAAGTTTTGGGTGAGGAGACGCCGAGATCAGGAACTCGAAGGTGCAAGGAACACAAAGCTTAGACAGGTTTGGGCCGCAAGATGCGTAACACCCTACGTCCTGTATTGTGCTTTGTATTGCCTTTGGTGTAGAATGACCTAGAGAGCGTGTTTTGAGAGGGGTCCCTGTCCTCCCTTATATATCTGAGAGGCCAGGGTTACAAAGATACTAACCAACACCAGCTAAGGAATTGTACCAGAACATATCTCGAGTAGATTCCCCCTGTATCGGTTAGCCTTATCTCCTATTTAAATGGAATAAATAAAAGATAAACAAGATGAATAAGAGATAAGACGGACTTAATCTCTTAGACCTCTCTAAATTACGTTATGTACCCAGTCCCGTGGCCCCGGGTCTGACAGGCACGACATTTGTTTTTGGCTCGTGGGTTTGTATCGCAGATGGTGCAGGCAGTTTCCGTCGATTCCTCGTCGACATGAAGCCAAAAACCTCCGCGGCGGGTTCGCGCAGCAACCTTGACAAGTTCGTTGATGATCTCGACGACTTGCCAACCCATGCATTCGCTGCAAGAACCGAGGTGGAGTCTGCTTCCGGTGTGACTTCATCCGGCGCTGCGGCGACTTTCCTTGGGTTGGACTCGTTTCAATCTAAGGATTCGCGTAGCCGATCACAACTCAGTCCACACAATTTGGCCACTGATCTCCAGGAGGCTGACATCTCCGAGTCCCTCTCTGCATTAGAAAAGGACTTGGATTCTCTGCTCCAACTTGGAGGGCTCGAAACCATCGCTTGTCGGGGGGCTTCGGGTTATATCGGTGCCAGTGATCTGATGATCACTTCCACCTCGGTGGGGCGTTTCGTGCATTAGAAGGGCATGAAACCTTTTGATCTACTCGAGGCTGAGGATCGACTTGTTGCCCATCTCGAACCTTTGCCTTTTCAGGAGTGCAAGCCGCTAGCCACCATGGTGGAGGGGTCGACTGAACTAGTCGACGAAAGCTCTGAGGAGCTCATCTCCCACCAGGTGCTGATGGCGGAAGAAGGCGACAACGATGGCGATCTGCCCATCAACGAGCTTGATGCAGTCTCCAAAGACGAAGCCACAGCCAACGTCGGTGATGAAGATGACACCGGTCGTGAGGCGCGGAGGACTCGGAATAGGGCTCGCGCAGCTCGCCGAAGGAGGGTTAATGAGCGCACGCGATCCATGCATCGCGAACTTAACGCCGAATTCGCTGCCGTAAGCGAGCGGGGCTTCAGGACTCCGGTGGCCAATATTGCCAGGGTTACTTATGAGGACATCACTTCTATGGATATACAAGAGGTTTCTTCACTGGACATTCAAACCATTCAAGCTCCAATCACAAGAGCTCGCGCGCGACAGTTAAATTTACAGGTGAGCTCGCTCCTAAGCGTTTCTGTTAATAATTGTGAGAATGGTTTGCTACCTAATTTTTACAATGTGATTAGGAACCAAGGAGAGGTCCAGGGAGCACATGGAGAGGAGCATGGAGGTGTGGAGGAACAGCAAGGGCCGCCAAGCCACATGGAGACCCAATCCAATTTAACTTCGAGTCCACCTCGGAGTCCAGGAGCAGCCTGATGTAAATTGGACGCCCAGGCCACATCCGAAGTCCGAATTCGACGATCCACATATGGACGGAAAGTTAAAAAAAATTTCATGGAGCTTCTATTGGCGTTGTTTTCAGGTCCAATCTCCTTCTGAGTCGTCAGAAATTGTCCAAGGAAGTTGGCATCCAGATTCTGTCCCGGTGCTACGACATCGTATTTTGGCCTTTGGGCCGTGTATCTTCGTTGAGCCCATTAGGGGCGCGACCAGGGGGAAGCCACGCCCTATTCCCTATATCTCAGTAGCCGCTGCCCTCATTAGGGTTGGGGTTTTGCTTTAGATCAATCTGTCTTTGAACAGTCGCTGTCCTTCGGTTTGTAGAACCCCAACTTTCGAGCTTAATCAATCATCTGCAGTTGTCACTTCAATTTGAGTGCTACGTTTCTTTCGAGTTCTTGCTTGTGTTCTTCATTTCGCAGGCAGGGATTAGCCTTCTCGGTGAGGTCAACCAGATTGTGAATACGGTTGATAACCAGAGGAGTTGTGGTGCTAAGATTGCGGGGTTCGAGTTGCTGACTTGAAGTCGGATCGGTGTGTCGCATTCCGACCAAAACGAGTTTTCCATCACCTGACGGAAGATCGGGCACACCCGTTCATATCAAGTGGTAATCAGAGACTCAGGTATTACCGTCAGGCTTGCCCTAGTTTAGTTTGTTCCATCGTCCTATAACTCCAGAAAATTGCCATACAAAAAAAAGTATTCCACTATCCTAGAACCCATGTTAGCCTTTGCAATTTCGTTTTCAGACTCGCTTTGTTCAGTTTGTGTCCGTGGTCGAGTCGTGTTGCTGGTTTAGGGTTTGTCTTCATCGTGGTTCAACCACACCGTCACTGTGTTTTTGTTTCCGCCGCTATCCCATCCACCATTACCTAGATCCCAAGTCGATCCATCCCATTACTCGACTTGCCCTCGCTAGCCGCCTTGTGTGAACTCTCGCCGCGCCAGCCCTAGATAGGTTGCGAGCCGCCTTGTGCCTTCCGCCTTGCACCGCAGCCCCCTTGGATTCATCTGGCGATTACCCATTGCGCATACCAGGGAGAATTTGTGCCCTAGCCGCTGCTGATCTTTCTACCGGGTTGTGTCTTCGAACAAAAACATAACTTGAGATACCTTCCATAAAACAGGCATAACTTTTCGCTCGGTTCTCCGTTTTGGCTAAAATTTTTACAGGAGCTTGGCAACAAAAAGTTGTACATACGATTCACCTGGCTTTGCCAGTCAGGCTGATCTCAAAAAATTCAAAAAAAATCAGGAAGATAATTAAAAAATTCAGTTTCTGTCCAGCACGCTTTTCGGCATACGTGTTTGATTTTCTGTAGCCCACATCTGCTCTCTGTTTCAGGTGAAACTTGGTGTGTTCCTATTCTGGTGTTGCTTGTGCTGCGAAAAATATCAAAAAAATCATTGAAAAAAGAAAATCGAAATCAACTAGGCTTTGCATTAGTGCCTTTTTGGGATTGTTAGTACAATATTTACGGTACTGCCATTCTGATTGTTCTATGAGTTTCTTTCATTGTTCTTTGTTCCAACTTGTTGTGCTATGCCTAGGACATGTCTTAGCCAGCAATTGTGACTTGTACTTTGGATATTTATTGAACTTTGCTCATCTGCACTCGATTTTGTTCCACATACACATACATATTGTGCTTGTCCTACAGCTCCATATACATACACTTCATCTCAGTGCAGCGAAGGACCCTTGCAATCTTGGTACCTCTTCTCACAGGTTTTTCACCATCCACCGGTTGTACCATCCCACTGCTTGTGTTGGTAAGAACTTGGTAAGACGCGTGTGAGGGTGTGATTCCACCAACAAACCCACCTCTTTCATAGGGTCCTTTTGTTTCACTAACCATGCCGGACGACAGGCCTGTTTTGTCTAGTGAATTGCAGGCCATGAAGGACGAACTCAAGGAGTTTTTCGCTAAGGAGATAAATAAGGTGGCGCAAGATGTCCAAGGGGCCAGCCATACGATTGAATGTGTCAACAAACGCCTCTCTACACTGACTGACAGGGTTCAACGTCTTGAAGTCAACCCTTCCAAGAGCAAAGACGACGATGATGACTGGCTAGAGGACGATGATGACATCATTTTTGGGTCTGATGGCGAGCCTGATATGGCTAAGACTCGTGCGGAGAAGGTCCGTCGTCAACGTCTTCGCAAGAATAAAACAGGTATGGGAGGACCCAAACATCGGCGCACTACAGGTAATAATGATCCTTATGCCAAAGTCAAATTTACCATACCTTCTTTCCATGGTCGTTATGATGCAGAGGAATACTTAGATTGGGAGATGACTGTTGAACAAAAATTTGCTTCCCATCTTGTTCCTGACCAACATAGGGTTAGACAAGCCACTAGTGAATTTAAAGATTTTGCTATAATCTGGTGGCAAGAATGTGCTCAATTAAATATCCAACCTGATTCATGGGACGCGCTTAAGATAGCAATGCGTGATCATTTTGTTCCTGCATCTTATAAACGTGATATGCGTAAGAAATTACAACGTTTAGATCAGGGTGATATGTCTGTTCAGGAGTATTACGCAGAGCTTCAAAAGGGCATGGTTCGATGTGGTGTAGTTGAGGATGCTGAGGATAAAGTGTGTCATTTTTATGGTGGTTTGAAATGTGAAATTCAGGACATTGTTGACTATAAATCTTTTACTACCACCAACCAGTTGTTCCAGCTTGCTATGCTTGCAGAAAAAGAATTGCAGGGACGACAACAACAACAGCAACCACCTCAGAGCAGGAGCACCTCCAACAGATCCTACATGCCCAAGTCTTTTACTCCCAAAGGTGCTTCCACGGCGGCGTCACCAGCTCCAGCAACCACGCCCGCCGATGGTAAGTCTCGTGTGCAGGAACCGACCAAGAGTGCCTCACCAGCAGCGCGCTCTTCCTCTAGCATTCAGTGCCATCGTTGCCAGGGCTTTGGCCATGTGATTCGAGAATGCCCAAGCAAGCGGACATACATTGCCACTGCTGATGGTGGCTACGTCAGTACTTCGGATGCTGAGGACGACACTGAGGATGACCCACCTTCTAATGAGGGTCTCTCATTGCGTGCGGGTGATGTGGGCTCTCAGCGGATTTGTATTGTCCACCGTGTCCTCAGTACACAATTGGGACAAGCAGACAAGATGCAACGCCATAATTTGTTCTAGATTTTATTTGTGATCCACGATCGGCGTGCACGTGTAATCATTGATGGAGGCAGCTGCAACAACCTGGTTAGTGCTGATTTGGTCCAGAAGTTGGGTTTACCCACACGTCCTCATAAACATCCTTACCATGTTCAGTGGCTAAATGACTCGGGTAAGGTTAAGGTAAATCAAACTGCACGGGTGCATTTTTCTCTTGGTCCATATTCTGATTATGCAGATTGTGATGTGGTACCCATGGACGCATGTTCGCTTTTGTTGGGTCGTCCATGGGAATTTGATAATGATGCTGTCCACCATGGTAGAAGTAACACATACACCCTTATGTATAAGGGCCAGAAAATCACTATGCACCCAATGACCCCTGCTGAAATTGTACAAGCTGATAAAGAACGACTTGCTTCACCTGATGTTGCTGCCCCACTTGCAACCCAGGCCGCTATTAAATTGAAAAATCATAATATGCTTGTAACCAAATCTGATCTATATGATATGGATGTTTCTGCTGTGTGCTATGCTTTGATATGTAAGGATACTTTATGTCCTATTCGTGATATAGCTAGCACTTTGCCTCCTGCGGTCGCTGACATTTTGCAGGCATATGAGGATGTGTTTCCAAATGAGCTCCCACCGGGGTTGCCACCTTTGCGAGGTATTGAGCACCAAATTGATTTGATTCCGGGAGCGTCTTTGCCCAACCGAGCAGCATACAGGACCAATCCCGAGGAGACTAAAGAGATTCAGCGACAAGTCCAAGAGCTTTTGGACTGCGGGTACGTGCGTGAGAGCCTTAGTCCTTGTTCTGTACCTGTGCTTTTGGTTCCTAAGAAAGATGGTACATGGCGCATGTGTGTAGATTGTAGAGCCATTAACAACATAACTATTCGATACCGTCATCCTATACCTCGGTTAGATGATATGCTTGATGAGTTAAGTGGCGCTATAATTTTTACAAAGATTGATTTGCGTAGTGGATACCACCAGATTCGCATGAAGTTGGGTGATGAATGGAAAACTGCTTTTAAGACAAAATTTGGTTTATATGAGTGGTTAGTGATGCCTTTTGGTTTAACTAATGCACCTAGCACTTTCATGCGTTTGATGAATGAGGTTTTACGTGCTTTCATTGGTACATTTGTGGTGGTTTATTTTGATGATATCTTGATATATAGCAAGTCACTTGCGGAACATTTGGATCATCTACGTGCTGTTTTTGACGCCTTGAGAGCGGCGAGCTTGTATGCTAACCTTGAGAAGTGTATTTTTTTGCACCGATCGAGTTGCTTTTCTTGGCTATGTTGTGACTCCTCAGGGCATTGAAGTGGATGGTGCAAAGATTGATGCCATTAGGAGCTGGCCTACTCCTCAGACTATTACACAGGTGCGAAGTTTTCTTGGTCTTGCAGGGTTCTATCGGCGTTTTGTGAGAGATTTCAGCACCATTGCCGCCCCACTACATGAGTTGACGAAGAAAGGTGTTTCTTTCCATTGGGGCCCAGCACAAGATCAAGCTTTTGATACTTTGAAAGCGCGGCTTACTTCGGCACCCTTGCTGCAACTTCCTGACTTTGGTAAGACTTTTGAGCTTGAATGTGATGCCAGTGGCGTTGGCATTGGTGGCTTGTTGATGCAAGGAGGTAAACCTGTTGCTTATTTTAGTGAGAAATTGAATGGGCCTACTCTGAATTATTCCACGTATGATAAAGAATTTTATGCTCTTGTTCGTTCTCTAGAGACGTGGCAACATTATTTATGGCCTAAGGAATTCATTATTCATTCTGATCATGAATCACTTAAGTACCTTCGCATGCAAAATAAACTGAACCGTAGACATGCCAAGTGGGTTGAATTTATTGAATCTTTTCCATACATCATTAAACACAAGAAAGGAAAAGATAATGTTATTGCTGATGCCTTGTCTCGTCGTTACATCATGTTGTCTCAACTTGATTGTCGCATTTTTGGACTTGAGTCGATTAAGGGACAGTATGAACTTGATGCTGCTTTTAAAGATGTCATCCTGAATTGTAAAGAGGGTCGTGCTTGGAATAAATATGTGCTGAATGATGGGTATTTGTTTAGAGCTAACCGCCTATGCATTCCAGTTGGATCCGTTCGTCTTCTCTTGTTGCAGGAAGCACATGGTGGAGGTTTGATGGGCCACTTTGGGGCCACAAAGACGTTGGATGTGTTGGCCAACCATTTATTTTGGCCACAGATGAGATGAGATGTTCAGAGGTTCGTGAGTCGCTGCACTACATGTCAAAAGGCTAAGTCACACTTGAATCCACATGGTTTGTATATGCCTCTTCCTGTTCCTTCTATTCCTTGGGCGGATATTTCTATGAATTTTGTGTTAGGATTGCCTAGGACTAAGAGGGGGAGAGATAGCGTTTTTGTTGTGGTGGATCGGTTTTCTAAAATGGCACATTTTATACCATGTCATAAAAGTGATGATGCTGTTCATATTGCTGACCTCTTTTTCCAAGAGATTGTACGCTTGCATGGTATGCCTTCTACTATTGTTTCAGATTGTGATGCCAAGTTTTTGAGTCACTTTTGGCGTACTTTGTGGAACAAGTTGGGTACAAAATTGTTATTTTCTACCACTTGTCATCCGCAAATGGAGGTGGTGAATCGTACCTTGCGGACCATGTTGAGGGCTGTTTTAAAGAAGAATTTGAAGATGTGGGAAAAATGTTTGCCTCATGTGGAGTTTGCATACAATCGAGCAACACATTCTACCACCAAGGTAAGTCCTTTTCAGGTAGTGTATGGTTTTAACCCCCGCGCTCCTATTGATATTTTACCTTTGCCTACTAGTGAGCGAATTCATAGTGAGGCTAAAGAATGTGCTGAATTTATATTGAAAATACATGAAACAACTAAGCAAAATATTGAAACGATGACTGAAAAATATAGAGTTGCTGGTAGCAAAGGTAAGAAAGAATTAAAGCTTGAACCGGGTGATCTTGTGTGGTTGCACTTGAGAAAAGAACGTTTTCCAGATTTGAGGAAGTCTAAGTTAATGCCAAGAGCTGATGGTCCATTCAAAATACTTGAGAAAATTAATGATAATGCATACAAACTTGAGTTGCCTTCCGAGTTCGCGGTTAGTCCCATCTTTAACATTTCAGATTATGTGGGAGAAGAGGATGTGCTTGAGTCGAGGACGACTCCGATTCAGGAGGGGGAGGATGATGAGGACATCACTCCTATGGATATACAAGAGGTTTCTTCGCTGGACATTCAAACCATTCAAGCTCCAATCACAAGAGCTCGCGCGCGACAGTTAAATTTATAGGTGAGCTCGCTCCTAAGCGTTTCTGTTAATAATTGTGAGAATGGTTTGCTACCTAATTTTTACAATGTGATTAGGAACCAAGGAGAGGTCCAGGGAGCACATGGAGAGGAGCATGGAGGTGTGGAGGAACAGCAAGGGCCGCCAAGCCACATGGAGACCCAATCCAATTTAACTTCGAGTCCACCTCGGAGTCCAGGAGCAGCCTGATGTAAATTGGACGCCCAGGCCACATCCGAAGTCCGAATTCGACGATCCACATATGGACGGAAAGTTAAAAAAATTTCATGGAGCTTCTATTGGCGTTGTTTTCAGGTCCAATCTCCTTCTGAGTCGTCAGAAATTGTCCAAGGAAGTTGGCATCCAGATTCTGTCCCGGTGCTACGACATCGTATTTTGGCCTTTGGGCCGTGTATCTTCGTTGAGCCCATTAGGGGCGCGACCAGGGGGAAGCCACGCCCTATTCCCTATATCTCAGTAGCCGCTGCCCTCATTAGGGTTGGGGTTTTGCTTTAGATCAATCTGTCTTTGAACAGTCGCTGTCCTTCGGTTTGTAGAACCCCAACTTTCGAGCTTAATCAATCATCTGCAGTTGTCACTTCAATTTGAGTGCTATGTTTCCTTCGAGTTCTTGCTTGTGTTCTTCGTTTCGCAGGCAGGGATTAGCCTTCTCAGCGAGGTCAACCGGATTGTGACTACGGTTGATAACCAGAGGAGTTGTGGTGCTAAGATTGCGGGGTTCGAGTTGCTGACTTGAAGTCGGATCGGTGTGTCGCATTCCGACCAAAACGAGTTTTCCATCACCTGACGGAAGATCGGGCACCCCCATTCATATCAGTTACGGCCATACTCGAATGCAGTAACGATCCGAACATGCGTCAAGCACTTTGCTACGCGCAGAGGGCCTGGATCTAGCTTGATCAACAAATCCCGACGTCTACTCTCAGGGAGGAGCGCGTTGGCGAAAGCCGAAGCGAGGCTCACAGCCGAACGGCAGGTGGCCGTCCTCGACCTCCACGCAGCAGCAACCACAATGCTCACGGGAGTCAGGCTCCTGGCGGGAGGTAGCAGCCACCTCCAGGAGGTAACCGCGACAGGCCAATCATCGGCCTCCTCCAGAAGACCTGCGCCAGCATATCAATGAGGGCCGCGATGCGTGGTCTGTGATCGATTCTAGGTGCAAAGTGCGCGAAGAAGTCGAGATGGAAGGTACTGATTGCAACGGTCATTTCTCAGCTTTCTCCGAATGATTCAGCAGCTACAAATACCCTGAGCGCTTCAAGCCGATCGGCATCACCAAGTATGATGGTAAGCAAGCTCCTCAGCAATGGCTACGTTGCTACTCCACCGCCATTGAAGTAGCAGGGGGCTCCAACATCACCAAAGTCGTCTACTTCCCGATGGCCTTGGACCCCACACCACTCACGTGGTTGGAGAGCCTCAGCAACAATTCGATCGACTCCTGGGAGCGGCTCAAGAAGGTCTTCATCGACAACTTCCAGGGGGCTATCACTCGTGCAGGTACTCGGCATGATCTTGCCCAATGTAAGTAGGAATGTAACGAGCTTCTACAGTCCTATACACACCGATTCTTTGATGTCCGCACCACCATCGTGAATATTTTGGAGGAGGATATTATTGACTGCTTCTACAACGGCATCACCGATCCAGGCATCTACAGAGACTTCGGGCGGAACAGGCCGAAGACTGTTGCGGGACTGCGTGACATGATGCACGACTGGTCTGAACTGGAGGAGAAGATGCGGGAGTGGTTCTGAAGCGTCCCCTCATCAGAGCTGACTAAATGTGATACAAATATCAGTCCCAGGAGGCTGATAACACATTTATCACATCAGATGGTTGATTACCGTACAAACCATCGAGGTAGCGGGCACTAAAGCGCCACTATCAAGAGGGACAACATAAGGACTACAAACCAAACCAAAGTGCCAATGAAATCTAAGATAACATCAGAGTCTTGCGCCATGGTAAGCTTCCTGTGGAGACCCTGAACCACAGGCAAGGTTGGGTGCAGGACGGCGACCTACTCGACGTCTTCAGGAATGAAGTTCGGATCCTCCTTTGTAAAAACTAGGCAAGAGTGAGTACATACGTACTCAACAAGTCCAACCACACCCGCGGAGGGGAATAATAAAGATCATGCATGGATATATCAAGGTTGAGGCTAGGGTTCATTTGCGATAAAGCGAGGTTTTACACATGCAAGGGTTCATTTAATAAAAAGAGTTTTCTCAAGACATTTCTATAGTAATCGAATAATAAGTGGGGTTGATCCTACACAAAGGATCCAAGTTTTAATACTACTGAACTCCTCATCCACAGTAGCTCACTGCACAACTGCCGGGCACTTTCAAAACAACTCACGCCACAAAACCAATCATCCCAAAATGTCTATTGTAGTGACCATGCCGTAACTCGTCCAATACCGTGGACATGGCTATTTGAATAGATTTTACACTCTGCAGAGGTTGTACACTTTACCCACAAGTAGGGTACCGCACTACGAACACCTTAATGTCACGGCGGATCCTAACAAAGCCATTACCCACCTTAGCTAAATCTAACTAGCCAACGCGGAAGCAACCATGGGGTTAATGACCTATCAACAAGGTCATAACCGGGACATACTCACACAGATCGTATTCCTTCTCCATGATCTCCCGTTGCTCACCCGCTCTCCTTTTGGCTAGCAGGACAACTAGTGGGGTTTATGCTAAGCCGTTGCCCACACAACGGTCGAGTGGTTGTACGATAAGTGGGTTAGGCAAGATGACACCTCAGTTCATCTTTACATTGACAAGATGGACATCTCCCAACCATGCTCAACCACAAAGGTACAAGCACACTAGTGGCATTTCACACAGAAAACACCGTCCATCTCATCAGGTTATATCTTTCTTTGATTTTCCCAGAATCCCGTTTTTATCTTTTAAAACACTCACACCCTTATTTTCGGTAAAGCGCTTTGTGGTCATGATTAAAATATAATAAAGGGAATGAAAGGTAATAAGCATCTCTAGCAGTAGTTAACGTCTAACAGAGCAAATCCTTTATAGACATTAACCTAGATTATCAAGGAATAGTCATAGCAATCAAGGGGTGGCTATCCAACCATGTCTTGCGGTAAAACAATGCATTTTATAAAACAGGCCAATAGGTTGCGTTTATAAAACTGGGATAAATATGCATCAAAGGATGGGATTGGACTTGCCGTCCTCAAAGCCTTCCGGAAGCTCCTCCTCGAGGTATGGGTCTTCGGGCTCCGGCTCGCGGTCCTGCTCCTCCTCGGTCACACCGTCGGCTACAACACACAAACAATCACACAATAAAACAAAGTTCGCCGACGAGCTAAAAAGGGAAATAGAGAGCTTCGACTAAAAATAGAGGAGGCTATTATATTTGTTGGATGTGGATCTTGGGACTTGGAGAGAGTATTTGATGCGTGGTGGAGTTTGGAATAGATTTAGAACATAATGTCGCATGAAATGGGGCTGCGGACTGCATAAGGAGGAAAAGTGGAGGGGGTCATGCACAAGTCTGCCTTTCTTCTTCCTCGAGACAGAATAGGAGGGGGAGGGGAATAGTAGGAGGGGGGCGGCCAGGCCATGGGCGCCGGCCCCCTGGCGCATGGCAACACCCGGGGAGGGGAAAAAAATAGAGAGGAGGCCGAGGGGGTCCGATTCCGGCCCTCACCTCGTGCGGAGATGGTCTACGGAGGGCTGTCCACGGTGATGGGTGGTGGGCGGCAATGGTGAGCAGCGGCGGCGAGCTGCAGCGTGAGGTAGAGAGGGAGAGGTGTTTGGGCGGTGTGGGCGGAGTGAGGGGCGGCTTGGGGTCTGATTTATAGGCCGAGAGGAAGAGGGAGGGGGATGGCCGGCGTGGGGGGGGGGGGTCACGGGCAGTACAGGAGCCTCGCCATTAATGGCGTCCGGGATGCTCGGGGACAAAGCGCGAGCTGCGAGGGTGAGGGGACAGGATGGGATAGGTCGGCGCAGTAGCGGGCCGCACACTGGCTTGGCGTGTACGGGCAGCAGCGGGTCGCGCGCTGGCCCGCGCGTGCGCGCAAGGAGTGGGCTACAGCTCGAGCAGGCAGCTGGCAGCACAGGGGAGAAAAGAAAGAGGAAGCTAGCGCAAAAAAAAATAAAAATAAAAAAGAGTCTGGGAAAAAAGTTTTAAGAGAGAAATAAAATGGATTTAAACAAAATACGAGGAAAGAAAAGATAGGACGTGCGCGGCACCGACGATGGCGGCCGGGCAGGCGCACGCGGCCGACCGCAACACGATGGTGATGTAATGGGACGGCGGGGCTAGTGGAAAAGGAAAAGGGACGGGCGGCTCTGCGGAAAAAGAGGAAGAGACTGCGCGATGTCGGAACAGCGGGAAAATCGGGAGGTGGGCTTCGGGAGCTCAAGCGGTGGAAAAGGTTTAAAAGATTTTTAAGCGAGGGATTGGTAAAGTAATTTAAATAAGATAAAAACGCGGGCGTTACAAACCTACCCCACTTAAAATGAATCTCGTCCTCGAGATTCGGCTGGCTCCTAAATAGATGGGGAAACTCTTTCTTCAGGGCATCTTCACGTTCCCATGTAGTTTCTTCCACTCCATGTCTGCTCCACTGAACTCTGCAAATCCGTACTTCAGAGTTTCTTGTCCTTTTTGTGACAGTGTCCAAAATCTTGACAGGTACTTCCTGGTACCGAAGATCTGTCTGTAAAGCTATTTCTTCTTCCAGCACACGCTCTCTCTCGGGTACCCTCAGACATCTTCTCAGTTGGGATACATGGAATACTGGGTGTATGTCAGCCATTCCTTCTGGTAGCTCTAGACGGTATGCCACAGCTCCAATTTTCTTCAGTACTTGGTACGGTCCAATGTACCGAGGGGCTAGCTTCCCATGTACCTGAAATCTTCGAGTCCCTCGAATAGGTGAAACCTTGAGATAGACGAAGTCTCCTGGATTGAAGCTTACTTCTCGTCTCTTCTTGTCTGAGTAACTCTTTTTTCGAGATTGGGCGGCCTTCAATTTTTCTCTAATTTCGGCCACTCTTTCTTCCACTTCCTTTATGAGTGCGGGTCCAACTAGGGCACGCTCTCCAACTTCTGACCACATCAGGGGGGTTCTGCACTTTCTCCCATAGAGAGCTTCAAATGGTGACATGCCCAAGCTTGCTTGATAACCGTTGTTGTGCGAAAACTCAGCATACGGTAAACTTTGTTCCCAATCCTTGCCATAAGTAAGGACACATGCTCTTAGCATATCTTCCATAATCTGGTTCACCCTTTCTGTTTGACCATCGGTCTGCGGGTGATAAGCCGAACTGAAATCCAACTTGGTGCCCATGGCCTTATGCAAACTTTTCCAAAACCTAGAGGTGAATTGGGTTCCTCTATCCGAAACAATTCTGCTAGGCACACCATGCAGCTTCACTATGTTGTCCACATAGAGCCGGGCTAGCTTTTCTCCACCATAATTGGTCCGTACAGGTAGGAAGTGAGCGACGTTTGTGAGCCGGTCCACTATCACCCATATGGAGTCATGTCCTTTCTGTGTCTTGGGTAAACCCACTACAAAATCCATTCCTATCTCATCCCATTTCCAAACTGGGATGGGTAAGGGTTGCAGCAATCCTGCTGGCTTCTGATGTTCGGCCTTGATTCTTTGACAAGTATCACAATGGGCGACGAACCTTGCAATGTCCACCTTCATTCCACTCCACCAATACTTTTGTCTTATATCCACATACATCTTGGTGGATCCTGGGTGGATGGAATACGCTGAGTTGTGGGCCTCATCCATAATAGTCTGTCGGAAGTCTCCTTCCTTAGGTACGCAAATTCTATCTTTGTACCATAAGGTTCCTTTGTCATCCACTCTAAAATCCGGTGCCTTGTTTTCTCCAGTATGCATGCGGATTTTCATCAAGTCCTTATCTGAACCTTGGGCCTTTCTGATCTTATCCTCCAAAGTGGGTTGAACACTCAACTCGCGACTGGAACCATGGGGGACGATGTGCACATTTGATCGTGCCATTTCTTCTTGTAGGTGGGCATCCTTAGGTCCATAAGATTTCCGGCTTAAGGCATCTGCTACCATGTTTGCTTTACCAGGATGGTAATGAATTACCACATTATAATCCTTAACTAGTTCTAACCACCTTCTTTGCCTTAAGTTCAGATCTGGCTGGGTGAAGATGTACTTCAAGCTCTTATGGTCTGTGTAGATCTCACACCTATTCCCAATCAGATAATGTCTCCAAATCTTGAGGGCATGTACTACGGCTGCAAACTCCAAATCATGGGTTGGGTAATTCTACTCATGAGGCTTGAGCTGTCGGGAAGCATATGCCACTACTTTCCCATCTTGCATAAGGACACATCCTAATCCTTGATGGGATGCATCACAATAAATGATAAAGTCCCGTTGAATATCCGGCAAGGTTAGTACCGGGGCGGTTGTCAGTCTTCTCTTTAACTCCTGGAAGCTTCTCTCACATGACTCAGTCCAGGTGATCTTCTTCTCTTTCTTGAGTAGCTCTGTCATGGGTCGGGCTATCTTGGAGAATCCTTCAATAAATCTCCGATAATATCCGGCTAAACCGAGAAAGCTCCTGATTTCACTAACATTGGTTGGTTGCTGCCAACTGGAGACTGCTTCGACCTTTTCGGGGTCCACTGCTACTCCTTCCACGGTCAGGATATGACCAAGAAATGCTACTTTCTCAAGCCAAAATTCACACTTGCTGAACTTGGCGTAGAGTTTGTGCGCTCTCAACTTTTCCAAAACCACTCATAGGTGTTGCTCATGTTCTTCGACACTATTAGAGTAAATAAGTATGTCGTCAATGAAAACTACGACAAACTTATCTAACTCTTCCATAAACACCTTATTCATGAGGTTCATGAAATAAGCAGGTGCATTGGTGAGTCCAAAGGACATCACCGTAAACTCATATTGCCCATAGCGGGTGACGAAGGCCGTCTTCGGAATATCACTTTCCTTAATCTTGAGCTGATGATATCCTGACCTTAAGTCTATCTTGGAGAAATACTTGGCTCCCTTCAGCTGATCAAAGAGGTCATCAATTCTGGGAAGGGGGTATTTGTTCTTGATGGTGACTTCATTTAGTGCACGGTAATCCACGCACATCCTCATGCTTCCGTCCTTCTTCTTGACGAACAAGACCGGAGCTCCCCATGGTGATGAGCTTGGTCTAATGAAACCACTTTGTTGTAACTCTTCCAGTTGTCTCTTTAGTTCTGCCAATTCAGAGGCTGCCATCCTATACGGTCCCTTAGCTATAGGGGAGGTTACAGGGATAAGGTCAATGACAAACTCTATATCCCTATCTGGCGGCATTCCCGGGAGTTCTTCCAGGAAAACATCTAGATATTCATTTACTACTGGAACTTCTTCCAAGAATTTAGCTTCCATACTAAAAACCATTGGGTCCGGTCCACTTCCCCGAGTATGGCAGGTTACTTGTACTCCTTCTGGGTTGGTTAGGTGTACCACCTTGTCAGCACAACTTATAAGGCCATTGTGCAGGCTTAGCCAATCCATTCCAAGGATCACATCTATACCTTTAGACTTAAGTACTACTAGGTCTGCTAGGAACTCTACCCCACTTAAAATGATCCTTACCCGAGAACAACCCAGTCGGCACTTAATGTCACCTCCAGGCGTTCGGGTTAATAGGGGTGTTTTTAGTAGTACTGTAGGTATATTGTGCTTTTCCACAAAACTTGAGGATACAAATGAATGTGATGCTCCAGAATCAAATAATATTGTTGCCAAAACTGAGCTGACTAGAAACTCACCGAGCACTACGCCCTGAGCGTCCTGAGCCTCTTGCGCGTTGATGTGGTTGATGCGGGCTCGTCCGAAGGACTGCTGGGGCTGCCCCATCTGCTGGTTGTTGTTGCCGGTATTGTTACCGCGGATGGGTACATGATTGACTCCTGATAGAGCTGGCCTTGGTCCATTCACCGAGTTGGAGAGGGCTAATGCTACCGGCTTGTTATTGGCATATGGGCAATTGGCAATGAAGTGCCCTGTCTCACGGCAGTTGAAGCATGCTCGGGCATTGTTGCTGGCAGTAACTTGGCTTGCATTGCTCTGTGGGGCCTTCTTGGTGTTCTGGCTCTTGAACTGTCTAAACTGGGTGCTGGGGGCTTGAGAGCCAGTAGCTTGTGACTGGGTCCTATACTGCATGGGGGCTTGGGACCTAGTCACTGGAGGGCCAATGTGCCTCGGCTTCTGGAAACAGTCCTGCTGGCGAGCCTTGGTTTCCAGTAACTTACGCTTATTGTCTCTCTTTTCCTCTGCCATGGCTCTCTCGGTGATGATAGCCATGTTCATCAGTGTGTTGAAGTCTGGGTAGATGCATGGGGAAAGCAGCTTCTTAAGTTCTGCATTTAAACCCTTTCTAAACATATCCTGCTTCTTTTCATCCTTGTCTACTTCCTCCGGTGCATAGCGAGCTAGTTCTATGAACTGGTATATGTACTCCTCAACGGACTTGTTGCCTTGTTGCAGCTCACGGAACTCATCTGCCTTGCGCTTCATGGTGGCTGCTGGGATGTGATAGCGACGGAACTCATCCACAAATTCCTTCCAAGTGATAGTGGAGGCATCCTGAGCAGCTGCATAGTAGTTCTCCCACCAAGCCAAAGCAGTTCCACTGAGCTGGTGAGCAGCCAAACGGACCTTGTCATGGTCTCCATGCTCAAATGGTTCGAGTTTTCCCTTGATAACACGCAGCCAGTCATCTGCATCCAAGGGGTTGTAGGATCCTGCAAAGGTGGGTGGCTTGGTCCTCAGAAAAGCTGTCAATTTGTCATTTGTACTCTGCTCACGGGGCCTTGGGTTGGTGATGACATGGGTCAAAGCTTCCAGTAGGAGGTTCTGGTTGTTCAACACTTGCACCAGGTCAATGGCCGGTGGGGGTGGGGCCTGACGTGCTCCTACTTGGCTTTCTCCTCCCTGCTGGCTTACTTCCTGATCTTCCTGATCTTCATGGCCGGGGGCTTGTCCTTGCACACCCTGTTGCCTCTCCGCACTTGGAGTGGTATGTGCCTGACTTTGGAAGGTCCTGGTGTTACGCCTGGGGGCCATCTGTGGATTGGGTAAAACCTTTATGAGACTTAGCTTTGGAATTAAGCGATGTTTTATCTTCGTATTTTCGAAAAGACAGACTCCACCTACTGCCGACAATCACACAGACTAACAAGCATCAAGCACAAATAGTTTTATTTATTAAGCTGGGGGTACAACACTTGGGAGGGTACTGCCAAAACACGCACTACACGGTCAGGTACAAAGGGCAAAGCAGATGGGAGGGGCACAACTCTAAGCTTGGGGCCGGGACGGCTTCATCCCGGGGCATCTCTAAGGCATGCTACTCACGAGGCGAGTTGTCTTCCGGGGCGGAGTGCACTT
This sequence comes from Panicum hallii, assembly GCF_002211085.1. Taxonomy (NCBI): domain Eukaryota; kingdom Viridiplantae; phylum Streptophyta; class Magnoliopsida; order Poales; family Poaceae; genus Panicum; species Panicum hallii. Next base: position 37,105,348 of record NC_038044.1, read on the forward strand.
CCAGTGGAATGAGTAGCTCTTCCTCGTCGTCCTCGAGGATCCCATTTTCTCGGGGCTGTTCGACAGCTCCTTCTTCTGCGGATGCAGCTGACCTTTCGGCACCTTCGGGTGGAGCTTGCGGGGTCCCAAAAAGTCCTCCCCATCCTACGATGGGTGTTCCAATTAGGACTTGGGTCTCCCCGATTGCCGGGACGGGCGTTCCACTGCTGGTACATTCTTGCATGCGCCGATCCTGGATCTGCCTGAGGTTTTCATGAGCGACGGCTTCGCTGCTTATAGCGGCCGCGGTCCTTGCTTCGGCTTGAGCCACCCAGATTTGGTGCACCCTCACTGCAAGCTCAGCTTGCTCGGCCCGGTGGTTTTGCTCCCTTAGGAATCGGGCTTGCTCGTCGAAGAGCTTATCCAAGGAGACGAGGTAGGCGACCACATGGTACAAAAGGTCTTCTTGATGGCGACGCCGTTCCAAGTTCCTCATGCGGGCCTGCCAGACTTGCGTCCTAATGGCCGGAGGAAAAAGCCTCATCGGTGTGGGAATGAGGTGTTCCTCGAAGATCCGACACAGGTAGCGGAGAGCCTTTCTGATGGCCAAGGGATAGGCATCCCGATGTTGAAATCCTATGGCAGTCACTCGCCACGGCTCGATGTCGGGGTGGCGGGTGCTTCTGGCGATGGAAAGAACCACCCTACAGCGAAGAGTGCCGAGGTGCTCGTACTCTCTGCTGTAGTACCTTGGGCGCTCAGTAACACCGAGGCGCTCCAGGGAGTTGATCAAAAGGCGGGGGAAACCAGGCTCTTCTTGGCAAACGCCCTGGGTCCAACCATTCTCGGCCATCTGAAAACAAAGGTAGAGTGAACAAGCCTAGCACACATGGTAGGGTACAAGAAGGATAGATGGTCTTTATTTTTCATTAGGGTCGGGTACATCTCCCAAGGATACATCATTACTAGGGTGATAGTTCTAGCTTAGGTACTCTACTCCTTCCTAGGGGATTCTTCCCCGATCCGGTTAGGTCGCTTCTTTGGCAGAAGACATTGCTCCAATACCTCATCTTCGGTCTGAGTGCCCTTATCCCAATGGGTTTCCTCGGGTTCTCCTTCCAGTAATCCAGCTTCTCTTCTGCGCGCCTTGATACGTTCCCTTTCTTGAGTGTTGCTTCGCCATATGTCTTGGAGAGAGGCTAGGGAACTCTCAGCTTGAGCCTCAGCTTCTATTGCTCTCCTCCATTGTATTTCCAACTCTTGTTCTGCCTTTTTTGCCCTGCGGATTTGGTGCTTCAGTTGTTTTGTCTGTTCACTGTAAAGTCGGTCTAGGCCGGTGAGGTAAATGGACAGGTGGGAAACCGTATCTTCTAGTTCTTCTTCTTCCCTTCCCAACCCTCTCATCCGGGCAATCCATGAGCATCCTCTCCCTCCAGTAGGTGGGAAAAATCCCATAGGAGTTCGCTGAAGATGATGCCTATAGACCACGCGTAAGCGTCGCAGGGCTTTTCGGGCAGCCTTTCGGTAGGTGTCTGGGAACCCAAAGCCAGTGGTGGAGATGAACCAGGGATCCACATCGGGGTAAAGTGTGCTTTTTCCCACGAAGATCATCAGGTCACACCAAAGGGTCCCTCTGAAGTTGTACTCCCGGTAGGTGTACTCCGGTGGGTCCACAACTCCGACGCGTTCTAGGCTGAGTAGCAATAACTTCGGGAGGCCAGGCTCTGCGGGGCAGATTCCATCACTCCATCCATTGTCAGCCATCTGGAATCAGACAAGGGCCAAAGGTAAGTGCCGTGTGGAAAGGTGAGTTAAGTGGGGAAAGATCTAGTGGGAAATGGCTTAGAAAATATCCTCGGTCTTAAGGGTCGCGTCCTACGGCCAACCTACGGCTCTGATACCACCTGAAGCGTCCCCTCATCAGAGGTGACTAAATGTGATACAAATATCAGTCCCAGGAGGCTGATAACACATTTATTACATCAGATGGTTCATTACCGTACAAACCGTCGAGGTAGCGGGCACTGAAGCGCCACTATCAAGAGGGACAACATAAGGACTACAAACCAAACCAAAGTGCCAATGAAATCTAAGATAACATCAGAGTCTTGCGCCATGGTAAGCTTCCTATGGAGACCCTGAACCACAGGCACGGTTGGGTGCAGGACGGCGACCTACTCGACGTCTTCAGGAATGAAGTTCGGATCCTCCTCTGTAAAAACTAGGCAAGAGTGAGTACATACGTACTCAACATGTCCAACCACACCCGCGGAGGGGAATAATAAAGATCATGCATGGATATATCAAGGTTGAGGCTAGGATTCATTTGCGATAAAGCGAGGTTTTACACATGCAAGGGTTCATTTAATAAAAGAGTTTTCTCAAGACATTTCTATAGTAATCAAATAATAAGTGGGGTTGATCCTACACAAAGGATCCAAGTTTTAATACTACTGGACTCCTCATCCACAGTAGCTTACTGCACAACTGCCGGGCACTTTCAAAACAACTCACGCCACAAAACCAATCATCCCAAAATGTCTATTGTAGTGACCATGCCGTAACTCGTCCAATACCGTGGACACGACTATTTGAATAGATTTTACACTCTGCAGAGGTTGTACACTTTACCCACAAGTAGAGTACCGCACTACGAACACCTTAATGTCGCGGCGGATCCTAACAAAGCCATTACCCACCTTAGCTGAATCTAACTAGCCAACGCGGAAGCAACCATGGGGTTAATGACCTATCAACAAGGTCATAACCGGGACATACTCACACAGATCATATTCCTTCTCCATGATCTCCCGTTGCTCACCCGCTCTCCTTTTGGCTAGCAGGACAACTAGTGGGGTTTATGCTAAGCCGTTGCCCACACAACGGTCGAGTGGTTGTACGATGAGTGGGTTAGGCAAGATGACACCTCAGTTCATCCTTACATTGACAAGATGGACATCTCCCAACCATGCTCAACCACAAAGGTACAAGCACACTAGTGGCATTTCACATAGAAAACACCGTCCATCTCATCGGGTTATATCTTTCTTTGATTTTCCCAGAATCCCGTTTTTATCTTTTAAAACACTCACACCCTTATTTTCGGTAAAGCGCTTTGTGGTCATGATTAAAATATAATAAAGGGAATGAAAGGTAATAAGCATCTCTAGCAGTAGTTAACGTCTAACAGAGCAAATCCTTTATAGACATTAACCTAGGTTATCAAGGAATAGCATAGCAATCAAGGGGTGGCTATCCAACCATGTCTTGTGGTAAAACAATGCATTTTATAAAAAAGGCCAATAGGTTGCGTTTATAAAACTGGGATAAATATGCATCAAAGGATGGGATTGGACTTGCCGTCCTCAAAGCCTTCCGGAAGCTCCTCCTCGAGGTATAGGTCTTCGGGCTCCGGCTCGCGGTCCTGCTCCTCCTCGGTCACACCGTTGGCTACAACACACAAATAATCACACAATAAAACAAAGTTCGCCGACGAGCTAAAAAGGGAAGTAGAGAGCTTCGACTAAAAATAGAGGAGGCTATTATATTTGTTGGATGTGGATCTTGGGACTTGGAGAGAGTATTTGATGCGTGGTGGAGTTTGGAATAGATTTAGAACATAATGTCGCATGAAATGGGGCTGCGGACTGCATAAGGAGGAAAAGTGGAAGGGGTCATGCACAAGTCTGCCTTTCTTCTTCCTCGAGACAGAACAGGAGGGGGAGGGGAATAGTAGGAGGGGGGCTGCCAGGCCATGGGCGCCGGCCTCCTGGCGCATGGCAACACCCGGGGAGGGGAAAAAAATAGAGAGGAGGCCGAGGGGGTCCGATTCCGGCCCTCACCTCGTGCGGAGACGGTCTACAGAGGGCTGTCCACGGTGATGGGTGGTGGGCGGCAATGGTGAGCAGCGGCGGCGAGCTGCAACGTGAGGTAGAGAGGGAGAGGTGTTTGGGCGGTGTGGGTGGAGTGAGGGGTGGCTTGGGGTCTGATTTATAGGCCGAGAGGAAGAGGGAGGGGGATGGCCGGCGTGGGGGGGTCACGGGCAGTACAGGAGCCTCGCCATTAATGGCGGCCGGGATGCTCGGGGACAAAGCGTGAGCTGCGAGGGTGAGGGGACGGGACGGGACAGGTCGGCGCAGCAGCGGGCCACACGTTGGCTTGGCGTGTACGGGCAGCAGCGGGTCGCGCGCTGGCCCGCGCGTGCGCGCAAGGAGCGGGCTACAGTTTGAGCAGGCAGCTGGCAGCACAAGGGAGAAAAGAAAGAGGAAGCTAGCGCAAAAAAAATAAAAATAAAAAAGAGTCTGGGAAAAAAGTTTTAAGAGAGAAATTGTGACACCCTAGGTGTCAAATTGTACCATAATATGTATGAAATGTAATGCATGTGTTGATTTGTATAAGGTTGGTTGTAATTGTAACAAAAAGACCCTATGTGTAATTTTATGAAAATGTGAGTCCTTTTGTGTAAAATGCATGAGTTACAAAAGTAATTTCCAAAAGTTACTAAGGGCCAAACTATAAGAATGCAAGTAATCATGACAGTTCTGAAAACTTGCACTAAGGCCCAAAATTATGTGTGTAAATATGTAGCAAAGACAAAATCTTATAAAACTTAAAAAAGTCCAAAGTTTCAAAATAAAGTTGCATACCATGAGTTTTGGAAATCAAACCCTAAAGCAAAGTTGTAGAGCTTGAAAAGTTGTACAACTTTCATTTTGGTCATTTCTCCATTAGAACCCTGTATCAGTGGGAAATTTAGTTTTTCTTTCAGGCCCTTGAAGTTTTTGCAAATTGCAAACAAGTCCCTGGCGCTCTCCTATTCCTCTTCTTCCTCTGGATAATCCTCTCTGTTCCCCTGCTTCACTGTTCCGGCGCCGCAATTCTTGAAATTCAGGCCGCGGCAGTGCGTTCCCCCTGCCCTCTCACCCTCGTGCGCCGCCCCTAGCCCTGCCCGCTGCCTTATCCCGCCACCGTGACCCCTATCCTGCTCTGCCACGTGCGCACGACGGTAGCCTGGGCGCCGCCGCACTGCCTGTTCTGCGCCGCCGATGTTCCCCCGCCTTGAGCCCTCCCTTACCTTCTTTTCCCTATAAGTAGTTGCCCCACAACCCCCTGAAGCTAAACCCCCACTCCCCTTGCGCCAGTCCCCTCACCGGAGTGCTGCCCCAGTGCCACCCACCGCCGCCATACTGCTCACCGCCGGCGACCACCTACCCGACCTCCCCGAGCCCAATCGAAGCTTCAAACGGGTGTGTCTCGGTGCCCTCTTCCTCCCCACCCCCTTTCCCTTGCGGTTTAACCATTCCATCGCCGAGATTTGTGATGGAACCGAGCTTGTCCCGGCCGGCAATGGCAGAGGGACCTGTTCGCGAGAATTGAATTCTTTCCAAGGGTCTAAACAGAAGTATTCAGCCCTTTCAACCTTTCCAATGTGCTGAGCTTGGAAAACTCCTAGAAAATCGTAGAAAATTCAGAAAAATGTGAAACCAGTTGCATGTGAATCTTCATTTCAAATTCTATCACTTTTGTTTTATGACCATACTGTGAAAATGGATGGTTTGTACTGTATTTAGAATGGAAGTGAATGGGTGCTCGTTATTTCATGTGAGTGATATTTTTGGCTTGTAAATTCAGTAGAAAATTGTAGGAAAATCCAAAAATTGCAAAACCAGTTTTGTTTGAAACTAGATTTTGAACTTTACAACTTCTATTAAGTAACTTTGGTATGAAACAAAATATTTTTGAATCTATATTGAATCTAAGACATGAAAATGTAATATCTTATCCGTAATTCCAATTTTTACCCTATAAGGTTAACTTTGTGATCAGGATTTTTGGTATACAAATTTCTATAAGACATATAAAGTGATATAAAATCTTTAAATCCAAATTCATGATATAATTTAATTTCTTTTAAGATAACCATTTCAAATTATTTTGAGCAAAAATTTGCTAAGCATACCTTTTAAACTTTAATCAATTAGAACTCTTAATCATGAATTATAAAGTAATCTATTTTTAAATATTCAAAATCTTATAACATTCTTTACTCAAAAGTTTAAATTCAAATCTAAATCTGAATTTAACTCTAATTTATGTTTTAATATTTATCTTGGATTAATACAATTAACTAAATCTTTTCAGTAAAGCTTATCTAAATAGATCGTTTAATCAGGATCTTTTAAATACACAATAAGCTGTGTTTAAGTTTCCAAAACTTTATAACTCTAATTACTTAGGGTTCACATTCAAGTTTGAATTTAATTTAAACTTGAATACTTAATTTCTATTTTCAATTAAATTAATGCTTTAATCATGAGTTAATGCTTATGATTCAAAACTTAGGTTTCTTATACCATGAGTTCTCGAGTGGTAGCTTTTGGATTGCAACTTTACCATGAATTAAGATAAAAGTGTGTGCATCCATTGAACTTCAACTTGCATATCATGTAGACTCATCTCTCCCGCCAACGGAAATTATCAGCTAATCCCGGAACCAGAAGGAGGTTATTCTAAAGACCCTAAGAACTTCGTCAGGGAATTCTCTGAAGGCCCGAACCAAAGTTCGGACGTTATTAACTTGACTAACCCCAGCCCTACCAGTAAAGGCAAGCCCCGGACATATCCCCTTACTTTATTTACACTGCAATCTATGCCTATCTATATTATATCTTGCATTAAGTCTAAGAGTTGAAGTGAAACCCTAGATGCATGAATCCTAGGAATCCAATGTAATGCTCCCGAATCTTTATCGGTTAGATGCTTCGCTAATAGGACCGGTAGAAGTCGGGTGATTTCCTGTCACTCGCGCGATATAGGAGTTGTAATGTTTACATTCCTGTTATCACTATAAGGATGCCGGACGGGAGTTTATGAGGTATCATGGTTGAGGTGATACCCCGTCTGTGTTGATGTAATTTTGATAAGGTCGCGGTGTGTGCCGATCGGGGTTAAGCGTTTGAAAGTACTAACCACATGCCGTGAATTTTGGGTAAGCGGTAAGCCTAGTAGCCAATCGACCCGAGGAGTGGACATACCTCCCACCACTCGATTGCTTCTTCTGGTTACTTATGTTCGACTGAGGAAATACGTGTTGCAAGGGCAACCAGGAATACGGGTTTTGTAGTCGCGCTACAGACGTATGTCCTGCACACATTGGGTGTGCGTATGTTCCTGCAGTCGCTTGTGGTGGCTCTGATCCACGAGTCGGAATGAAAGGTAAACGGTTGCTTCGGAATGACCCTGTGGTGTTCCAAGCGTGTGTGTTAGGTTTACCTTGCAAGGTTAAATTCGATTCGAATCGTCCGCCTCTCACGATGACTGAGACTGCTTAATTCCTTTATCACACAGAATAACAAGAGCAACTATATGATGAGTAATACTGATGATTGAGATAAAGATCTTACCATGCTTGAGTAGTTATAGGTGCTCACCTAGAAAGGATAATCAACTAGAACCTGAAAGGTAAAAGTTGAAAATAAGGATCTACTCTTAGTTGCTTTTCAGCTGAAACTAAACCCAGAACTTTTACAAGCCTTCATAAGTCTAGTTATGGGCTAAGATATACCCAATCCCGGGTAAGCCTTGCTGAGTATTAGTATACTCAGCCTTGCTAGTTTTATGTTTTTCAGGTATAGTCCTTGAAGACCCTACTCTTTCCCTGCCTTGGCCCTGTGCTCTTTCAGAAGGTTGGTCCGTGGAATGGGATCCGTCCCCGGCCAGCACTGGTGATATCGAGCGATGTCGTGCTCGGGCTTAGCATGACATTCGTCTTATCGACGAGTTGTAATTATCGCGCATGTTTTCCGCTGCTAAAAACCATAGTTTTCAACAACTTGTAATATTTTCTCTGAAATTGAAACTTCGTACCTCTTTTGGAAACCCTTGTAATGTAATTCCCTGTGTTGTAAAATGTGATGGTGGATGTATCTCTGGACTCACCTTCGTGTGAGGTAACCTTATTTGATCCTGTGTATCGGTGGTTTATCGGGACGTTACCCGACAGGCCAAGGGATTATACCGTTTGAAGCACGTTGGAGCCCTCGGAAGTGGACTCGCATACTTGAGCCGGTATAATTCAGGTTGGTTCTGCCACAGCTGGTATCAGAGCTATAAGGTTACCCTGGAGATACACTTTACCTTAAAAATGCTTTCAGTATAAAAGTTTGACCAACAAAATGTTTGAAAAAGTCACGTTGGATTCGTTAAGGATCGTGCTTAGTACGTAAAGCCCTAGGGTAATGTTTATGAGGGAAATAGAGGTGGCTGTATATATGTATATAAATCTAACTTCCAGCATTACTTTCTGTCAAAACTTAAATTCATGCACAACCCAACCTTACTTTCTGTAACGACATCTTCGATCGTGAGGTAAGAAGGTAAGGATCCTCAGCCAACTGAGGGAGCTTGGCCTTCCCGTCGGTGATGCGAACCGAACGCTGTTTCTCAAGCAGTGGCCTACTTGAGATGCTGCCAATGTACCAACCTCGGTTGACTACATTGGGAGTATATGGTTCGGCGCAGGATATGGCGATCGCTGTTCATATCCCCGCATTTTGCGGTACCCCCGTGAATACGTTGTTTCGACGACGTATGTTAACGTTGTCTGTACGGCGGTAATTGTACAGATGCTGTTTCTATAGTAAACAGTAATGATTGGGGACGCTTTCATGGCATGCTGGCATGAAAGGTTCATTGGTTATATATATTATGGTTTTCTGCAGGTACACTAACCACGAATACGAAACTAGGACGGATAGGGTTTATCGACTAGTTAATAGTGAGAGACGTATGTATTATGCCACCGAAACTAACCACGTAAGTCCGAAGATATTCGGCAGATGTTTTTGGTTTGTGAGGACGAGTAGAACGTGCATGCATAACTCATTATTAAATGCATCATATCATGTGTGCTTTGGTTCTTCTAAGGACGAGTGGTAGAATGTTGATTTTTGGTGCGGTTAATGGGATTCTTGTAGCAGTATTGATTAAGCCTCTTAAGTATCCTTCTGCTTTCCAACCCTTGCCATATCAGAATCAGTTGTCTCATCCTATTTACCTTGTAAGTCTTCAACAGGGTAAATAAATTTTATCATCCAAATTCTTGTTTCAGATGGTTGGAGCCACACGTGGAACCCCGGAAGGTTTCCGGGCAGATCAATCCAGCAATTTCCAGCCACCATCCCCATCACTTTCACATCTAGCCGAGGTTATGGCTCGGCAAACCGAACTTCTCAACCTATTGGTACAAGCACAACAGAATCAACAACACCAGCAGTCACAAGGTCGTGATGAACCTCAGGTGGCAACTTATCAAGATTTCCTCAGTACTCAGCCCCCGCTGTTCAGCAAAGCGGAGGAGCCCTTGGATGCTGATGCTTGGCTCCGCACCATTGAATCTAAGTTTGCTCTTCTTACGATTCCATGTGCGGACTCCAACAAGGCTCATTTTGTTGCCCAACAATTGCACGGAGCTGCCCGTATTTGGTGGGATAATTATTGTGCTATGCAAACTGATGGCCATGTTATCTCCTGGGAAGAATTCCGTAATGCCTTCAGGGCACATCATATACCTGAAGGGCTGGTGGAACGGAAACTGAATGAGTTCTTGGCACTTACCCAGGGCACCCGCACTGTACTGCAGTATGCACAGGCTTTTAATCACCTGTGCCAGTATGCGGGCTATCATGCTGATAGTGATGCCAAGAAGCAAGATCGTTTTCGTCGAGGTTTGGATACTAAGCTCAAAGAACATCTAAACCTTGTCAAGGCGAATACTTTCAGCGAGTTGGTCAACATGGCACTGACTCAGGAGGATTGCATTACGGCACACCGTGCCGAAAAGAAGCGAAGGATTTCCACTGGATCCACGAGTGTTCAACCCTCGTGGTATCAAGTTGATCAGAATATATTGCTTGAAGCGCCACAGCGAGACGTTCCGATTGGCAGACTGGTTCTTAGACCGCCTCAACAACAAGAAGAGTGTCAACCTCCTGTACTCCTACAACAACCACAACAATTTGGCCCACGACCGAATGTTCAACAAGTTCGACAGAAAAACAACACTCATTGCTGTTTAAAGTGCGGAAGTGCGGATCACCTCCTTAAAAATTGTCCGCAACTCAGGAGATCTAATCAAGGGCGGAGTTCCAGTCAGAATGATCAGAACAAGGGTAAGAGGCCGATGATACAAGTCCGGCAAGGACAAATCAACTTCACTACCCTTGCAGAACTTCCAGATGGAGCTCCAATTATGTCGGGTACATTATCGATACACCACAAACCAGTTGTTACATTATTCGATTCAGGAGCAACTCATAGTTTCATTAGTAACAACTGCAGTACCCGAATAAGACTTGATCCTTGTCTTACCCAAGGATCATACATGATTTCTACTCCTGGAGGGAAGATTACTTCTAATCAAATGATTAGAAGCGTACCAATTCAGTTCGGCAGTAAACTAATCAAGACTGATTTAGTATTGCTAAATCTAGAGGGTATTGATGTGATACTCGGAACAAACTGGATGACAGAACATGGAGTGCTGCTAGACATCTCATCCCGAGTTATTGAGATTAACTCACCACATCAAGAAGCTATTATCCTCTATCTGCCTCAGCAAGAGTATTTGCACTCTTGCACTTATGCCATCACAGACGTCAAAGTAAAAGATATCCCGATAGTCTGTGAGTATCCCGATGTCTTTCCGGACGACTTGCCTGGAATGCCACCCGACAGAGATATTGAGTTTATTATTGAACTCCAACCAGGCACAGCTCCTATTTCGAAGAGGCCGTATCGCATGCCTCCAAATGAATTGGCTGAATTGAAAATCCAACTCCAAGATCTTCTTGATAAAGGTTTTATACGCCCAAGTGCGTCACCTTGGGGTTGTCCTGCTCTCTTCGTAAAGAAGAAAGACAATAGCCTAAGGCTATGTGTCGATTATCGTCCCCTCAATGCGGTCACCATCAAAAATAAGTACCCTCTTCCCCGCATTGACATATTATTTGATCAGTTAGCTGGAGCTAAGGTCTTCTCAAAAATTGACTTACGCTCTGGTTATCATCAGATCAAAATTAGGCCTTGCGACATTCCAAAAACGGCCTTCTCAACCAGATATGGACTTTATGAATATCTGGTTATGTCATTTGGGCTTACCAATGCACCGGCATATTTCATGTATCTTATGAATTCAGTCTTTATGCCGGAACTTGACAAATTCGTCGTGGTTTTCATCGACGATATTCTGATATATTCCAAGACCAAGGAAGACCATGCTAATCATCTGCGTGTCGTGCTTCAACGACTACGAGATCATCGCCTTTACGCCAAATTCTCAAAATGTGAATTTTGGCTAGATAGTGTGAAATTTTTGGGACACACTATCTCTAGTGAAGGCATATCGGTTGATCCTACTAAAGTCCAGGAAGTTATGGACTGGAAACCTCCAACTTCAGTCCATCAGATTCGAAGTTTCCTTGGCTTGGCAGGATATTATCGCCGATTCATTCCAGACTTCTCCAAGATAGCTAAACCAATGACTGAGCTACTGAAGAAAGAAGTTAAGTTCTGCTGGGATACTAAGTGTGATGAAGCATTCCACACTTTGAAAAGACTTTTGACAACTGCCCCAGTACTAGCTCAGCCGGATAATACTCAGCCTTTTGATGTCTATTGCGATGCCTCTGGAATTGGCCTTGGTTGTGTTCTTATGCAAAACAACCGGGTCATCGCTTACGCATCCAGAGCACTTCGGAGTCATGAGCAAAATTATCCAACTCATGATCTCGAATTGGCGGCTGTTATTCATGCTCTCAAGATCTGGAGACATCATCTTATGGGTGCTAAGTGTAACATCTACACTGACCATAAGAGCCTCAAGTATATCTTCACTCAAGCTGACCTAAATATGAGGCAAAGGCGTTGGTTAGAACTGATCAAAGACTACGATCTTGAGGTACACTACCATCCTGGCAAGGCCAATGTGGTTGCAGATGCCCTTAGCCGCAAGGCACGATGTCATTACTTATCCGTTGAGGCTTTCAATGACGCTCTCTGCAATCAAATGAGGAAACTCAATTTAGAAATCATTCCTCAAGGTAGTCTGAATCACTTATCCATTGAGAATACCCTTCGAGATAAAATTATCAAATCTCAACTGCATAATGAGGGTATCAAAATTATCAAATCAAAGTTATCTCTGGGAGAAGTTAAATATAAGTGTTTTCACACTGATCATCAAGGAACTTTGTGGTTCAACAATCGAATTGTTGTACCTAAAGATCGTCAGCTTCGCAAGCAAATCCTTGATGAAGCACATCTGTCCAAGTTCTCTATTCATCCTGGTAGTACCAAAATGTATCAAGATCTTCGACAAAATTTTTGGTGGACCAGAATGAAAAGAGAAATTGCCAAATATGTATCCGAATGCGATACGTGCCAGAGAGTTAAAGCCAGTCATCTCAAGGCATCTGGTACACTTCAACCATTACCCATTCCGTCATGGAAATGGGAAGATATTAGTATGGATTTCATTGTTGGTCTTCCCAATACATCCCAAAGGCATGATTCTATATGGGTAATTATAGATAGACTTACCAAAATGGCACATTTTCTTCCTGTGCATACCACTTATTCAGCTAAGAAGTATGCCGAAGTCTATCTAGATCAAATTGTTCGGTTGCATGGTGTTCCTAAGACTATTATTTCTGATCGAGGGGCACAATTCGTTGCACGCTTCTGGGAACAGTTGCAGTCTACTCTTGGAACTAAACTAATTCGAAGCTCTGCATATCATCCCCAGACTGATGGACAGACTGAGCGAGTCAACCAAATTCTTGAAGACATGCTCCGAGCTTGTGTTATACATTATGGTACAAGCTGGGACAAATATCTTGCCTTGGCTGAATTCTCTTACAACAACAGTTATCAATCTAGTATTCAGATGGCTCCATTTGAGGCGTTATACGGTCGCAGATGTCGAACTCCTTTGAATTGGTCTCAGACCGGTGAACGTCACATCTTCGGACCCGATCTGGTTGTAGAAGCCGAAGATAAGGTCAAGGTTATTCAAGCCAATCTCAAAATAGCTCAGTCTAGACAGAAAAGCTATGCAGATAAAAGAAGAAAACCTTTGCAGTTCCAAGTAGGAGATTTTGTCTATCTCCGAGTATCTCCTACCAAAGGTGTCCAGCGTTTCGGCATAAAAGGGAAATTAGCACCACGGTACGTTGGACCCTTTGAGATTCTTAAAATTTGTGGCCCAGTGGCTTACAAAATCCGCCTTCCATCTCAATTGGCTGCCATTCACGATGTTTTCCATGTCTCTCAACTCAAGAAATGCATTAAAGTACCTACGGAGATCATTGAAACCACCGCCATTGAGATTGAGCCTGATCTGTTTTACACCGAGCAACCTATTCAAATTTTGGATACCAAGGAAAGAGCCACCAGAAGAAAGACAGTTAAAATGTACAAGATTTTATGGGATCACCACACCGAAGAAGAAGCAACTTGGGAAACAGAATCTTATCTTCAACACAATTTCCCAAACTTCCTTCAAAGCCAATCCCCAAATCTAATCGTCTGATTCTTTCTACCTTCGAATCTCGGGACGAGATTCTTTTTAGGGGGGAGGGCTGTGACACCCTAGGTGTCAAATTGTACCATAATATGTATGAAATGTAATGCATGTGTTGATTTGTATAAGGTTGGTTGTAATTGTAACAAAAAGACCCTATGTGTAATTTTATGAAAATGTGAGTCCTTTTGTGTAAAATGCATGAGTTACAAAAGTAATTTCCAAAAGTTACTAAGGGCCAAACTATAAGAATGCAAGTAATCATGACAGTTCTGAAAACTTGCACTAAGGCCCAAAATTATGTGTGTAAATATGTAGCAAAGACAAAATCTTATAAAACTTAAAAAAGTCCAAAGTTTTAAAATAAAGTTGCATACCATGAGTTTTGGAAATCAAACCCTAAAGCAAAGTTGTAGAGCTTGAAAAGTTGTACAACTTTCATTTTGGTCATTTCTCCATTAGAACCCTGTATCAGTGGGAAATTTAGTTTTTCTTTCAGGCCCTTGAAGTTTTTGCAAATTGCAAACAAGTCCCTGGCGCTCTCCTATTCCTCTTCTTCCTCTGGATAATCCTCTCTGTTCCCCTGCTTCACTGTTCCGGCGCCGCAATTCTTGAAATTCAGGCCGCGGCAGTGCGTTCCCCCTGCCCTCTCACCCTCGTGCGCCGCCCCTAGCCCTGCCCGCTGCCTTATCCCGCCACCGTGACCCCTATCCTGCTCTGCCACGTGCGCACGACGGTAGCCTGGGCGCCGCCGCACTGCCTGTTCTGCGCCGCCGATGTTCCCCCGCCTTGAGCCCTCCCTTACCTTCTTTTCCCTATAAGTAGTTGCCCCACAACCCCCTGAAGCTAAACCCCCACTCCCCTTGCGCCAGTCCCCTCACCGGAGTGCTGCCCCAGTGCCACCCACCGCCGCCATACTGCTCACCGCCGGCGACCACCTACCCGACCTCCCCGAGCCCAATCGAAGCTTCAAACGGGTGTGTCTCGGTGCCCTCTTCCTCCCCACCCCCTTTCCCTTGCGGTTTAACCATTCCATCGCCGAGATTTGTGATGGAACCGAGCTTGTCCCGGCCGGCAATGGCAGAGGGACCTGTTCGCGAGAATTGAATTCTTTCCAAGGGTCTAAACAGAAGTATTCAGCCCTTTCAACCTTTCCAATGTGCTGAGCTTGGAAAACTCCTAGAAAATCGTAGAAAATTCAGAAAAATGTGAAACCAGTTGCATGTGAATCTTCATTTCAAATTCTATCACTTTTGTTTTATGACCATACTGTGAAAATGGATGGTTTGTACTGTATTTAGAATGGAAGTGAATGGGTGCTCGTTATTTCATGTGAGTGATATTTTTGGCTTGTAAATTCAGTAGAAAATTGTAGGAAAATCCAAAAATTGCAAAACCAGTTTTGTTTGAAACTAGATTTTGAACTTTACAACTTCTATTAAGTAACTTTGGTATGAAACAAAATATTTTTGAATCTATATTGAATCTAAGACATGAAAATGTAATATCTTATCCGTAATTCCAATTTTTACCCTATAAGGTTAACTTTGTGATCAGGATTTTTGGTATACAAATTTCTATAAGACATATAAAGTGATATAAAATCTTTAAATCCAAATTCATGATATAATTTAATTTCTTTTAAGATAACCATTTCAAATTATTTTGAGCAAAAATTTGCTAAGCATACCTTTTAAACTTTAATCAATTAGAACTCTTAATCATGAATTATAAAGTAATCTATTTTTAAATATTCAAAATCTTATAACATTCTTTACTCAAAAGTTTAAATTCAAATCTAAATCTGAATTTAACTCTAATTTATGTTTTAATATTTATCTTGGATTAATACAATTAACTAAATCTTTTCAGTAAAGCTTATCTAAATAGATCGTTTAATCAGGATCTTTTAAATACACAATAAGCTGTGTTTAAGTTTCCAAAACTTTATAACTCTAATTACTTAGGGTTCACATTCAAGTTTGAATTTAATTTAAACTTGAATACTTAATTTCTATTTTCAATTAAATTAATGCTTTAATCATGAGTTAATGCTTATGATTCAAAACTTAGGTTTCTTATACCATGAGTTCTCGAGTGGTAGCTTTTGGATTGCAACTTTACCATGAATTAAGATAAAAGTGTGTGCATCCATTGAACTTCAACTTGCATATCATGTAGACTCATCTCTCCCGCCAACGGAAATTATCAGCTAATCCCGGAACCAGAAGGAGGTTATTCTAAAGACCCTAAGAACTTCGTCAGGGAATTCTCTGAAGGCCCGAACCAAAGTTCGGACGTTATTAACTTGACTAACCCCAGCCCTACCAGTAAAGGCAAGCCCCGGACATATCCCCTTACTTTATTTACACTGCAATCTATGCCTATCTATATTATATCTTGCATTAAGTCTAAGAGTTGAAGTGAAACCCTAGATGCATGAATCCTAGGAATCCAATGTAATGCTCCCGAATCTTTATCGGTTAGATGCTTCGCTAATAGGACCGGTAGAAGTCGGGTGATTTCCTGTCACTCGCGCGATATAGGAGTTGTAATGTTTACATTCCTGTTATCACTATAAGGATGCCGGACGGGAGTTTATGAGGTATCATGGTTGAGGTGATACCCCGTCTGTGTTGATGTAATTTTGATAAGGTCGCGGTGTGTGCCGATCGGGGTTAAGCGTTTGAAAGTACTAACCACATGCCGTGAATTTTGGGTAAGCGGTAAGCCTAGTAGCCAATCGACCCGAGGAGTGGACATACCTCCCACCACTCGATTGCTTCTTCTGGTTACTTATGTTCGACTGAGGAAATACGTGTTGCAAGGGCAACCAGGAATACGGGTTTTGTAGTCGCGCTACAGACGTATGTCCTGCACACATTGGGTGTGCGTATGTTCCTGCAGTCGCTTGTGGTGGCTCTGATCCACGAGTCGGAATGAAAGGTAAACGGTTGCTTCGGAATGACCCTGTGGTGTTCCAAGCGTGTGTGTTAGGTTTACCTTGCAAGGTTAAATTCGATTCGAATCGTCCGCCTCTCACGATGACTGAGACTGCTTAATTCCTTTATCACACAGAGTAACAAGAGCAACTATATGATGAGTAATACTGATGATTGAGATAAAGATCTTACCATGCTTGAGTAGTTATAGGTGCTCACCTAGAAAGGATAATCAACTAGAACCTGAAAGGTAAAAGTTGAAAATAAGGATCTACTCTTAGTTGCTTTTCAGCTGAAACTAAACCCAGAACTTTTACAAGCCTTCATAAGTCTAGTTATGGGCTAAGATATACCCAATCCCGGGTAAGCCTTGCTGAGTATTAGTATACTCAGCCTTGCTAGTTTTATGTTTTTCAGGTATAGTCCTTGAAGACCCTACTCTTTCCCTGCCTTGGCCCTGTGCTCTTTCAGAAGGTTGGTCCGTGGAATGGGATCCGTCCCCGGCCAGCACTGGTGATATCGAGCGATGTCGTGCTCGGGCTTAGCATGACATTCGTCTTATCGACGAGTTGTAATTATCGCGCATGTTTTCCGCTGCTAAAAACCATAGTTTTCAACAACTTGTAATATTTTCTCTGAAATTGAAACTTCGTACCTCTTTTGGAAACCCTTGTAATGTAATTCCCTGTGTTGTAAAATGTGATGGTGGATGTATCTCTGGACTCACCTTCGTGTGAGGTAACCTTATTTGATCCTGTGTATCGGTGGTTTATCGGGACGTTACCCGACAGGCCAAGGGATTATACCGTTTGAAGCACGTTGGAGCCCTCGGAAGTGGACTCGCATACTTGAGCCGGTATAATTCAGGTTGGTTCTGCCACAGAAATAAAATGGATTTAAACAAAATACGAGGAAAGAAAAGATAGGACACGCGCGCAGCGCCGACGATGGCGGCCGGGCAAGTGCACGCGGCCGACCACAACACGATGGTGATGTAACGGGATGGTGGGGCTAGTGGAAAAGGAAAAGGGATGGGCGGCTCTGCGGAAAAAGAGGAAGAGACTGCGCGATGTCGGAACGGCGGGAAAATCGGGAGGTGGGCTTCGGGAGCTCAAGCGGTGGAAAAGGTTTAAAAGATTTTTAAGCAAGAGATTGGTAAAGTAATTTAAATAAGATAAAAACGCGGGCGTTACAGGTTCCCGAGGCGCCAAGATGGCAATCTGAGGCGTCCTCACGACAACCGCAACGACAAAAGCCAGCGGGACTATTCGGGTCCACCCCGAAAGCGCAAGCGAGATGATCTCGTCACGGCTGTGGATCGTCCCTCGCAAGGCAGGAAGTCGATGACACAGGAGGAGTTCGAGAAGCTCCTGCAGAAGAAATGCCCATGGCATCTAGGTGCCAATCATGCGGCAATTGATTGTTACGACCTCCGGAGAAGTTTTAGCAATTCCGGTGGTGGCAAGAAGGACAAGAAGCCCTTGGACAAAGAACCTGAAGATGACGACCAAGGGGACCAAGGGCGCAACTCGAAGTTCCAGGATGCTTCGAAGACCGTCAACGTCATCTTCGGGGGGATGGAGACTTTGGTTCCCGGCGGGAACAGAAATTGCTTCTCCGGGAGATCATGTCCGTCGAGCCGGCGGCACCACGACCACTCCGCTGGTCAGAGGTGCCCATCTTGTTCTCCCGTGACGACCAGTGGACCAGCTTTTCAGAGCCCGATAAGTTCCCCCTGATTTTGGACCCAGTGGTGGCAGAAGTCAGGCTCACCAAGGTGCTCATCGATGGTGGGAGTGGTCTCAACCTCATCTTCGCCAGCACTTTGAGGAAAATGGGCCTGGACTTCACGGACATGCTGGTTCCAAGCAAGTCTCCTTTCTATGGTATTGTCCCAGCTAATGCCACGCACCCACTTGGCATGGTGGTTCTTTTAGTTACTTTCGGCACGAGGGAGAATTACTGCACTGAGTTCATTAAATTCGAAGTTGCTAACTTCGAATCTTCTTATCATGCTATACTGGGCCGTCCGGCACTCGCCAAATTCATGACAGTGCCGCATTATGTTTATCTGCTTCTTAAGATGCCAGGATAAAGTGGGGTACTCACTCTCTGAGGCGATCTGAAGAAGTCATATGATTGCAACCAGGAGGCGATTCAATATGCTTCGACTACGCGTGTGCCAGATGCTTCAGGGGAAGTACTCGGTGCCGCGCAGCAACTGTCTCAAGCCAGACTGGAGATCCCTTCAAGAAAGGCCAGCAAGTCGAGCATCCAGTCGACTGGTGACGTGGCCCTCAAGTCGATCCAGCTCCAGGAGGGTGACTCATCTAAGACCGTTGTCATTGGTGCAGGCTTAGATGAAAAATAGGAACTCGCGCTCGTCAGTATCCTTCGGGCTAACTGAGACTTATTCATGTGGAAACCAGCGGATATGCCAGGGGTGCCCAGGGAGCTGATCGAGCATAGTCTGAATGTACACCCAAAGGTCGTGCCCAAAAAGCAACGCCTTCGAAGATTTGCTCACGACAAGCGTGAGGCAATTAAACGGGAAATAGCTAAACTCCTTGCAGCTGGCTTCATTAAAGAAGTGATCCATCCAGAGTGGGTAGCTAACCCCATCCTTGTAAAGAATAAGAATAATGAATGGAGAATGTGTGTTGACTACACCGATCTCAACAAGCATTGCCCAAAAGATCACTTCGAGCTACCGCGCATCAATCAAGTCGTCGACTCGACGGCGGGTTGTGTACTCCTTTGTTTCCTTGATAGTTATTGAGGATATCACCAGATTGCGCTCAAGGAGGAGGATCAAATCAAGACCCTGTTCATCACCCCGTATGGGACATATGCTTACAAAACTATGTCCTTCGGGTTAAAAAACGCAGGAGCAACCTATCAGCGCGCGATTCAGATGTGCTTTGTGGATCAGCTGCATCGGAACGTTGAAGCGTACGTGGATGACGTGGTCATCAAGACCAGGAATCCCGATGGCCTGATTGCAGACTTGGAAGAGACGTTCAGCAGCCTACACAGATTTCGGTGGAAGCTCAACCCAACTAAATGCATTTTTGGAGTACTATCAGGGAAATTGCTCGGGTTCATCGTCAGCAACCAGGGAATTGAAGCCAACCGTGTAAAGATTTTGGCTATCACTGATATGGATGCTCCGGCCACAATCAAAGATGTGCAGAAGCTAACAGGCTGTATGGCAGCCCTGAACAGGTTCATCTCCCGGCTCGGGGAGAGAGGACTACCCTTCTTCAAGCTCCTGAAGCGCCAAGACAAGTTCCAATGGACGGAGGAGGCCGAGCGAGCCTTACTGAAGCATCACCTTCAGTCCCCTCCAGTCCTTACAGCACCATTGCCAGGAGAAGATCTACTACTCTATATTGCGGCAACAACTCATGTTGTCAGCAGTGCTATTGTAGTCGAGCGAGGCGAAGAAGGCCATGCATTTGGAGTGCAGAGGCCTGTATATTTTGTCAGTGAGGTACCCTCCAAATCCAAGGTACGATACCCGGCAGTTCAGAAACTTTTATATGCAATTCTGATTGCATCAAGAAAGTTGCGCCATTATTTCGACGAGTACAAGATCACTGTAATTACATATTTTCCTTTGGTGGATATTCTTCATAATCAAGATGCCACGGGGCGTATATCAAAGTGGGCAGTGGAACTGGGGGCTTTGTCAATCGACTTCAAGCCATGCAATGCTCTAGTCGATTTTATGGCTGAGTGGAGAAAAAATCAAATCCCAACTCCAGTCGACAAGCCAGAGTATTGGACCATGTATTTCTTTGGATCTCTCAAGCTTGACGGCGGCGGCGCTGGGGTCCTATTTATTTCTCCACGGGGTAAACAGTTGAAGTATGTCCTTCAGATCCTTTGGGAGGTATCCAAAAATGAAGCTGAGTATGAAGCCTTGCTTCACGGGCTACGTTTGGCGATATCACTAGGGATCAAGCGACTACTTGTATATGGCGATTCTCTTCTTGTTGTTCAGCAAGTCAACAAAGAGTGGGACTGCAACAAGGAGACGATGGATGCCTATGTACAAGAAGTGCGCAAGCTGGAGAATAAATTTTCCGGCTTGGAGGTTCATCATGTGGTACGGCAGCATAACGTTGGTGCGGGTATACTGTCCAAGCTAGGATCCACCCGCACATAGGTTCCAGCGGGAGTTTTCGTCCAGGAGCTGAAACAGCCATCCATTAAGTCCTCACCTCAGGTAACAACTGATGATGGCCTTCAATAGCCTAATCGGGAGGTTATGATGCTTGGAGGGGACTGGAGAGAGGCTTATATCGACTTCATCCGGGATCAAAAACTTCCAGCGGGGATAGACGCCAGAAGCGCAGAGGCAGCTCGTGTCATGCGCAGAAGCAAGGGTTTCATCCTAGTCGACAGCAAGCTCTACCGGCGTGACGCACGATCAGGGGTGCTCATGAAGTGCGTCACGAAAGAAGATGGCTACGACATACTGCGGGAGATACATGAGGGCATTTGTGGCAACCACACAGCTTCAAGAACGCTGGTGGGAAAAGCATACAAATTGGTTTCTGGTGGCCCACTGCGGTGTACGATGCTGAGGACCTCGTACGGAGATGCCAAAACTGCCAATTCTTTGGAAAGCAATCTCATGTCCCAGCTCACAGTCTCATCACCATACCACCATCCTGGCCGTTTGCTTGCTAGAGCCTAGATATGATTGGGCCCTTCACAACGGTGCCTGGCGGTTTCACTCATGTATTGGTGGCTATCGACAAGTTTACCAAGTGGATCGAGTACAAGCCGATAGCCAAGCTCACACCAGATCGAGTTATTGATTTCATCTCTGATATCTTGCATCGCATTGGCTTCCCGAATACCATCATCACGGACCTGGAATCAAACTTCACGGCTAACCAGTTCTGGGAGTTCTATGAAAATGCGTGCATCGAGGTCAAATATGTCTCTGTTGCGTACACTAAGCGGGGTCCCGACAGGTGGACCCGGTGTCATATTTAATAATGTACACATTGGAGCCTTAAATGCTACAGATTTGGAAATCTTCCTCTTTAGCTCCCGTGCTATCCTCTACCAGGGTATGGTCATGTGCTCTCTCGCTGGCACAGTGCCTGTTGTCAGTGACATGCACAGTGGTAGACGTGCTGTCACTGTTGGTCAATTCCCGCTGACAGGCGAAGGGGCTATGTTGACCCGCCGTGCTGTAGCCTCTGCGCACACTGTAGTAGCGCACGCCGCAGCCCTCCTGCAGCAGATAATAATTACACTTTGCTCACGCGCGCGACGCTGTGATGTGACTACACGCCGCCCGCCCGCGCACGCAGCGCGGTGATGCGACGCGCCGCCTCGGTAACTGGCGGGCTTACCGTGGTGTCAGCGTACCTGCCCAACGTGTCAGTGGGCAGCCCATGCCCTATCTTGGGCACGCGCACCTCACCTACCCGCATTTAATCCAGTAGTTGGGCTGGCGTCCCGCTGAAGGCTGGCTGCCACCGGACATGTGGCAGAGCTGGCTTAGCAGCCGCTTCCTCAGGGGCACGTGGTAGCACCGGACCTCCTCCCTGGAGGGAAGGGAGGTCCGGGCCCCGAGGCCGGCCCAGGTGCTCAGGCCCTCAGGGGGTCCGGCTTCCACACGTGGCGACACCAGACCACCCCGCGATGATTCAGGCCCGTGGTGGCCGTTCCTGAGCACCTTGTCCTTGTGGGCATGTGGAGGCGCCGGACCTGCTAGAGCACGGGGTGAGGTCCGGAGACCGTGACCCCAGTTGTCAGGCCCGGGCCGTACGCCCCGTCACCCAAAGGCTTAAGGCGAGGTTACGGATAACCTCGCGCCCTTCGGGTTGGACACCCTAGCAGGAGGTACCCCTGTCCGTATGTACCGACAGAGACCCCGGGGCCCACCTCGGGTGAGGAACGAACCCGCAGGTGGGGCCATAACCTTGTGTTGCGCCAGGTGGACAGCTTGCGCCCACAGTGAAGGGGCAAGAAGGACCTTTCTCCTCCGGCGAATCTCCGGCCGAGAAGCCTAGCCCCCAGCCGGCTCCTTCCACCTCTGTTGGGGGGCCGGCGGCAATATCGACAGCACCACTGTCCCCGCCCACATCGGCGGAGGCCAGAGCCGTAGACCCGGAGGCCGAAGCCGCACCCTAGGAGGAGGCGACCCCTCCAGCCGTGGCGGGCAGAGAGTCAGCCACGGCGGCCAGATCGGGGGCCACGGCGGAGGCCCCCTCAACAGAGCCGGCTGCAAAGGAAGCTGCATCAACGGTGGGGCAGCCGCAGCAGAGGTCGCAGAGGCTCCCAGCTCCGGCCCCCAGCCCGCACAGGAGGACCTGCCGGAGGAGGTGTACGGGAGGCACCTCCTCCCGAACCCGGTGAAGGTCCCTCTCCCCCGCCTCTTGGTTAAGGCCCATCGGGTGATGGAGGAGGCGGATGCGGGCTTCCGGCAGGAGTGGGAGGAGCTGGAGGCAGAACGCCATCGGCTCTCCGACTGGGAGCGCCGTCTGGGGGACCGCATCCAGGTGGTGGCCTCCCGCGCCGCAGAGGAGCGGGCCCAGCTGGAGCGGGAGCGCAATGTCCAGCGCGGGAAGATACGCAGGGTCATCGACCGGGAGATAGCGGTCACTCGGTGGGAGAAGGCAACGGTGCCAGGGCTGCGGCAAAGATGATTGACGACGAGCGAGCCATCCTCCAGCAACAGGAGATGGCCGTCTAGGAGGAGAAGGCTTGCCTCGCCGCCCTCTAGATAGACTTGGAGGCCCGAACCCGGGACCTCAAGGAGCGGGAGGTGGCCGTCCAGGAGAAGGAGGCCTGGCTCGCCGCCCTTCAGACAGACCTGGAGGCCCGGACCCGGGACCTCAAGGAGAGGGAGGTGGCCGTCCAGAAGAAGGAGGCCCAGCTCGCCGCCCTTCAGACAGACCTGGAGGCCCGGACCCAGGACCTCAAGGAGTGGGAGGCCAAGGTGGAGGGATTCCTGGCTGAGTAGAGCGTCGGGATCGAGCGGGTTGTGAAGTGGGTCGGTGAAGCAAACACCACCCTGGATACCCTTGGGCTAAGCCCCTTCTTCACTCGGCATCGTGCTTCCAGCGCTGGACTCCGCCGATGAGCGTCTACAACGCCTGGAGTCCACCGTCATCGGGCGCCTGGAGGCCGAAGAGCAGGAGCTTGCCCGGGTGGTGGCCGACTACGTCCTCACCTACTTCTGGAGCCATGACCCCGCCATCCCCTTGACTCCAGTCCTGGTGGGCCCCGTACCAGAAGCGGTGGCCGCTGCCCGGGAAGGAGTGCAAGAGACGGTGGAGATCGTGGCTGCCCGCTTCGAGCGCTTCACAGGGCTGGACCTGCAAAAGGAGGAGGCCCCTCCAGACCGCCAATAGAATAGGAGTAGTTTTTTGTATATATTGTAAGTAATGTAATATTCTGTATATGACAAGCAATAAAAACTTAGCTGTTTTCAAGAAAACTTAGCCGTTTTTCCAATTGCCTGTTCTGTCATGTGCTCCTCGGGACTACCAAGGTCCCTTGGCCCCCTGGGAGGTAGTCGCAATGAATTGGGACTAGCTACCATAAAAACGAGGTTTAGCCCTGCACATGACTTAGAATCGACGCTTAGCAATCGTTCCCACGGGGTCCTGGACCTTGTCGGTGAGGGTCCTCTGAGATGCTTAGCGAATCAGAGCACCAAGGCCTAGGTTCAAGGATTGAAGGGGTCCGTGCTTCCGGGTCCGCGGTTCTAGGTACTACGGCACTTATCTTAGGGAGGTAGAGCGTGTAGGCTTAGGGTACGGAACTAGGCTAAGCGGCTACACAACTCTGGACCCCGCAGAGGACAAGTACGCTTCCCTGAAGCCGGTCCCCAGAAGACCGGACCCTTTCTTCCTATGAAGCAAATGTCCTGGGCAGAGACACGACGCAGCAACTCAATACGGGCCTCAGGCACGGCACGGGAATAAAGGACCACGTGGGGGTTAGGGTAAGCGGGAAACAAGAAAAAGAACTGAATTGCACAATCCTCAAAAATAGACTGAGAATAAATTTTTTCTTGATAAACTGGTACAGATAGAACGTGTGATGGACACCATGGGCCGGGTTCACGAGGGCGGACCTCCACCGCCCTGGTCCACACAGGGGTGCTACCATATTACAAGGAAAAAATTTATTCTCGGCTAAGCCCCTAAGGATAAAACTTATGGAGGTGCTCAATGTTCCACGGGTTGGGTAGTTGCATGCCTTCCTCCGTAGCTAAGCGAACAGATCTGGGTCGGGACACCTTCGTCACCTTGAAGGGGCCCTCCCAGCTGGGGGAGAGCTTGTGGAGCCCCTCTCGGTTCAGGATTCACCGCAGGACTAGGTCTTCGACCCGGAGCTCCCTATTATACACGAACCGTTGATGGTAATGCCGGAGCGCTTGGTTGTACCATGCATTTCGGACTGCTGCTTGCCATCTTTGCTCATCAACGAGGTCTACATCTTGGCGATGCTGCTGCTCCTGCAATTCCTCATCGAAGGCTCGGACTCGTAGTGAGCCCATGGTGATCTCCGGGGGAAGGCATGCTTCGGCCCCGTAGACCAGGAAGAAAGGGGTCTCCCCGGTCGCTCGGCTGAGTGTGGTCCAGTTCCCCCATAGTACGCTTGGAAGCTGGTCAACCCACTTCGCACCATGTTTCTCAAGATCATTGTAGGTGCGAATCTTGAGCCCCCTGAGGATCTCAGCATTAGCCCCCTCCATTTGGCCATTGCTTCTGGGATGTGCCACCGAAGTGAAGTAGAGCTGGATGCCGATGTCCTCGCAGTACTCTTGGAAGTGCTGGCTCTTGAAACCGGTCCCGTTGTCGGTGATGATCCGGTTCGGGATCCCGAACCTGCACACAATTGACTTGAGGAAGGCAATTGCCGATGAGTTGGTGATGTTGACCACAGGGGTTGCTTTCAGTGTGGCAGAACCGCCTGAATTATTCCGGCTCAAGTGCGCTAGTTATCGCTACTCAGCCGATATTAACTTAACGCACTTCAAACGGAACAACCCATTGGTCTGTCGGGTCTCCGCCCGATACAACCACGGTTCAACAGGGTCGAAACAGGTTTACCTCGCACGAAGGCGAGTTTACAATCACTGTATAGCTCATCAACTTTTAACTTACAGAATTGTAAACATTATTACAAACTTTTTTCACTCTTAAGATAACTTATACAAACTGTGTTTAAAACGACAAGCTAAACAGCTTGTCTAGGTTTACAGCGGAAGGAGAATAAACACGAGACTATACACATCGCCAAGGTTGACACCATACTCAGCCCAAAGCTTGGTGTCACTCCGGAGGGTCACTGCCAGCCGGGGACGGATCCCACTCCATGGACCAGCCAAAAGGAACAGAAGTTGGCCATGCAGGGTTATCCGTGGGGTTCTCGAAGGTTATACCTGAAAGATTTACTAGCAAGACTGAGTATACTAATACTCAGCAAGGCTTACCCGAGATTGGGTATAATTTAGCCCGTAATTAGACTCATGAAGGCTTGAAATGGTTCTGGGTTTCATTTTAGCTGAAAAGCAACAAAGAGTATGATCTACTTTCAAATTTTAGCTTTCAGATTCTAATTTGATTATTCATTCTAGGTAAGCACCTATACTAGACAAGCAAGGTAGAGATTAGCATTCATCAGGATTATTCCATCAATAGTTTCACTTCTTACTCTATGTGGCATAAGGAATAAGCAGTCTCAATCTCTGCGAGAAACGGACGATTCTGAATCGAATTTCACCCTTGCAAGGTAAACCTAACTCACACGCTTGGAACATCCAAAGATCGTTCCGAAGCAACCGTTTACCTTTCATTCCGGGTTGTGGAACAGGGCCACCACAAGCGACTGTAGGACCATACGCACACCAATTGTGCAGGACATACGCCTGTAGCGCGACTACATGACCGTACTCCCGTCCGCTGTGCGGAACGTACTCCTACACGTCGGTGCGTGAGAAAAACCAAATTACGAGTGGTGGGAGGTATGTCCACTTGACGGGCCGATCGGTTACTAGGCTTGCCGCTTTATCATATTTCGCGGCATGTGGCTAGTACTTTTAAATGCTTAGCCACCACTACCACACACTGCGACCTTAACAACTTTTATCAAAATAGACAGGGTAAACTTCCAGGTCATGATACTGCACATGACCCTGTCCATTATCCTTATAGTGATTGCAGAATAGTAAACATGCAACTCCTATATCACGCGAGTGACAGGAAATCACTCGACTTCTACCGATCCTATTTAGCAGAGCGTGTATGCGATAAGGACTCGGGTACAATACATTGGATTCCTAGGATTTATGCAACTAGGGTTTCATTTCAACTCCTAGACGTAATGCAAGATAAATAATATAAGTAAAATGGTAATAAATTGAAATACTAGGTTATGCATCGGGGCTTGCCTTCTTAAGTGGTGTTGGGGGCAGGAGTGCCAGGGACTTCCAAACTTTGGTTTGGAGCTTCAGTTAGAGTCTTGGCGATGTTTATCGGGTCTTCGAAAAACCCTTGGTCTTGTTCCAGGACTAGCTCGTAGTCTCCATCGTCGAGTGTCGTTGATTCTACATGGTATGCAATAATTTAAGTAAGATGGTGCTTGAGTTAAAGATTTTATTTCACGATAAAGTTGCAATCCAATAATTAACACACATGAATTCATGAAACAAGGGGGTTTAATTTCAAGTTACCGTTTACACTTAAGTTATGGTTATAGTACTGGAATTACTGAAAACAGAAACTAAAACATTTGAATTTAAATTCAAACTTTAAGTTTAAATTCAAATCTTAGGTAAATAGAATTATAAAGTCTTGAAAATCTAATTATGAACCAATTATTAATATATTAGATTATGGTAAAAGATCTAAATGAATTAGCTTTAGGAATATGCTTAACTAAATTCAAACCCTTTTTAAATTTGATTTGCACAAGTTCAAAAGAACTTGAACTACAAAATAGTACTGAGCATGAAATTTTTACACTAGCTCATACATAACCTGAAGAAGCTACATACCAAAAATCACAAGAAACTAAGCTAGTATGTAGAAGTTATGCATACTATACCCTTTTACCTTAAGTTTAAAATAGATTCAAAAGTATTTAGTTTCAAACCAAACTTCATTAATAAAAGTTGTAGAGTTTGAAATCTAGTTTCCAACAAAACTGGTTTGGCAAATTTTGGATTTTCCTACAATTTTCTATGAATTCTACAAGCCGGCAGCCTTGCTCACCTGAAATAACAAAACCGTTTTTTGGGGGGGGGGGTCCTTAGTTTCTTGCATATGGGTCCCTAGAACAGGAAATACACTTGCAAATGTGCCCCTGCCAGCTCCCGACGGCAGCCGGCCGATCTGCTCTGGCACGTTCCCACTGGCGGCGAGGTCACCGGCGGGGATGGACTGGCTTGGCACGACCTACGGGACCTGGGGTGCTGTTTGGGAGGGGATGTGCTCGATGGGCAGGGGCGGAACACGGCCGGCGGCGAGGAGGGGCGGCGGCCGCGACGGCGTGTTGGCATTCCGGCGAGGGACCGGCGAACATGGGCAACCAAGGCGTGCCAGAGCACCAGGGAGAGGTAATGGGGCGATTCCCGTACCCAAATTGGCCGAAGATGTGGCGGAAGAGGCTTGTCGACGGTGAGGTGGTCCTCGGACGTCTCCGGCGAGGAATGGCACGGGGTCGGGGCAATTACGGCTAGCTAAGGCCGGAAGCTCGGCCAGAGCAGGTCGGGGAGCTAGCGGAGGAGGTGAGGGAGCACTGGAGGGCTGGAATTTGGGCGGGGTGGATCAGCCGTGGAGGAATCCGGCGAGGAGCGCGGCGGTTGGCTCGGTGGTCGCGAGGGGGAAGAAGAGGAAATCAAGCGAGGAAAAGTGGTTCGGGTCAAGCTTTATAGGAGTGCACTGCTTCGTAGAAGAGAGGGAGAGGGAGAGCAGTCACGGGGCCGGGTTCAGGTCGGCGGGCGGCGCCGGCGTGCCCTTCGGGTGCGTGTCGGTCGCTCGGCACCGGTGGCCCGACGTGGCAGGACGAAGGGAGGCCAGCAGAGGCGGCGCGGGCGGTGGGAGAGGCAGCAAGGCGACACGTGGGCGAGGGCAGGGCGGCGCAGGCCTGCAGCGGCTCAAGGAGCGGCCGGCGGCGGTGGATCACGCGCACGCGGCAGAGACAGAGGAGATCGGCGACCCGAGGAAGAAGACGAGGACCGTTTTGCAAAACCTCAAAAGTATAGGGACCCCACTGTAATGCCCTGATAACTTTCAAACCAGTGCTCAATTGGAGATGGGCCCAAAAGCAAAAATGCAGGGTTTTTTAAAATGTACAACTTTTCTTTAAGGTGCATTCATAGAAGAGTTAAGGATTTGAAGTTAATATAAAACTTAGCAAAGTTTCTAAACTTTACATAAATCCTATTTAAAAATTGCACTACATTAACATCCCATGTGTAGTTTCACCTACATTTGCGATTTAAACACAAGTTCTTGACTTTTACAAAACTACCCTCATACATTTAAATTCTTCCTCCCACTCTCATCCTTTTAACACTTAAGGACCTTTATTAACTTATAACTATTTAAACAACCCTTTTTTCTTAGCATTTAAATTTTTAAGCACACTTTTACCACATTTTGCACACAACTTCGTACTAAAATCTAGGGTGTGACAATACTAATTATCTGAATGTCATAGCCTTCCCCCCTAAAAAGTATCTCGTCCTAATATTCCAGAATAGAATGAATTTGGATGATCAAGTTCAGAGGTTGGCTTGAAAGAAGTCTGGAAAATTATGCTGAAGATAAGATTCGGTTTCCTATGTTGCTTCTTCTTCTGTATGATGGTTCCACTGAATCTTGAACATCCTAATGGTTTCTCTTCTAGTGCTTCTTTCTTTGGTGTCTAATACTCTTATAGGTTAGATCAGGTTCGATTTTGATGGCTTGGGAATCGATGATCTCGGTAGGGACTTTGACGCATTTCCTAAGTTGAGACACATGGAAGATGTTATGGATGGCCGCTAATTGAGGAGGAAGTTGAAGATGGTAAGCTACGGGTCCACAGATTTCAAGGATTTCAAAGGGTCCGATGTAACGAGGGGCAAGTTTTCCTTTTACGCCGAACCTTTGAATACCTTGAGTAGGAGATACTCAAAGATATACGAAGTCTCCGACTTGAAACTGTAATGGTCTTCTTCGTATATCACCGTAGCTTTTCTGTCGAGATTGGGCTGCCTTTAAATTGCTCTGAATAGTCTTCGCTTTTTCCTCTGCTTCAGTGACAAGGTCCTCTGCAAAAGTCAAAAACTTGTGTTTAAATCGCAAATATAGGTGAAACTACACATAGGATATATATGTAGTGTAGTTTTTAAATAGGATTTATATAAAGTTTAGAAACTTTGCTAAGTTTAATATTAACTTCAAATCCTTAGCTCTTCAGTGAATGAACTTTAAAGCAAAGTTGTACATTTTGAAAAACCCTACATTTTTGCTTTTGGGCTCATCTTCATTTGAGCTCTGGTTTGAAAGTTACCAGAGCATTACAGTGGGGTCCCTGCACTTTTGAGATTTTGCAAATCTGCCCTCGTCTTCTTCCTCGGGTCCCCGATCTCCTCTGTCTCTGCCGCGCGCGTGATCCAACGCCGCCGGCCGCTTCCTGAGCCGCTGCAGGCCTGCGCCGCCCTCCTCTCGCCCACGTGTCGCCTTGCTGCCTCTCCCACCGCCGCGCTGCCTCCGCTGGCCTTCCTTCATCCTGCCACGTCGAGCCGCCGGTCCCGAGCGGTCGCCCCGCACACCCGAAGGGCATGCCGGCGCCGCCCGCCGACCTGAGCCCGGCCCTGTGCCTGCTCTCCCTCTCCCTCTCTTCTACGGAGCAGTGCTCTCCTATAAAGCTTGACCCGAACCCCATCTTCCTCGCTTGATTTCCTCTTCTTCCCCTCGCGACCACCGAGCCAACCGCCGAGCTCCTCACCGGATTCCTCCACGACTGCTCCACCCCGCCCAAATTCCAGCCCTCTAGCACTCCGTCACCTCCTCCGCTAGCTCCCCGACCCGCTCCGGTCAAGCTTCCGGCCTTCCCTAGCCGGAATTGCCCTGACCCCGTGCCGCTCCTCGCCGGAGATGCCCGAGGATCGCCTCACCGTCGACAATCCTCTTCCGCCACATCCTCGGCCAATTTGGGTACGGGAATCACACCCTTGCCTCTCCCCGGTGCTCTTGCGCGTCTTGTTTGCCCGTGTTCGCCGGCCCCTCGCTGGGAACACTAGCACGCCATCGCGGCCGCCGCCCCTCCTCACCGCCGGCCGTGTTCCACCCATACTCATCAAGCACATCACCCCCCAAACAGCACCCCGTGTCCCGTAGGTCATGTTGAGCCACCCCATCCTTGCCGGGGACCTCGCCGCCGGTGAGAACGCATCGGAGCAGATCGGCCGGTCGCCATCGAGCTGTCAGGGGAACATATGCGAATATTTTTCCTGTTCTAGGGACCCATGTGCAAGAAACTAAGGACCCCCCTCTAAACGTTTTTGTTATTTCATCTGAGCAAGGCTGCCGGCTTGTAAAATTGATAGAAAATTGTAGGAAAATCCAAAAATTGCCAAACTAGTTTTGTTGGAAACTAGAATTCAAACTCTACAACTTTTATTAATGAAGTTTGGTTTGAAACAAAATACTTTTGAATCTATTTTAAACCTAAGTAAAAGGGGTATTTTATGTATAACTATTGCATACAAGCTTAGCTTCTTATGATCTTTGGTATGTAGCATCTTTAGGTCATGTGTGAGCTAATATAAAAATTTCATGCTTGATGTTGTTTTGTAGTTTAAGTTCTTTTGAACTTGTGCAAATCAAATTTAAAAGGGTTTGAATTTAGTTAAGCATGTTCCTAAGGCTTATTTGTTTAGATCTTTTTACCATAATCTAATATGTTGATAATTAGTTCATAATTAAATTTTCAAGACTTTATAGTTCTATTTACCTAGGATTTGAATTTAAACTTGAAGTTTGAATTCAAATTCAAATGTTTTAGTTTCTATTTTCAGTAATTTCAGTACTAAAACCATAACTTAAGTGTAAATGGTAACTTGAGATTAAACCCCCTTGTTTTATGAGTTCATGTGTGTTAATTTATTGGATTGCAACTTTATCGTGAAATAAAATCTTTAAACCCAAGCATCATCTCACTTAAATCATTGCATATCATGTAGAGTCAGCAACACTCGACGACGGAGACTACGAGCTAGTTCTGGAACAAGGCAAGGGTTTTCTGAAGACTCGACAAACATCGCCGAGACTCTAACTGAAGCTCTAAACCAAAGTTCGGAAATCCTTGACACTCCTGCCCCCAATCCCAATCAAGAAGGCAAGCCCCGGTGCATAACCCAGTATTTCAAATTACTACATTATGCAATTCTATACTTATAGATTATATCTTGCATTAAGTCTAGGAGTTGAAATGGAACCCTAGATGCATAAATTCTAGGAATCCAATGTATTGTACCTGAGTCCTTATCGCATAGATGCTCTGCTAATAGGACCAGTAGAAGTCGGGTGATTTCCGGTCACTCGCGCGATATAGGAGTTGAATGGTTACTATTCTGCAATCACTATAAGGATGATGGGCGGGGTCATGTACAATATCATGACTCGGAAAGGTTACCCCGTCTGTGTTGATAAAAGTTGATAAGGTCGAAATGTGTGGTAGTGGTGGCTAAGCGTTTGAAAGTACTAGCCACATGCCGCGAAATATGGTAAAGCGGTAAGCCTAGTACCTGAATGGCCCGGCAAATGGACATGTCTCCACCACTCGATTATTTAATTTCTGTTGTACACACGCACCGACGTGTGGGAGTGCGTTCTACATAGCAGACAGGAGTACGATCATGTAGTCGCGCTACAGACATACGTCCTGCACAATTGGTGTGCGTACGGTCCTGCAGTCGCTTGTGGTGGCCCTGATCCATAACCCGGAATATGAGGGAAATGGTTGCTTTGGAACGATCTTTGGATGTTCCAAGCGTTTGAGTTAGGTTTGCCTTGCAAGGTTTGGAAACTCGATTCAGAATCGTCCGTTTCTCACGGAGATTGAGACTGCTTATTCCTTCTGCCACATAGAGTAAGAAGTGTAACTCTTGATGGAATAATCCTGTTGAATGTTAACCTCTACCTTGCTTGTCTAGTGTAGGTGCTTACCTAGAATGGCTAATCAAGTAGAATTTGAGAGCTAAAATTTGAAAGTAGATCATACTCTTTGTTGCTTTTCAGCTAAAACGAAACCCAGAACTATTTCAAGCCTTCATGAGTCTAAATACGGGCTAAGTATACCAAATCCCGGGTAAGCCTTGCTGAGTATTAGCATACTCAGTCTTGCTAGTGAATTTTTCAGGTATGACCTTCGAGAACCCCACGGATAATTCTGCGTGGCCAACTTCTGATCCGTGTGGCTGGTCCGTGGAATGGGATCCGTCCCCGGCTGGCAGTGACCCTCCTGAGTGACACCAAGCTTTGGGCTGAGTACGGTGTCAACCTTCGCGACGTGCGTAGTCGCGTGTTTATTTTCCTTCCGCTGTGAACCTGGACAAGCTGTTTAGCTTGTCGTTTTAAACACTGTTTGTGTAAATTTTTACATTAAGTTTGAAAAAGGGTTTGTAATAATGTTTGCGTTTCTGTAAATTAAAAGTTAATGAGCTATGCTGTGATTGTAAACTCGCCGTCGTGCGAGGTAAACCTGCTTCGATCCTGTTGAACCGTGGTTGTATCGGGCGGAGACCCGACAGACCAATGGGTTGTTCCGTTTGAAGTGCGCCGAGTTATTATCGACTGTATAGCGATGAATAACGCACTTGAGCCAGAATAATTTAGGCGGTTCTGCCATAGTCTTCGGGACCCTCGAGGGTGCACACCATCCTTGGCAGACCCCATGGATGGAGCGCCGCCGGGACCGCTAGCTTCGAGGTGCTAGTCTGACCCCCTTTGCCCAGTGCGGTAGGCTGGGCAGATGGCTTCAGCAGCCGTCTTTGAAAGACGCCCTCGGGCACGGGTGCCTGAGTTGATGCCTTTGCAGAGAGTGCATCCGCCACTAAGTTGCCATCACGTGGAATGTGTTGCAGTTCCAGTGCGTCGAAATCCTTCTCCAGCTTTCTCACATGGATGAGGTATGCTGCGAGCTGGGGATTGTTGCAACAACA
Organism: Panicum hallii; assembly: GCF_002211085.1. Taxonomy (NCBI): domain Eukaryota; kingdom Viridiplantae; phylum Streptophyta; class Magnoliopsida; order Poales; family Poaceae; genus Panicum; species Panicum hallii. Next base: position 37,139,045 of record NC_038044.1, read on the forward strand.
CTCCTCCCGGACCTACCTGATGATGAGTTGGGAGTCTCCCTTGACCAAGAGCTTCCGGACCCCCAGGGATAAAGCCACCGTCAGTCCAAAGATCAGGGCCTCGTATTCCGCCATATTGTTGGTGGCCTCAAAGTCGAGGAGCACCATATACTTCACTTGCTCGCCGTTTGGGTCAATGAGGACCACGCCAGCCCCAGCCTTCTTGTTGCGTGCAGACCCGTCAAAGAAGAGCATCCAGTGGGGTCCGGTGAACACCGGAGCCCTAACTTCCAGAGGTGGGGGTCCGAACCATGGTCTGGACCCCCGGGACGCTTGGCGTAGGAGTCCATTCTGCAACGAAGTCGGCAAGGACCTGGCTTTTGATGGTGTCACGGGGCTGGAAGTCGAGTTGAAATCCAGCAAGCTCTGCAGCCCACTTGCGATGTTGCCCGTGGTGTTGGAATTGTGGAGGATGGCCCTCAATGGGTAAGAGGTTAGCACCACAATCTTGTGGGCCTGGAAATAATGGCGGAGCTTCCGGGACGCAATGAGTATAGCATAAAGGAGCTTATGCGTCTCGGGATTCCTGGCCTTTGCCGCATGCAGGACCTTGCTGACGTAGTAGACCATCTTCTGGATGGTCTTGACCTTGGCAGCGGGACTGGGCCCTTCTTCCTGAGTTGGGGATTCACCGGACCCTAGGTCTTCTGGTTCTTTCCCGGATCGGGATCCGGCCGGATCCCCTGAAGTAGGGTCGGTTGCCACATTGGTGGAGGCCGGACCTCCACCTCCTGCAGGGGGACCGCGAGGGCCTCCTGCAGGAGTTCCTCGGACCTCTCAGCGACCAGCACCATGCTAATCACTTCAGTCGTCGCTGCAAGGTATAGAAACAACATCTCACTTGGGTCTAGAGCCACCAGGACCGGCAGGGAGGTGAGATACTGCTTCATCTCCAGGAAGGCTTGTTCTGCCTTCTCAGTCCATGTGAATGGATCGGACCCCCTCATCAGCTTGAAGAAGGGGAGGGCCCTCTCCGCCAGCCTTGAGATGAAGCGGCTGAGGGCTGCAAGGGACCCCGTCAACCTCTGCACATCCTTGAGACGTGCAGGGGGTCTCATTGCATCGATTGTCCGTATCTTATCTGGGTTCGCCTTGATCCCCTGATGTGACACCAGGAAACCGAGGAGCTTCCCCACTGAAACGCCAAAGACACATGTCTCGGGTTAAGCTTCGTGGAGGTCGCACGTAGTTTGTCGAAGATTTGAGCTAAATTTTCTAAAACGGAATTCAATTCTCTAGTCTTGACAACGATATCATCAACATACACCTCAACTATGACTCTAACCAAATCACCTAATGTGATGTTCATTGCACGAGCAAAGGTGGGTAAAGCATTAAGCAGTCCATATGGTATTACAACATAGCAATAAAGACCATCCACAGTTACAAAAGTTGTATGCTTCCTATCATCCTTAGCCATTTTGATTTGATGAAAACTAGAATAGGCATGTATGAAGGACAGCAGGTCACACCCAGAGGTGGAATCTACAATCTGATCTATTCGAGGAAGTGGATAGGGGTCTTTTGGACATGCCTTATTGAGGTTGGTGTAGTCGATGCACATCCGAAGCTTCCCGTTAGTCTTTGGGACGACGACCGGATTGGCCAACCACACAGGGTGGTGGACCTCTTCGATGAAGCCAGCTTGCAGCAGCTTGCGGACCTCTTCACGGATGAAGTTCTGCCGCTTGATGGACTGCTTCCGTGGCTTTTGTCGTACCGGCCTGGCGTGGGGTGGATCTTCAGATGGTGCTCAATCACCTCCCTGGGGATCCCGGGCATCTGTGACGATTCCCAAGCGAACACGTCGACATTTGCCCGGAGGAAGGCGATGAGCACGCTTTCCTATTTCTCTCCCAGGTTCCCACCGATGCGGGTGGTCTGGGAGGGCTCTGCTCCAACCTGGATGGTCTTCACGGGAACATTATCCGTATTAGACGGACGGACCTTGGGTGCCTTGGCAGGCGCCCTGGCGCCTGCCAAGGCGCGTGAGGGTGAGGGGTTGGACCCCTCTGCTCCAGCGGCCAGGGCGAGACCTGCTGCCAACGCATGCAGCTTCTCTACCGCCGCCACGGCAGCGGTCCGGTCACCCTGCACGGTGAGGACTCCTGCAGGAGACGGCATCTTGAGGACCAAGTACCCATAATGGGCAACGGCCATGAACTGGTACCGAGCTGGTCTGCCAATGATGGCGTTGAATGGGAGGTTCACCTCTGCAACTTCGAACTATACGTTCTCTGTGCGGAAGTTTACCTCCGTCCCGAACATGACCGGCAGGGAGATGGTCCCCACCGGGTAGACGGGGTGAGGGCCCACTCCGGAGAATGGGCGAGATGGGTCCAACTTGGACTCTGGGGTCTGCAGCTGTTTAAACGCTGCATAGCTGATGACGCTGAGGCCGGCGCCTCCGTCGATCAGCACGTGGTGGAGCTTGATGTTGGCAATTGTGGGGGCGGTGACAAGTGGTAGCACTCCGGCCCCCGCCATGTTCTCCGGGCAGTCAGATGGCCCAAAGGAGATGGTGGTGCTCCTCCACCGTTGGTGGGGCGTTGCTTTTGGTGCCCCCGGCCTCACCGAGAAAACTTCTCAGCGATGGGTTTTGACGTCCCTCCGGGAGACGAGCTCTGAGCTGCCACCGTACATGACGTACAACTTTTTGCGGCGCTCGTCCCCCCGGACTCAGAGTCAGACTGGTGGAAGAGACCCTTAAGGTCCTTCTTTGGGGTCTGGTACCCCAATTCCCTCTCCGCCGCAGCAGCATCGGCGTCAGAGACCTTCTCCTTGCCAGACCGCCGCGGCGGGGAGGAGCCATCCTTGGAGGCCTGGTCGCGCCTCTTGCTGAGGCGCTCCGCGAGTTTCTGGATCTCGTGGCACTCGATGGCGCTGTGGCGGGCCCCAGGATGAACAGGACATGACCCTAGGTCGGTACGCTGTTGGCGCGGGTGCTTGCCGCGCGAGTTCTGGCCCCTGGCCGCTGCCGCCGCAGCGACCGGAGCCCCAGCTTGCGGCCTGTTCATGCTGCGGTTCTTCTTGTTCTTTTTCTTGCCGCAGCCAGGGGCAGCAACACTGGAGCCCCCCGTCTGGGCGGGCCCTCCTTGGGGGGGCAGAGTGCCATGCATGACCCTCTGCAACCCTGGCACATTTGTCCGCCAAGACGAACAAAGTGGTGACAGTTTCCACCTGGTGTGTCGCCAGCTTCTCCAGCATCTTCTCATCACGGACCCCCTGACGGAAAGTCGTGATAATAGATGCATCTGAAATACGTGGAATGGTTCCACGTACCTTGGTGAAGCGGGAGATGAAGGCCCAGAGGGTTTCCCCGGGTTGCTGCCTCATGGCGTGGAGGTGGGCCTCCACGCCATGCTGCTAGTACGTGCTGGCGAAGTTCGCCATGAACTGCGCGCAGAGCTCACCCCAGGATTGGATGGATCCTGGTGTGAGGTTCATGAGCCACGTCCGGGCTAGCCCAGTCAAGGCTACATGGAAGTAACTTGCCATTACGGCATCGTTACCCCCAGCCGCCGTGATGGCGGTGATATAGACCTGCAGGAATTCCAACGTGTTGGTTGACCCGTCGTACTTTTCCGGCAGGTGGGGCCAAAACTTGGCCGGCCAGGCCACCGCACGAAGGTGGTCTGCGAGCGCTGCGCAGCCCACCCCGGCCACTGGGGCCTGGGCGAGTCCTTGCGGCTTTGGCGCAGCCGCGTCGAGCTCGGCCTCGAGGTTCCGACCCTCGATGTTGAGCCGGTGCACACGCGCCCGCTCGATGGAGACGCGGGCATCCTCTCCCGCATGTCTGCAGTTGAGCTCTGCCCGCAAGTCTTCTGTCCGTGCACTCCTCACTGACAGGGAGTGCACAGAGCCGGATGCGCCGCCTTGATGACGACGCTGCCTGGACACAGATCCCCCCACTGAGCCTGGGGTGACCTGCGCCAGGTTGAGGAGGCGGTCGACGTTGTCACACAATTGCCTCAGCACGTCGGGCGAGGCTACCACGTCCAGCAGGTTGCAGAGCAGCTCCCTGGCCGCTGCTACCAGCCCATTTGGTGCGAGCTGCGATAGGGCTATGGAGGCATGCTCCGCAGCATGCTGTGGTGCGACACACGCCGCAACTCTAGACGGAGGGCAGCGTGAGGCATGTGGCGCAGATGACGCCACTTCCTCACCCATCAGGTGGTCGTGGTGCACGACTACACGTGCCATTGCGGTCTTAAGCTTTGATCAAGCGCTAACCAAACCTAACAACCCTACCTGGCGCGCCAAATGTCGGAGAAAATCTCCAGCAGGGTGGCGGAATGCACTCACCTAATCCTAGTCTAGGATGAGTTTGGGGAAAGTCTAGGAATGCTTGATCAAGAGGTGTAAGAACACGGAAAGCACACAAGGATTTAGAAAGGTTTAGGCCGCCGGAGCGTAAAACCTTACGTCTACTGTGTGTTGTATTGATTGTGGAAGCTACCAAGAGAATTTGAGTGTCTGTAGGACTTGAGAGTACTTGCTAGAGCCTGTGTTATAACGTGCGGGCTCTCCCTTTTATAGGCTCAAGGGGAGCGCGTACACTGAGCGGGGTCCCGATAGGTGGACCCGGCGTCATATTAAATAACGTACACATTGGAGCCTTAAATGCTACAGATTTGAAAATCTTTCTCTTTAGCTCTCGTGCGTATCCTCTACCATGGTATGGTCATGTACCGTCTCGCTAGCACAGTGCCTGTTGTAAGTGACATGCACAGTGGTAGACGTGCTGTCACTATTGGATCAATTCCCGCTGACAGCCGAAAGGGCTATGTTGACCCGCCGTGCTGTAGCCTCCGCACACACTGTAGCAGCGCACGTCGCAGCCCTCCTGCAGCAGATTATAATTACCCTTTGCTCACGTGCGCGGCGCTGTGATGTGACTACACGCCGCCCGCCCGCGCACGTAGTGCGGTGATGCGACGCGCCGTCTCAGTAACTAGCGGGCTTACCGTGGTGTCAGCGTACCTGCCCAACATGTCAGTGGGCAGCCCATGCCCTGTCTTGGGCACGCGCACCTCACCTACCCGCATTTAATGCGGTAGTTGGGCTGGCGTCCCGCTGAAGGCTGGCTGCCACCGGACACGTGGCGGCACCGGACCTCCTCCCCGGAAGGAAGGGAGGTTCGGGCCCCCGAGGCCGGCCCAGGTGCTCAGGCCCCTAGGGGGTCCGGCTTCCATACGTGGCGACACCGGACCACCCCGCGGTGATTCAGGCCCGCGGTGGCCGTTCCTGAACACCTTGTCCTTGTGGGCACGTAGAGGCGCCGGACCTGGTAGAGCACGGGGTGAGGTCCGGAGACCGTGACCCTAACTGTTAGGCTCGGGCCGTACGCCCCGTCACCCAAAGGCTTAGGGCGAGGTTACGGATAACCTCGCGCCCTTCGGGTTGGACACCCAAGCAGGAGGTACCCCTGTCCGTATGTACCGACAATAAGTGTACTCACACTTGCTTTATGAAAAACAATGCTGCTCAGAACAAGATAAGATAATTGTCCGGAATTCTCTGAAGATTTTGAAGAATACTAGGCGTATGTCTCCCAGTCATCTGTCCGTGAAGTCGAAGTCCGCTGCTAGTTATTAACGTTTATTTATTCGCTTAAGATTAAGACTGTCGGGTATACACTTGTGACGTCTACTGTACGTGCGGAACTTGATCCTGGCGCACATTCGGTTACCTTTCCTAAACCGGATGTGATAAAAGTCGGATAACTTTTTTCCAATTTGGAAGCTCAATTTGGAGTTGAGGTGGAAGCCTTTCGTGGAGAGAGCTTGAGTTGTATACTAGCATGCGTGGTTTTAAGGATTCGAATGTTTGGTCCTTTCTCTGGAACAAAAGTTAAGAATAGGTTATTTTAATCATATTATCTTTGTACTATTTCAAAAAATACCACTAATTAGCTTGCTAATATGTTCAAGTGTAAGTTTATATAGTGCTAAAAACATATTAGAATGAAGGGTTGAAAATACGGACATGTACTTAATTACAAAAATAGTTAATTATTTGATCTAAAATTATCTACAAAGCCTTAAATAAATATATATTCTTCTCCCCACATCGACATGCTATTGTTCAAGGATTTATGTAAAATTATTAATGGTTGTCCACGGAGCGAGAGAAAACATCTCCCGTATTTAAACTTTTCTTATAAAATTTCTATCAAATTCAGTTGTTCCAAATAAATACTACAATTCGATATGATCATTAGCCTGGTTTCTTAATGCTCCTAATTTTTCCAATTTCGAGAAAAAAAAAGACCCCAAACCGGCACACCACCAGGTCACGAGTCAAAATTTGATAAAACCACACCCTTAATGAACAGATAGCCTCCTCTTTCGATAAAGCCCCCGCGGCACGGCGCCCAGGGGCCACCACCAACCCTCCCCCTCGCCTCGCCTCCGCTCCGCCTCCCATGGCGTCGTCCCTCGCCGCCTTCCACCCCACCCTCTCCCACGCCCACCCGCACCGCCACCCCGCCCGCCCCAACCCCACCACCGGCCTCCTCCGTCTCCTCCCGTCGCGCCGCCGCGCCCGCCCCCGCACGGCCGGCCGCCTAGTCGTCTCCGCCTCCTCCACGTCCGCCCCGCCCCCCTCGGCCGACCGGTCGGAGGCCGCGTCGTCGCTGGAGAGATGCCTCTCGGCGACGGCCCCGGGGATGGGGACCGGGGCGGCGGCGCCGGCCTCGGCCCCGCCGCGCGCCCCGCCGGTGATGAAGGGGGGACGGAAGCAGTATGGCGCCTTTGGGGCCGTCACGCTCGAGAAGGCCAAGCTCGACCTATCCCAGCGCCGCAAGAAGATCATGCCCGAGGTTGGTACCTAATCCTAATCGTTTTGTTGGTTTGCGTAATTAATCTTTTACTGCAAGAAGGGGGATTCCAGATATAGGGTTTAGGTAATTTTAGAGGCACGCCTTTGTGTTTGAATCCCGCCGGATCGACTAACATGAACTGCTGATGGCATCAACATGGAATTCATTTGGAAAAATCAGATGGTTAGACAGTTTAGAATGCCAAAATATTGGATAAGGCATGCTGGTGCAGAGGCCCCTGTGGTTTCCTGCTGTGTTATGGGAGATTAGTGATGATTGTAGAATGACTGCTGCATAAAGCATTCAAAGGCTCGGTGTGATTTTTTCATCAGCTTATGACCCCTTCCCCTTGCTTTTATTCTGTAACCATGCTCTGAAATGGAATCACTATGCATGGATGTCTGCTCCAATTTTCCCGATTGCATGTAGGTGTGCAGTTCACCTTGCAAGGCTGTGTAACATTCCCCTCCCCCGCCCCCCCCCCCCCCCCCCCCCCCCCCCCAACACCCAAATGTTCTTTGCTTTCTGTCTGCCTGAGTGATATTTTTGCTCTGGTGAGAAGTAGTGACTAGTGAATGGAGATTCTAAAACAACAATGTTTTGGAATTAAACTGCGTTTCCATTTCTTGCAGTTTTATCTTATTTTTTCTGTGGTATTGACCTTTTAGCAAGCTTGATGAGACCTGGTTTTATATTTCCTTTTTGTTCTATTTTGAAGAGGCATCAGTAATTATTCCATAATTCCACCAAATTATATCTCAATAACTGGCGTTGCTTAGAACCTGTGAGCTTAGTGCAAATTAGTTAAGATTAAGCTTTGATTTCAAAATATTTAGATCACCCAGAAATTATTATTGTGGTATCAGGAGTTTTCCTATGTTTCATTTTATGGTCTTTAAAGCATTATATAACCACATGAATTCATAAAACATTTCCCAGTTGTGATTCTGTTGGAGTTATCATTTTGCAAATTAGCTCAACTGTGCAAGTGATGCATTGACATCCTTTACATCCTTGGAAACCCATGGAATTTGTTTAGGCCTGTTTAGTTGGTGATCTTTGCTTGGCATAACAGTATTACAGTAGCAAACTTCTAATTGGAAGCAGGAAGGGCTCGTTGTTCGAGCTTACACGTTTCATGGGACTTCAACAAGGGAAATGGTGAAGGACTTTGTTTGGTACAGATTTCTGGGTCATTAATTGGTAGTTTAAAGAAATAATCCATGTTGATACAAAAGCCTAACCAAATTGATGTTCATATATAGCTGAGCTAGTCATGATTATGCATCCTGTAGGGTTACATGGGAAACCTTGTAATGATGAACTAATCTGTTCTCCAAGTTTCAGGTACATTGTGTTGGTCTTACATTAACCTAGGATTAGACTTAAATTATTATTGAGCACACATGACTAGATATATAGTTTGTTTGACTTGAAACCTAATAATAATCTATTTCTTGTTTACCTTATCTGCTAGTATTGTTAACACAAAGTAGTGACAAGTTGCCTGGGTCATGTGCTTGTTTTTACCTTATATACTGATCACGAGTTTCCTTTCAAATTTTTCAGCTGGCCACAGGTGGCGGCGGTGGAGATATAGGAAAAAGGATTGGTCATGGTGGGGGTGATGGTGGAGATGATGATGGTGATGATGATGATTACTTTGATGATTTTGATGATGGGGAGGAAGAAGAAGGTGGACTTTTCAGGAGGCGAATTGTTGTACAGGAGGTGAGATACCTAATATTTTGATTTAGATGAATCTAGTGTTGATAAAGTTTGTGATTTTTGAGCTGATTAATGCTTCTTTTCGAGGCAGCTTTTCAATAGAGAGTTTGTAGAAGCTGTGCTGCAAGAATGGTGCAAAACGATGAGTAATTTGCCTGCTGGTCTCCGCCAAGCTTATGAGATGGTAAAATTTGTCCTCTTCTTTTGTATGTCATACATTGGTATGATTATTGAATAACATGAACTTTACATGATATATCCAATCTTAGGGTTTGGTGAGTTCTGCACAGATGGTGCGGTACCTATCAATATTTGCAAGGCCTACAACCACTAGGTCCTTCTCGAGAGCTCTTCCAGGATGGCTGTCCAGAGGTCTTGTTGGAAGGTAACATCTGAACCATGTGCACAATGACACCCAATTTGGTTCAGGTAGATTGCTCTTGTAATTTTAGAATTTATTTCAAAGTTGAACTAAACATGACTTACACGAGGAATTCAGAAACTCCTCAAACCCAAACAGATTGTTAGTTTATATTTAATCAATATCTAGTTGATGCCAGCAGAAACTCATGTAGAATACATTGCACAGGCATTTCATTGCTGGGATAGTGTTAAACCGTTTCTATAAACAGTCTATGCAAAGAACATGTGAAGAAAATGGCCTCCTTATTGTTCTTTCCTAGCCAGATCATTGCCCTTTGGGATTAAGATCAGTCATAATGTCAGACCCACCCTAGCCACGCTATGGTCCTTTGACGATTGAGGTTTCATGTACAGTTGACAAGCAGCAATTGTGGGGAATGCGCCTGCTGTAGACTTGTACGGGGCTCAGAATTCAATTAGTTGTAATGAGTTCTTGTGAAACTTTTCAGAAATAAAATTTGGGGTTTTCTGTAACTATTTGGTCATAAAAACTGTGGTTTCCTCCTGCGTGCTTGAGAAATTAAGAACTGTGGTTACCTTTACTTGAAATAAAAATTCCATAAATGGCGTCACATGGATGGCTTACTTCAGTTTCAATTGTCATTTTGCAGAACACTTGCAGATCCAGCATTCCCACATAAGATGGCTTTTGAGTTTATTGCTAGCTTTTCCTCATCAGTTTGGTGGGAGATGAATATTCGCAAGGAAAGGTATGTTTTAATTTGTTTATGACTATTCAGCAATTTCACATTATTATTTAATGTAAACCATTTCACAATTTTGGGAAATCAGGTTTCAGCAAGAATGGGATTTGGCTGTTGTTAATGCTCTGACTGCGTCTTGTTGCAACTTGATGGTTCTTGGGCTTTTGGCACCATGCCGTTCATATGGGAGTACGTCTCGATTTGACTTCCAAAATACAATTGAGAAACTTCCAAACAATATATTTGAGAAGAGCTATCCGTTGAGAGAGTTTGATATACCAAAACGAATCAGTGCATTCTTTTATAAGGCTGCTGAGCTTAGTCTGGTTGGGTTCGTTGCTGGCTCTGTTCAAGGTGGTATGTTGAAAGTCTTGTCTGAAAGAAAAGGAAGAAGGTGGGTTTTATCAATAGTATTCATTCATTCAAAGTCATAAAAGGAATTCTTTGAAGGCTTATCTGATGCATTCTTATCTTCTTTGCTATCCTTCCATTTAGGCTATCGGTGACTATTCCTTCTGTCAGTACCAATGCCCTTGGTTATGGAGCTTTCCTAGGATTATACGCAAACTTGCGTTATCAATTGCTGTATGGACTAGACCAATATATGGTAAAGCGCTTTGATGTTTTGGGTGTGGCAATCTTCTTTAGCACAGCAGCAAGGTAAATATCTATTGACGTTTTTTTAACATATTAGTTTTTTTTGCTGCAATGTTTTCTAGTCGTTGCGATTAGTCGGGCTTATCGCTCCCTTGCCACCGATAAGAGCTAGCGACTAGGTCTGAGCAACTAGAAATCTAGTCGCTTGAAAATGATCAGATTTGAGAATATAATCATGGTCCTCGGCTTGTGGGTGGTGGGCTACTAGGCTGGCAATTAGGCTCATTAGGTTTTGAGTATATATCTCAGAGCTGCAGGTGCTGCCAAGCCACCTCACCCCAAAACGCCCGCTAGAACACGCGCGGACACGCCGCCGTCTGCCCACCAAAATACACACCGCCACCTGCCCGAAAGGTGTGTTCGCTGGCGCATCCAGCCAGCCAGGAGAACGCCGCCGCCAAGGAAATGCCCAGGAGCTCCATGGCTCCCTGCTGCCCAGGAGCTTCATGCCTCCCCACTGCCAGGAGATACCCTCTGCCCAGGAGCTCCCGCCAAAATTTGTGGTGTTGATGCTTGCTATATACTATGTACTATATGTACAGTATACATATCATATCGGTCCTGGATGTACAGGATGACTATACAGATGACTAGGCTCAACTAATCAGCCTAATCCACGACTAATCTCGACTAATCACCTTATCGGTGCCATGGCGACTAGGTTCGATTAGACGACTGTAAAACATTGTTTTGCTGAATAAGTCATTGCTTATTAGTTTTTTGTTCAATAAGTCATTGGTGTTGTTCATTATGCACAAAGAGAATATAGCTCAATGCTGAGATTAACCAATATTGATGATGAATGGCATATCACTGTTATTACACTTATTGGACATTAGTAGCATCATGAGGTACTGATACATGTGATCTTATAACTCCTTTGATCCTTATGATTCATGGTTGATGGACAGAATAAAGGTTTGTATTGCATGCTGTACTTACTGTTTGACTCTGAGCTGAGGATGTTGTAGCAACAGAACCATTTGGTAAACAGGTCGCTCACCTTGGACACATAGCCCTTCCCTTGGGTGAGCTGGTTGTGTGCATCTATTTGTGTGTGGTAATTCTTTTCTATTCGGGGGCTGCTTGTGCATGTGTTTGAAGTGTTGTGCCTGGGTGAGGGTTTCTAAGTCCTCTCCCTTGTACTTTTTTTCTTCTTCATAACGAAATGATGCGCTGTCTCCCACATGTTCGAGAAAGGAAAAAACAAAGCATTTGGTAATAGAGATGAAATGATCCACTGAAAAGTGAGAACCAGTAAGTTCTGACTTAATACCCATTTTCCTTCTAGAACATGGGAACGTCCCGTACGAAATTAAGAGTGCATGATTAACTAACCATTTGTTGTAACATAGTTTGTTTAGTAGATGCCATAATCTGGATTTCATAGAACATAAAACATTAAACTATTAGCATAACATAGTAACATACTATCATAGTTGCAAACCCTCTCGACAACCGTTTCTGGTACCTGCTGGTGGGCCTGTAGTGTTTTCTTCCAGTTATAGGTGAGAAACTGCATATATTGTCCTTGTTTGTTCTTTGAAAATCTTAATTGTTTCAAGGTTAGCAAATGGGATTTTGGTCATCTGTGTTTAGGACAGTTGAGGACAGGTGGTTATTGCCACCTTCCTGCCTGTAATTATCAGTTCCTGCAATCAGGACAATTAATTTGATTTCTCAATTCTAAATGTCTCCTTTGTAAAACTTAACTAATGCAGTGTCTGTATTATGCCACGTCATTTTTTAGTTATAACCATTGGATCGAACTCAGTTTAAGCCTTCGCATCTGAAACAACCAATTCAAATTTCTGTGTGTATTTCATCAAAGAACATCCTTTTATTAAAAGCACATTTCTGATGCACCTTTTAGGAAACTATATATGCACTTTAATGAAAGGATGTCTGTTCATTGAAAGACACCTTCTGATGGTACTTTTTAGAAACTGCAGATAGTTTAGAGGTGTTGATAGGTAATAAGTAGACAAAGTAACCAGAAGAAAGTGCTGACCATGTGCTATTACATCATGAACTGGCTGTTTATCTGCTTACTGATGGATCTGTTGACCGTGGTAAAAGATGTTATATCGTTATAGTTTCTCAGGTTTATTATATTGGTTCTTCTTCAACACTTGCAGATTGCCAAATGCCAAACTTGCCCAGGATTTATAGCTTACAATCTTATGATGAGGAATATCAGTTAAATTGCATTATTTTGGATAGATATGCTGTATAAATAGTTAAATATTGAATTTTTTGGCTGCCAAACTGGTTGAAGGATAGTGCCTTTTTTTAGCTTCTCAACATCAGCTCGCTGTTGGTTAGGGATCATATGGTGCTTTGAACTAGAAGAGTACATTGTTTGTGGAGGTTGCAGAAGTGATTTATGGACTAAAAGTGAGAAGAACCATATTACCACAAGCCACTGTTCATTGATGGCTGTTGCGTGGCTCACATGTCTACACGCAAAATTAGTGGCGCAAAAATGCTAATCACCTTGGCAAAAAGTATTTGATGGCCATCTATTCAGAAAGTTATATAAGGAAAAGTTTTCTGCATTTTAATACCTTAGGCCATGGCTTTGATTGTATTCCCAACATGATATATTCACTTTCTTTGTGTTAATTTTCAATCTATTTCTCATATTTTGAACCTAATTGTACCCTCCTTTCTTTGGCGCTTGCTGGGTTTCATCTCTGGCCTAATCCAACTTGGTTGGACAAAAGAATAATGGACCGCTCCATGTTCTATGAGTTCTTGTTATATCGCTAACATAATGGTACATATATTGCAGACTGATGAATATTCAGATTGGTGAGGCATCAAGGCGAACATGGCTTGGGGAGGAAGCTGATCCACAATACTCAGATCGACTTCTGAGAGCTTACAAGAGGCCTGTCGAAGTTAATGTGGACCAACAGGATTCACGATGGTTTATATCCAAGGATGCAATGGTATCTGGCCTTGGTCTTCTAGGCATCAAGCAGGGTGGACCTGAGACCACATTGTCCAAGCCTCGCCGAAAGAGAGTAGTCCGCAAAAAAGTCGCCTCAGGTTGAATTTAGTGGATTTGGTAGCAGTGCTGGAACAATTTTGCTTCAGTTCCACTATGGCATATGGAGTTCGACTAAGCATGGTAGAGAACAGCTGTTTTGGCAATCAGCAGAGGCATCGAAGCTTGTGGTTGTATTTTGAGGGGGTGGTTCAAAGGTGTAGGCCCATTACCATTTTGTAATTTCTTATTACTATCTTACGGTTTTTTTTGGAAAGAATAATATCTCGATTTCTTGTACTGTCGTGAGCAAAATAGACACGCTTAGTGGTAGTCTTGGAGATTGTTAAAGATATGGTCCTTAACATGAGAAAGAGATTCTGCATTTTGAGTTAGATAAAATAGAAAATGTTTGTACGATCTTTCGAGGTGTAACCAGTCGCAACGGCCCTGCTTTCCTGCAGCTTATGATGTTTGTTTCTATTTTCAATAGTTGCAGCCGTGAAGCTCTTGGACGATGCTTCTGTTTTGAATGCTTATGTTCCTGCCCAAGTGTTGGTACACTTACAGCTTCCGAAAGGTGTAGGAAGATCCAATAATGTTCTACCCGTTGGTTAAATACGCCTAACAAAATTGGGCGCTTCCGGTTGGGTCTCTGCCACTTTAGCTACTCCATCGTTTTAAATTATAGACCATTTTTAGTTACTCTATCCATTTCAAATTATAAATCCTACGAACTTTTATAGATATATAGTTTTTTCTATATATCTTGCTATAGCGTATATCTTGTTATATAGAAAAAAAACTATGTAACTAGAAAAATTAAAATGATCTGGACGAAATATTGTACTGCTTAAATGTAGAAAACTATTCAAATGTGTTATATTTCATATATATGTGGTGGTCAAATCAATACACGAGCAAGCCGTTAGGGCAAGGCTTTGACCTATAACTACTCTATGAATATGCTTATTTGCATTGACAATGAACATTTTTTTTGCCTTGTTGACATGTACCAGCATGCGACCGGTAAATTTGTCTAAGTTTCTTGCTGATAGCAGGTAGAAAATTAAACAATTTAAATGTATGAGCGAATTTATATGGTAATTGCTGGTAACCAGCCGAATGGCCGATTGCCGATCCTATCTTGAGCTAGGTACTTTTTTTGGATTTTCTTGTTTCAGTTGCTGCTTGATAGGGCACATTATATTACGAAGGAATAACTCCACGCTCCTGCTAGTATAGAAAAATATAGCACAAGTACCGAGGAACTTCTCCAAGATCGTTCTACAGATGGAGATAGATAAAAAACCGAGTCCGATTCATGGAAAGCGAGAGCTTAATCCAAAACTCTTAGGGTACGAGATCTGAAAGGTAGAATAATATGGTCTATTGATAACTTATATTGAGGACATCAAAAGCAAAATCATAAAAACTTGAGGGATTTCTTCTATGCTCAAAACCGTTACACAACTCACACATAGCAAATATGAAAAATAATAACAACTTATACTTGACAACTGTAGAACAATTAGGTAACACTCATGTATAGCTAATAAACAACTAATATTCAAGATACTTCTTGACCACACTAGTGCAGTAGTAGTAAAATATCTAGAGACGTGATTGCATATTCACAGTAGAACAATGGGACTTGTCTTTTCTAACTCTTGATAACAAATAAATCCAGTTTGAGTTTTGACCCTCAAAAGTTCATGAACCACTTGGCAATATATATGTGATCATCAGTACTGCTTCGTGCCATCTAGTTTAATTTGATCCTGTTGCGTCTAATTTGCCCCTCATCTATTTTGCTCCTTAAAAATAATGCAGCATGCTGGAATAAACGAAAGTAATAATGCACTGACGATACAAAATCTCTGGCGAAGAGAAGAACAAAGTAGGGAAGGCAAAAATAGAACTGAATTCCCATTGATGCTTTTAGCAGGTTGCCTCAATTCATCACCGAGTCCCCCCACACGCCTCAGGGCACCTCCAGTGTCTCCGCGTTTTTACTCTGCCAAAACAGTAATATGTCAGCGTGTTTGACGTTTGCATGTACACGTCGGTATGTAGGACCTGCCACTCAACGGATAGCCAACTAAAATATCATCTTCTATCCACGCGTTAGCTCTTGTGCTCATCCGTGAAACTAAAGAGCTAGCTACTGGTTGGATTTTCTGCTCCCCTGCGCGGCTATGATTTTTTATTCAGTTCGGTTCGACGCATCTGCAATATACGATTTTCGTTGTGACGCACACGATTCGACTCTCACAGTGTATATAGTTCGGTTTCGCAGCACGACGATTCGATTTTACCGCACGCTTTCAACACTCTGCGGATCATCAGCTGCTGGTCATTTTGCTACCCTGCAGGCTGCTGCATGTCCATATGCTTGTCCTTCCTCCGGTGTGGCCTGTTCCTCGCCGGCACAATGGCCGTAGGCATGCAACTTATTTTGACAGGCAGTCGGGCTTAAGTAACAAGCCGCGGTAAACCCACAAGCTACCAGGTGGTTTTACTTTTTTTACCATGCAAGATTTGGTTTCACTGGGTCATTAGGCCAGCCCAAAACTTAATCCATCTTTCAAAGCAAGAAAAGTGTAACGAAAACAATAAGTGACTTAACATGGCACTACAAAATGTGTGTATTAAGCGGAACTCACCTCAAGTATATATTGTCAAAGTATGTATAACTCGCTAAACTATTTTTTGTTCAATTTACCTTCAAACTGTTATTTGATCCAACTTACTCTTAATAAGATTCATCTTTTTTATCCACGCAAAGTGATGTCTTAAGTTAAAATTTTGTAGGATGATAGCAGGGATCATAACATATTTTTTTTTAAAATATGTCAAGAATTTTCATCATTATTTGGAAAGGGTATATCATTTAATCAATAAATTAACATTTAAACAAAATTATAGGAAAAATAATGATGAAAAATTTATAATGTATTTTTGACATGCAAAATCATAAATTAAGATTTCACCTGTGTGTGGAGGAAAAGAAAGATAAATTGTATTAGTGGATAAATTGAACAAATAACATAGCGTGGGGGCAAATTGTCGAGGATCTATGTCACGAGTATGAAAATAAGACCGAACAGAAGGTTCAAAGACAAAATTAGGGAAACGGTGACTTAACCGTTTACAAGGACGCCCGTCCTAACAGAAGGATCGAAAGAGTCTTTGCTTCGGGTTCGGCTAGATCCGCACCGTACCAAGTCCAACCACAACCAAGAGCTACCCAAGCTATAGGCGACGTCCTAGGCCAAGTTTCACCTTGGTTGGAGGTTACTTAAGAAGTCATGCTGGCGTCCAACCTTGGTCTCGGTGGGGTCTTGGACCCGGGATCCACCAGCTGCTAAAGAAGACTTTCGAGCCGCCTTACCTGTCAAACCCGGGCATGTGGGACTGCACATATGGCCTACATCTTATAGGATAAGGGGTGGGACATGATCCACACCCTACACCGGTTGTAACTCCTCGTAGTGTAGTAGAATTACTCTTATAGTAGTAAAACTAGTCGGATACAGATTAGAACTACCAGAAAAGTACTTGGGTAGGACTCTGTTGTCGGTCAAAACCCAGCGGCGAGCAGCGACAGGCAACACGAGGAGCCGGGAGGCTCCCGGGACTGCTGGTGGGCCTCAGTCCCTCGGTCAACGGCCCGAGATCCGGCACACGTCCTAGCGTCTTGGTTACTAGGCGTGCCACCTGACCTTATACCTGATCAGGAAGGTGTTATATGTTAGTTTTCTGCATGCACAGACACGTGTAAATATTAGTCCGAGCCGTGATCGGCTTATCGGATGATTTCCGGTATCGGCTATAAAGAGCCGATTGTATTCAGTACCGGATTGGATCTATATATATACGAATAAGGCGAGCATATCCGATGGTAATGTAAAAACTTGTTCCATAAATATTAAACTAACCCAATCTACGATAGTTAAAGCTCTCACTGCAGAACCAGAACATCCTGCACATGATTGAGCCTAACAGATACGAAAGGTAACAGAATAACAACCTAAACAGAGGCCTAAAAACCAACAAAGAGCCGATTCCCGGAACAATCCCTCTTTAAGTGATACAAAGCAGTAAGCGTACCGTCGGAACATTCAACCTGTTTGAAGGGCCTAATTATACAGATATTGAACTAAATATTTGATAAACAAAGACTAATCACAACAGATTGGATCTACTGAACAAGAACAGAGCAAGATGCTGCCTTTACACCTGGAATCGGGTACGAAGACAGCTGAGCGTTTAACAAGTAATAAACGATGTACAGATAGAGCATGGAAAACCCGATGCTACTCTATAAACGCCAAGATAACTAGTGTTACTCGCCATCAACAACGCTTCAATACGAGAAACACAAAAAGTAGATAAGTAGGGACGATTCCGCCTCGATCAAGCGAGACGTCATCGGTGTGAAACCCTAGGTGTCAAAATTTTAAAACACTAGGAAGGAATGTGTAATATGTGTATTGGATTGAGTGAAATTGGATGAATGTGTGACAATAAGGACTTGTGTGTAATTATTTCAAAAATGTGAGTCCTGTTGTGTAAAATATTTGAATTACAAAGGTAACTCTTAAATTTCACTAGGGGTCAAAGTGTAAAAATGTTAGTCATCATTACATTACCTAAACTTGCAATTCAGTCCAAAAGTATATGGAATTTACCTAACTAAGGACAAAAACTTTGAAAAGTTTGAATTGAGTCCAAAGTTTTTAAATAAAGATCTATCCTTTGAGTTTATGAATTTGAATCCTAAATAAAAGTGATAGGGTTTGAAAAGTTCTACAACTTTTATGTTGATCATTTTCTCATTTGAGGTATAAAACAGTGAGGAAACGTGGCTTTACAATGAGGTCCCTGAAGTTTCTAAAGCTTACCATTCAGCCCCTAGCGCCCCCCTTCTTCTTCCTCCTCTGCTTCCCCTTTGCTGCGCCACAGCGCCGCCGTAGGCCATCGTGCCGTGCCGCCCGAGGCCCCCACCTGCCTCCCCTGACCCCCACGCATCGCCCCCGAGCCCGCCCACCGCCTCACCTCCCTCCTGCTGGCCTTCCCCGAGCGCGCCACGCCGCCGGCCGAGCCGCCAGCAGCTGCTTGCCGTTGCCGCCGCAGCTCACCGTCGCTGCAGCTCTGCCGGCGCCATTTTCTACTCTGGTAGCTCCCACGCGTTGCCTCCAGGCCGGCCGCCGCTCTAGCTCCTCCCTTCTGGCCTGCTCCCACGCGCTCCACATCGCCCTGCCTCTGCCGAGCCCTGTCCGGCCGTCGCCACGCTGCCGTTGGCCTCCAGCAGCTGCTACTACTCGCCGTGCCCTCTCCTAGTCTTAAAGCATGCTCCAGGATGCTCCTCTATTCCTTTTACCCCTCACGCACCTGCTGTTGCCTTCTTCCTCCCTCTGTTCGACTACTTTCACCGGACCTCTGCCGCAGCCTCTGTCCGCCGCCGTGGACAGCTTGCCCCGTCCCTTCTCAAGCCACACCATCACCTCCAGTAGCTTCGCCGTGCTCCTACGAAGCTCGCCCACCCTTCAATCGACTTCTTTGAGCTTCAATTTGGCCTCCCCGATGCTCGCCGGTGTTCATCTTCTCTGCCGTCGTCACGGTCACCGTCGGTCACCCCCTTCCCGTAGCTGTTAGCCTCAATTGAGTGCAGCAGTGTATCACCCGTGGCTCACTGATGCTCGTGCGCAGGACCATCGCCGACGTTGATCACCGGAGCATCGCCATCGCCGTTGACCTCTTCGCCGCCGCCTCGGTCTACTGTGGAAATCTACTTCCTCGACTACCTCCACCCTCGCCAAGGTGACCAATTGAACCGCCTTGTTTCCCCCGAGCTTTCCCCCAACCTCTGGACCACCCCCGGTGAACCCCCTCGCCGGAACACCGCCACCATAGTTAAGCTCCACCGCCGCCGCTTTGGTTCACCGCCATTCCACCCCCTTCGGTTGACCCGACCATCACATCACCCCCAACGAGGACCGCCCTAGCCCCCTGATCCTCCCTGGCCGGTTCCCCCTCGTCGCCGGCGACCACCGTCGCCGGAATTTGGCCGGCAAATTTCAGCTCCTCTGTCCCGATGAACCAAGGACCCAATTGCATTGATTTAAATCTTCCTGAGGGCCTGGCTGCAAGATTCTAGTCCCTCCCCTCAATTCCAAATCAGTGATCTTTAGAAATTTGTAGAAATTCGTAGGAAAATCAGAAAAATGTCAAACCAGTTCTGTTTGAATCCTTGAAATAAATTCTACAACTTTAGATACTAAAGTTTAATGTGAAACCAAATGCATTTTGAGCTATTTTAAAGTTTAGCAAAAGGGTATCTTATGTGTAACTTTTGCATGCTAGCTCTATTACTTGTAATTTTGGGTGTGTAGCCTGTTTAGGGTATGAATGAGCTTGTGTGCAAAATTTACTTACAGTAATGAATCCTAGCTTAAACTAATCTAAACTTATGCAAAACAAGCTTGAAATGGTTTAAATTTATTTAAGCATGTTACTGAGGTTTTCATGCTTAGATCTTTTTACCATGGGATGTTCTGTAATTAAGTAGTTCATAATAAATCTTTCAAGAATTTATAGCACTGTTTTATCTAAGGTTTGATTTTAAACTTGAAATTTGAACTTAATTCAAATGCTTTAGTTTATATTTTTAGAAAATTATGAAAAATTCATAGTAAGCTTATCTGCTAGAAGTAAGCTTACCCACAAAAATTCAAGGCCATAGCCTTTGTGGATTTCAAAATAAAAATCAAACTGTTAACCTAATTCAATTAATTCAATTGATTATGATAATTGAATTAAGATACCAATAGTAGAGTTGAATTCAAATTTCTTGTATTGTGAAGTTGTGTTTATCCATTGTTAGATTGCAACTTTATCATGAAGTAAAATTCTTAACTCAAGAACCACCTAATTCAAATAATTGCATATCATATAGAGTCAATGACACTCGACGACGGGGACTACGAACTAGTCCCGGAACACGAGCAAAAGTTTTCTGAAAACCAAGTGAACATCGCCGAGGAATTAACTGAAGTCCCGAACTAAAGTTCGGAAGTTTTTGACATCCCTGACCCCAGCCCCACCCAAGAAGGCAAACCCCGGACATAAACCGCTATTTTTACTACACTACAATTTATATATATCTATGTGTATCTACTTGTGAATTTAAGTTTCGAGGACTTGTCTTGAAACCTTAATTGCATATTCCTAGGAATCTATGTATTGAATACTAGAAACTAAGTCCGACTAGCTGCTAAGCTAATAGGACTGGTAGAAGTCGAGTGATTCCCTGTCACTTGCGAGCTTTATAGGAGTTGCAATGTTTACATTCCTGCAACCACTATAAGGATGATGGACGGGGTTGTGATTATGACCTTGGTAAAAACCCCGTCTGTGTTGATGAAAATTTGATAAGGTCGCAGTGTGTGGTAGTGGTGGTTAAGCATTTGAAAGTACTAGCCACATGCCGCGAAATATGGTAAGCGGTAAGCCTAGTAACCAATCGGCCGAGGAGTGGAAATACCCCCCACCACTCGTAATTTGGTTTTTCGCACACGCACCGACGTGCGGGAGTACGTTCCGCAGCGGATGAGAGTATGTCCTATAGTCACGCACACTGTAGGAGTACGTTTCGCACCGCGGATAGGAGTACGGTCATGTAGTCGCGCTACAGGCGTACGTCCTGCACATTGGATGTGCGTATGGTCCTACAGTCGCTTGTGGTGGCACTGATCCACGAGTCGGAATGAAAGGTAAATGGTTGCTTTGGAATAAACATTGGATGTTCCAAGCGTGTGAGTTAGGTTTACCCTTGCAAGGTTTTGAAATTTGATTCAGAATCATCCGTTTCTCGCGGAGATTGAGACTGCTTGATCCCTTTGCCACATAGAGTAATAAGAGCAACCTTATGATTATCAAAGATGATGTTTGTTTAAAAGATTCTATCATGCTTTAATAGTTATAGTTGCTTACCTAGAATGAATAACCAACTAGAACCTGAAAGCTAAAAGTTGAAATTAAGGATCTACTCTTTGTTGCTTTTCAGCTGAAAATTATACCCAGAACTATTACAAGCCTTCATTGTCTAGTTACATGGCTAAGTATACCATAAAACGGGTAAGCCTTGCTGAGTATTAGTATACTCAGCCTTGCAATGTGACTTTTGTTCAGGTAATCCCCCTGAGGACTCTGCTCTGCCTGTGCCATGGCCCTATGCTTTTTCCGATGGTTGGACCGTGGAGTGGGATCCGTCCCCGGCCAACACAGGTCCCTCCGAGTGATGTTGAACTTGGGCTTAGCTCAACATCCGTTGTGTGACGTCTGGTAGTGCGCGTTAAACTTTCCGCTGCAGACGTTTAAAACTTTGAACAGTTTTGTATAAATTCGTACTAGTCAGGTTTGCTACTACTATATTTGAATACTAATGTAATATTATGCCTGTGATGTAAAAATGATTGGTGTTTGTATCTCTGGACTCGCCTTCGTGCGAGGTATCTTATTTTGATCCTGTGATAGGTGGTTTTATCAGGACTTTACCCGACAGACCACGGGGTTACACCGTTTGAAGTGCGGTTGAGCCTTAATGCCTTCCGAGAAAGGATCATCACACTTGAGCCGGTGTAATTCAGGTTGGTTCTGCCACAGCTGGTACCAGAGCTAACAACTGTACCCCGAAGATATGAATTGCCTTAAAATACTTTTAGTATAAAAATTGGACCAACAAGTATTTTGCAAAACTACGTTGGTTCCGTTAAGGATTGTGTTTAGTACGTAAAGCCCTAGGGTGATGTTAATAAGGGAATTAGAGGTGGCTATAGTGTATATATATATAAACTCTGACGTCCAGCATTACTTTTCTGTTAAAACTTAAATTCATGCACAATCAACTTTACATTTTGTAACGACACCTTCGATGATGAGGTAAGAAGGTAAGGATCCTCAGCTAACTGGGGAGTTAGCCTTCTCGTCGGTGATGCGAACCGAACGCTGTTTCTCAAGCAGTGGCCTACTTGAGATGCTGCCAATATATCAACTTAGGTTGATTATATTGGGAGTATATGGTTAGGCGCAGGGTATGGCGATCGTTGTTCATACCCCCGCATTTTGCGGTACCCCTGTGAATACATTGTTTCGTTAACGTATGTTAACATTGTCTGTACTGCGGTAATTGTACATATACTATTTCTATAGTAAACAGTAATGTTTGGGGACGCTTTCATGACGTGCTGGCATGAAAGGTTCATTGGAGATATATATTGTGTTTTCCTGCAGGTACGCTAACCCCGATTCGATAGGTCTGAATGGTTAGGAATTATCGACTAGATATTATAGGGAGAGACGTATCTATATGATGCCACCGTACTTAACCACGCAAGTCCAAAGATATTTGGCAGTTATTTTGGTTTGTGAGGACGTTAGTGCGTGCATGCATCTTTGAATTGATCATAAATTAAAACTTGTGATGGGGATACTTAGAGTGTGGTTATCCACAAGTGCAGCCTAGAAATGGTCGCCTAGACAGCCATAGGGATTAGTATCTTGGTATCTTTGTTTCATCCGCCCAATCTATCGTAACTATCTGATCTCCAGTTCTTGCTGTGATGAAACTTTTGGTGGACCAGGATGAAAAGAGAAATTGCTAAGTATGTATCCGAATGTGATACATGCCAGAGAATCAAAGCCAGTCATCTAAAAGTATCCGGTACACTCCAACCCCTACCTATTCCATCGTGGAAATGGAAAAACATTAGTATGGATTTCATCGTTGGTCTTCCCAATACATCTCAGAAGCATAATTCCATCTGGGTAATCATTGATAGACTCACCAAAGTAGCATATTTTCTTCCTGTGCATACAACTTATACTGCTAAGAAGTATGCCGAAGTCTATCTTGATCAAATCATTCATTTGCATGGTGTCCCTAAGACAATCATTTCTGATCGAGGGGCATAATTCATTGCACTCTTCTGGGAGCAATTGCAATCTTCTCTCGAAACCAAGCTGATTTGAAGCTCTGCATACCATCCACAAACTGATGGACAAACCGAACGAGTTAATCAGATCCTTGAAGACATGCTCCGAGCTTGTATCATTCACTATGGTACAAACTGGGATAAATGACTAGCCTTGGCTGAATTTTCTTATAACAACAGCTATCAATCCAGTCTTCAAATGGCTCCCTTTGAGGCGTTGTACGGTCGAAGATGTCGAACTCCTTTGAGTTGGTCTGAGACCGGTGAACGCCAAATCTTTGGACCAGACTTAGTTACCGAAGTCGAAGATAAGGTCAAGCTTATCTAAGCCAATCTTAAGGCCGCCCAGTCTAGACAGAAAAGTTATACAAATCAGAGGAGAAAACGCTTACAATTTCAGGTAGGAGGTTATGTCTATCTTCGAGTATCTCCTACTAAGTGTGTTCAACATTTCGGTATAAAAGGAAAATTAGCACCTCGATATATTGGACCTTTCGAAATCACCGAAGCCTGTGGCCCAGTAGCTTACAGACTTCGTCTTCCTACTCAGTTGGCTGCCATTCATGATGTTTTTCATATATCCCAACTCAAGAAATGCATCAAAGGGCCTACTGAAGTCATTGAACAACAAGCTATCGAGATCGAGCCTGATCTATCTTATATCGAACAACCCCATCAAATTCTAGATACCAAGGAGAGAAGCACTAGAAGAAAGAAGATTAAAATGTATAAGATCTTGTGGGACCACCATACTGCAGAAGAAGCCACCTGGGAAACTGAAGACTATCTTCAGAAAAATTTCCCCGATTTTCTTAAAACTCCTTAGGTATTTATCTTCAAAATTGTATCATTCCTGTAATCTCGGGATGAGATTCCTTTTTGGGGGGAAGGTTGTGACACCCTAGGTGTCAAAATTTTAAAACACTAGGAAGGAATGTGTAATGTGTGTATTGGATTGAGTGAAATTGGATGAATGTGTGACAATAAGGACTTTGTGTAATTATTTTAAAAATATAAGTCCTGTTGTGTAAAATGTTTGAATTACAAAGGTAACTCTTAAATTTCACTAGGGGTCAAAGTGTAAAAATGTTAGTCATCATTACATTACCTAAACTTGCAATTCAGTCCAAAAGTTTATGGAATTTACCTAACTAAGGACAAAAACTTTGAAAAGTTTGAATTGAGTCCAAAGTTTTTAAATAAAGCTCTATCCTTTGAGTTTATGAATTTGAACCCTAAATAAAGGTGATAGGGTTTGTAAAGTTCTACAACTTTTATGTTGATCATTTTCTCATTTGAGGTATAAAATAGTGAGGAAACATGGCTTTACAATGAGGTCCCTGAAGTTTCTAAAGCTTACCATTTAGCCCCTGGCGCCCCCCCTTCTTCTTCCTCCTCTACTTCCCCTCTGCCGCGCCGCAGCGCCGCCACAGGCCGTCGTGCCACACCGCCTGAGGCCCCCACCTGCCTCCCCTAACCCCCACGCGTCACCCCCGAGCCCGCCCACCGCCTCACCTCCCTCCTCCTGGCCTTCCCCGAGCGCGCCATGCCGCCGCCTGAGCCGCCAGCAGCTGCTTGCCGTCGCCGTTGCAGCTCACCGTCGCTGCAGCTCTGCCGGCGCCATTTTCTACTCTGGTAGCTCCCACGCGTTGCCTCCAGGCTGGCCGCCACTCTAGCTCCTCCCTTCTGGCCTGCTCCCACGCGCTCCACGTCGCCCTGCCTCTGCCGAGCCCTGTCCGGCCGTCGCCACGCTGCCGTCGGCCGCCAGCAGCTGCTACTGCTTGCTGTGCCCTCTCCTGGTTTTAAAGCATGCTCCAGGATGCTCCTCTATTCCTTTTACCCCTCACGCACCTGCTGTTGCCTTCTTCCTCCCTCTGTTCGACTACTTTCACCGGACCTCTGCCGCAGCCTCTGTCCGCCACCATGGACAGCTCGCCCCGCCCCTTCTCAAGCCACACCATCACCTCCAGTAGCTTCTCCGTGCTCTTGCAAAGCTCGCCCACCCTTCAATCGACTTATTTGAGCTTCAATTTGGCCTCCCCGATGCTCGCCGGTGTTCATCTTCTCCGCCGTCGTCACGGTCACCATCGGTCACCCCCTTCCCATAGCTGTTAGCCTCAATTGAGTGCAGCAGTGTATCACCCGTGGCTCACCGATGCTCGTGCACAGGACCATCGCTGACGTTGATCACGGGAGCATCGCCGTCGCCGTTGACCTCTCCGCCGCCGCCTCGGTCTACCGTGGAAATCTACTTCCTCAACTACCTCCACCCTCGCCAAGGTGACCAATTGAACCGCCTTGTTTCCCCCGAGCTTTCCCCCAACCTCTGGACCACCCCCGGTGAACCCCCTCGTCGGAACACCGCCGCCATAGTTAGGCTCCACCGCCGCCGCTTCGGTTCACCGCCGTTCCACCCCATCCAGTTGACCCGACCATCACATCTGTCACACCCGATTTACAAGGACATAAACCGAGCAATCATATATGCGCCAGGATCAAGTGACGCATATATACAACAGAATTATTAAGATATCACAACACATGTCCCGAAATAAAAGTGTATAAATTGTAAATGGATTCTTTATTACAACCGAAACAAGAATTGGTTCAAGGAGTGCGGAAGCGTAAAATGAATACAGGAAGAATAGGGCACCACAGGGACGTCGGCTGGGAGACAAACATCTAGAAATCGTCGAGTCCGCTGATGTAGTCCTCCACGTCGCCTGGTACTGAGCAGCAGTCAAAGATATCCCAAAAAGAACAGAAGAGTAGAGAAGGCAAGTGTGAGTACACAACTTGTACTCAACAAGTATAACACAAACTATGAGGCTCTACGGTTAGCTGACTCAACTGCGTTAGCTTTTAATCTGGGCAAATTTTATTAAAGCTATTTACTACAAGTGGGTGAATTTCCATAACCTAAGTTACTAAATAATTAATTAAAATTACTCATGAGTCTACTGAAATCCAAGCCAAACCACCAAAAATAAACCCCACTAATCACACGAAGGATCTAGGCCGCTCATGACCGTGAGCACATCTAGTATACCAGTTTTACACTCTCGAGAGGTTGCACATCTTTACCCACAAGTCGTGAGCTGCACTAGTTATTCATCACACTTCCTTAGGTGAGATGACTAGTAAGCACACTACAAGGCCGTTACAAAGAACACGTTGGTAAGGTGTAACCGCTAAGGATTCTGGATCAGCAACTATGGAGCAAGCCTCGAGGGGGTACAAGCAAATAGCACAGACCAAGCCTCATAGCGCGAGGGCCATAGAAACTTACCACCCCTCTTGCCCCGCAGGTAAGTTACTCCCAAACCAAAATGACCTAATTAATAAGCCAAGACCGTCCCATTCCAGTCTTGTGGTTGCGCGGTTGTCCCAGGTTATCGCTCTATGAACCGGTCCTTATGGAGAGTGGCCAACCAAGCACTAAGCACCGTGCTGGCCCCCTAAACCATGTTTCTAAAAAAACATATTTTAACGAGACATGAGCCGCTCAAGCACATAGCACAGAGGGCCATTCTTAGAATCAATTTGCATATACCATTAATCAAGTTTAATTAAAAAGGACCATAATGTGTGAGAGCACAGCACCTAGCACAACTTAACCAAAAATGCAACCCAAGGTATTTCTATATAAAGGATAAAGTGGCTAGGAAATCCCTATAGGCACACAGTGTTAAAATGCAGTATGAAATTGTATTTAAAAGTGATAGGATGTTCATGTTATACTTGCCTTCCTCAAACTCTCCTGGCTGCTGCTCCAACGCGTCTGAAGAAGGTGGCTCCTGATACTCCTCCTGTGGCTCAACGTCTACCCACGATTGTAACGCCAAAAATGGCCCACACATGCACATACATGCAAACAATGGCAAAAGATAAGAAATAGTACAACAATACAATAAAACAGCACACAAAACTAAGCCTAAGCTATTCTAGCCGTTACAACGATCGCGTGGGCGTGAAAACCACTTAAAACGGAGCTAGGACGCGAAAACTAGGGCTAAAACAGAGTCTAGGGGCTTAACTGCGAGAAAACTGAAGTTTCCAGGGAGTTCTGCGTAAAAACTGGGTACTAAAACTTAATTAACCTATGAACTTTGGGGTTAGACTGCAAAACTACGCGTCCAGGGGCGACGGACCCTATTATTGGAAAACTCAGGGGCTTCAGTGCAAAAACAGGGGCTTTACTGGAATTACTTTTGATCTAACGTGGACTGCGGGTTGATTTCAAAGAAACTCAGGGTCTCTTTAGCAAAACTGCTAGGCCAAAGGGGTATCTTCTTATCTATGCCGTCGGATCTGGATCGGGCCGTTCAGACCCGATCTGGATCGGACGGTCCGATCTGGCGGCGGAGGTTCGGACGGTCCGATCGGGGTGGTACAGCGGACGGTCCAATCTGAACGGCTGTGGATCGGACGGTCCGATCTGGGTGACGGATCGGACAGTCCGATCTCAGCGGTGAAGCTAATCCGCTGGATCTAGATCTAAGGGCTCGGGTTTAAAAGGAAGGGCGAACTGGTACGCGGGAGGGGGGAGGTCCGATCCGTTGGATCTGAATCTAAGGGTGGGATTTGATGAGGTTTAGATCTAATCGTGGGTGTTCCCTTCGGATCGGGCGGTTCAGGATGGATCGGGCTACGGCCGGCGGCGGGGGTCGCCAGAGCAGAGCTCTCGCGGCGGTGCCGCGCTGGGAACTCATCGGAGTTCACCGAATACGTTTCTCCTGTGGCAGAACCAACCTGAATTATACCGGCTCAAGTACGTGAGTCCATTCCTGAGGGCTCCAACGTGCTTCAAACGGTATAATCCCTTGGCCTGTCGGGTAACGTCCCGATAAACCACCGATACACAGGATCAATAAGGTTACCTCACACGAAGGTGAGTCCAGAGATACAATCACCATCACAATTTACATAATAGGGAATTACATTACAAGGGTTTATAAAAATAGAACAAAGTTTCAAACCTAGAGAACATAATACAAACCGTTTAAGCTATGATCTTTAGCAGCGGAAAACATACGCGATGATCTACAGTACGTCGACAAGATGGATGTCATGCTAAGCCCAGGCACGACATCACTCGGTATCACCAATGTTGGTCGGGGACGGATCCCATTCCATGGACCAACCTTCTGGAAGAGCACAGGGCCATGACAGGGAAAGAGTAGGGTCTTCAAAGGCTTTACCTGAAAAGCATAAAACTAGCAAGGCTGAGTATACTAATACTCAGCAAGGCTTACCCGGGATTGGGTATACTTTAGCCCATAACTAGACTCATGAAGGTATTATAAAGGCTCTGGGTTTATTTTCAGCTGAAAAGTAACAAAGAGTATGAACTACTTTCAAGTTTTAGCTTTCATCTTCTAGTTGAGTATTTATTCTAGATTAGCACCTACACTAAGCAAGCAAGGTAGTGATTATCATCCATCAAGATTATCCATCCTTAGTTCCACTTCTTACTCAATGTGGTAAAAGGGATAAGTAGTCTCAATCCTCGTGAGAGGCGGACGATTCGAATCGAATTTAACCTTGCAAGGTAAACCTAACACACACGCTTGGAATACCAACAGGGCGTTCCAAAGCAACCGTTTACCTTTCTTTCCGACTCGTGGACAGGCCACCACAAGCGACTTGCAGGACCGTACGCACACCCAATGTGTACAGGACATACGTCTGTAGCGCGACTACAAAACCCGTATTCCTGTCTGCCTTGCAGAACGTACTCCCACAGGTCGGTGCGTGAAAAGAACCAAATTAATCGAGTGGTGGGAGGTATGTCCACTTACCGGGCCGATTGGTTACTAGGCTTACCGCTTACCATATTTCGCGGCATGTGGCTAGTACTTTCAAAAACTTAGCCACCACTACCACACATTTCGACCTTAAAGCTTTTATCAAAACAGACAGGGTAAACTTCCAGGTCATGATACAACACATGACCCTGTCCGTCATCCTTATAGTGGTTGCAGGAATATAAACATGCAACTCCTATATCGCGCGAGTGACAGGAAATCACTCGACTTCTACCGGTCCTATTAGCGGAGCAACTATCCGATAAGGACTCGGGAGCATTACATTGGATTCCTAGGATTCATGAATCTAGGGTTTCACTTCAACTCCTAAACTTAATGCAAGATATAATATAAATAAGCATAGATTGCAGTGTAAATAAAATAATGGGATATGTCCGGGGCTTGCCTTTACT
The DNA here is from genome assembly GCF_002211085.1 of Panicum hallii. Classification (NCBI taxonomy): domain Eukaryota; kingdom Viridiplantae; phylum Streptophyta; class Magnoliopsida; order Poales; family Poaceae; genus Panicum; species Panicum hallii. The sequence continues at coordinate 37,168,629 of NC_038044.1, forward strand.
GGTGGGTCTGAAGTTAGAAATGTCAATATCCTCCGAACTTTGGTTCGGGGCTTTCGATAAATCCTTGGTGACGTTCACTTGGTCTTCAGTAACATCCTCCATAGACTCCGGGGAGATCTCGTAGGTACCGTTGTCGAAGTAATCATATCTACATGCAATGCAACATTTCATTCAAAGTATGCACAAAGAACTACCTTAATTCACAATTCAATTGCAATCTAGCACCCATATAACACACTATTTACATAACAACCCAAAAAGATTTGAGCTAACCCTAGACAGAGTTTTAGGTGGACAACTAAATAGAATCGGCTACTCGTTGCAGATTACAACAGAGCCGATTGGAAACAACAGAGGTTTAGTCGATGAAAAGGTACATCGGTTTCCTAGATGATCGATGAAAGCATCGATTATCTTGGCAGAAGGATGATTCCTAAAGCAATGGTCTTAACTAAGATGTGCTTAAGCGTTATCCTGGGTATCTGGGTGTGGTTGTATCGACTCAATTTACGTCAGCACAACAATTGAGTGACGTACAGCCGATTAGAGTATGGTTAAGGATGTATGACCGATAGGTAGATAGCCGATTACTCAGCCGATAAATCGGCTGCTAGGAAGGTGTGGATAAGAATGGAAAAGATTGATCGGCTACCTTTGACCGCTATGGAAAACAACTAGATATCACACCTTTCTATTTAAGACATATATTCTATAGCTTACTCTTTAGCTAGAACACATGCATACAATATAAAGCACAATAAAACATTCATTCCCTAACATTTGACCTAAACCACACATCAAAGACTTTCACTCAAGATCACAACATAAAACTTGTAGAGTTTGACTTAGGGTTTCAAACGAAACTGATTTTACATTTTTATGAACTTCTTATGAAAATCTATGAAATGTAGAAGTTCATCGATTTGAAATAAAGAAAGCTTTGGAAATTTTATAAAGAACACCCTAGAACTTTCTAAAACATGGCAATCAAGTCCCTGGTCCGAGAAAACAGATAACAGGAAGATAACGACGATATTCCGGCAAAGGAATCGCCGGTATTAAGAAGATTTAGTAGGTCGGGGCAAACCTTGGTTATGGAAAAGAACGGATGGAAAGTGAAGTCCCGTGGCGATAGGATCGGCGAAGAGAAAAACTCGACGATGACGAGACTCCATGGATGACGAAGAAGCTTGCCGGGGATTGCAGTGGTTAGAGAATGGCCGAAGAAGTAGTCTTCGCGGTGATTCGTGGTGATAACGGTGGAGCGATCCACGAGGGTAGGAACTGCTGAACGTCGTGGACCTCTGGGACGAGATGACGAAGCCGAATGGGTTCGCTAGGCCAACTCCTCCGTGAACTTCAAGGTTCTCCTACTCACAGGTTAAGCCTTCACTGCCCATGCGCGTGTGCCGCTGAGACACGGTCGGCACACCCGCGCAGTTGCTCCTTCCGAATTCGCCACGCTATAACCGCCGCCTTCGTTTCGCCGCTCCTCCTTCCGACTTGCCATGCTACACTCCCACCTCCGCCTTCGCGAGGACCGTAGTCTGCTTGCATTAAGGCCGTGCCTTCCGTTGCCTTCTCTTCAACGGCTTCCAACGCCCTCCAAACGCGATCCTGCGGTTCCCGTGCGAAACTGCCCTACACGTTGTGCAGCTGCTCCTCCGCTTCCAGTTGCCTAACCTGTGTTCGCCCGGCCTTGCCGCATCACTCTCGTGCTCACACACGCGTGTTCGCGCCACCTGGGCCTACTCCTGCCTCAGCCAAGCCACTCACACGCGCGCGCTAATCGCGCCTCCAGCACCCTCCGCGCGCGTTCCGCTCAACACCTGTCCACACCTCCCACTTCCGTACGCCATCGCTTGCACGCTCGCGCCACCCGCTCGGCGTCGCTCACGTTCCTGCCGTTCCAGCACCTGTCGTGCGCGCCAATCCCGCGCGCCCACGTTTCTGCTTCGCCGCGCACGCACTGCTCTATTCGTGCGCCCGCATCTGCCGCACCTTCGTCGGCCTGCCGCCGCGCTTGAGCCAGTGCGCCCCAGCCCTAAGCCGCTGTCGCACCGAGTCAGTAACTGCCGCTTGCGCCGTGCACTTGTTCCACTCAGACCTACACGGCTCCTCTTCCTCCTGAGCCGCCGCGCCGCGACCTGGTGCCGCAGCTACCCGCGCCGGCCGTGCACCGGCCTCCAGCGCCGCCCGCAGAGCCACTCGCTCCCACGCGCCGCAACCACCTGCTGCCGCGCCGCAAGCACCCGCACGTCACTCCGCTTCCGCGCGCCACCCGAGCCAGCGCCACTGGCCAGCAGCTGGCCTGCCTCCCGCTCGGGCCGCCGCTCCACCTGGGCCGCACTCCGCCTGCGCGCCCGCACCGCTGCGGCCGCCGCTCGGGCCGAGCCCGCCTGCAGAGCGCCCGCGCCTGCGCGCCCACGCGCCGCCCTCGCGCTCTGCTGGCGCGCCACCCCCGCGCCTATGGCCGCCAGCCGCCTGAGCCCGGCGCTCGCGCACTCCGCGTCCACCTGCAGCGCCTGAGCCGCCGCCAGCTCCCGCTCTGGCTCCCGCGCTCCGCTCCGCCGAGCCGCGCCGCCTGGGGCCACGCTCGCCCGGAGCTGAGCCGCCCGCCGTGTGCCGCCGCCGCCCAGGCAGAAGCGCCCCTGGGCGCCGCCGCCGCTTGCCTGGTGGGGAAGAGGAAGGGAGAGAGGAGGAGAAGAAGGAATTGAATGGAGCTGCCGCCGGTTGGGAAAGAAAAAGGGAACGGCAGATGAGGAAGAACAGAGGAGAAAGGGAAACAGGATTTCCCAAGGACCTTTGCGTAAATATAGAAAACTACAGGGGCCTGACTGTAAAACAAAATTTCCCGTCGATTTAAAACCCGAATGAAGAAATGCCCAAAACGAAAGTTGGAGAGTTTTTCAAACTCTACAACGTTGCTTTAGGGCCCAAGTTCAAAAACTCAAAATTTATATTTTTACGCGTGAAGCTTTGAGCAAAAGTTGGATTTGAATTGTTTTTGTCCTAAAGAGCGTAATTTTATAAAATTCAGGATCTAAATGCAAGCATTTATGACACGTCATAATGACGGGATAGACTCATCATAATGAGTGGATAGACATGCCATGATGACTTGCACTTTTACACTTTAGCCCTAAGTAAATTTTAAAGTTACTTTTGTAAATCAAACATTTGCATAAAAGGACTTGTACTTTTATAAAATCACATAAATACCCTTATTTTTACCACTTTACCCAAAATTTTTACCCATTTCAACATACACATTTTAAATGAAACTTTTGGATAAATAATATTTATTTTTACAAGACATAAAATAAGAAAAACATGTTTACAAAACCACCTTTTACTTATTTTAAAATTACCTTAATCCAAATACATTTTACGAAAACAACCCTAGATTTTTCTGTAATTAGAAAAATACCCCTTTTAACTTGTACTTTCAAATTTTCAAAAGTTTCACATAAACACACATGAGCTTTATACAAACAAACACATATTTCACACTAACAAAATATTTGCCTAGCATTGCAAATACATGAACTGTCACATCTCCTAGGGTCAAATCGAGCGGGGCTTGGGTCTGTCGTGATCAGCGTGACACGCGTGATCCACCTGGGGCACTTTCTGGCCCTGGCGGGGCTCGGGGGTGCGTGCGCGGCAGAGGAGGTGGGTCTGCGTGGCGGCGCTCGCAGGCGTGCGGTGTTCCGGCTGCAGGAACAGCCTACGGTGTACAACATCCAGCGCAAAAGGGACAGGAGAGGGCGCTGGTGCTCACCGAGGGCTCGGATTGGTCGGAGAAGCAGTGCAGGGGGGTCGACGTCGATGGCGGGCGGTGGAGATGAGGTAGCGCTCCTAGAGAGGATTGCTGCAGGGGTTCTCCGGGCTCCTGGGCTCCACGGGTCTGCCCGTGGTGTTCCTGCGGAGGTGATACTGGGGTCAAGAAGGTTGGGGAACCACCGACGGTGAGGAATCTAGGTGGTGGAGCAACTCACCGGCGGCAGTCCTTGGTGCAATTCCGGCGCTACACGGGTCGGGGTCGCGGGTGGCGAGCTTGGAGAGCTTCCTGGTGGTGAGGCTGGGCTTTTGTGGGTTTTGGCTGTGGCTGGGGTACAGAGGTGCGAAGAGACCACGGTGGAGCAGGGGCTCTGCGCGGCGGGGCAAGCGGGTGGTGGCGCTAGGGCTTCGGTGGCGGCCTTAAGTTTTAGGGTTAGGGCGCAGGGGGCGCGGGGCGGTTTAAAGGGGGAAGCCGGGGATCTCGGGGGGGGGGGGGGAGGGTGGGGGGCGCCACGGGAAGGCCGGCAAGAATCGTGGTCGGGCGTTGCGAGGCTGGTGACGCGGGGAAGAAGAAAGGAAGGAGGAGATGGGGGTGCCGACAGGTGGGGCCGAGCAGTCAGAGGAAGGAAGAGGGAGAGCGCGGGCTAGGAGAGGAGCTGGGCCTGCGCGAGCTGGACCGAGCGCGGGGGAAGAAATAGAGAAGCGGGCCGCGGGAAAAGAAAAGAGAGGCCGGGCTGTTGCTGGGCCAGCTGGGCTGGTTTAGGGTTTTTCCTATTTTTCTGGTTTCCTTTCCCCTTTCTCTTTCAAACCAACTCAAATCTATTTGGATTCAAATCAACTTTGAATTCAAACTCCTATGCACTCAACCAAATAAAATTTATGCACCAGCATGAATGCGCAACCTTGTTGAACTAAATGGAAATTTTAATCCTCTGTGAAATAAATTATAATTATATGCAAGCTAAACAAAGAAAAACCTTAGAAAATTTATTAAAGCCAATTAAAATCATTATAAAATATGAAATTTTACATTAGGGTGTTACAAACCTACCCCCCTTACAGGAATCTCGTCCCGAGATTCAGATAGGCTAGCTAGCAAAGAGATCGGGGTATGTCTTCTTCAACTCATCTTCTCGCTCCCAAGTAGCCTCATCCTCGGTGTGATGACTCCACTGAACACAGCACATCTTGATCCTCTTGGTCCTAGTAACTCTCTCAGACGTCTCTAGAATCTTCACCGGATGCTCGGTGTAGGTCAGATCCTCCTGTACATCTAACCCTTCTAGTGGTGCTTGCTTTTCCGGCACTCTCAAGCACTTCTTCAGCTGAGATACATGGAAGACATCATGCACTCCTGAGAGATTGGGAGGTAACTCCAAACGGTATGCTACCTCACCCTTCTGTTCCAACACCTTGAACGGACCGATGGATCTAGGGGCTAACTTCCCCTTCACATTAAACCTGCGGATTCCTCTCATCGGCGAGACCTTCGGATACACATGATCGTCCACCGCAAAGGTCAAATCCCGTTGATGGATATCCGCATAGCTCTTCTAATGAGTCTGTGCAACCCTTAGATTCTCTCGTACCTGCTGTACCAGCTGTTCAGCATCCTCGATAATATCCAGACCGAACACCTGCCTCTCACCAATCTGACCCTAATACAGTGGAGTTCTGCACTTCCGTCCGTACAAGGCCTCGAAGGGGGACTTCTTCAGACTGGCCTGATAACTATTGTTATATGAAAACTCTGCGAATGGCAGGCATTTATCCCAGCTGGTACCATACTGAATAGCGCAGGCTCGAAGCATATCCTCCAACACTTGGTTGGTTCTCTCTGTCTGCCCATCTGTCTGAGGATGATAGGCGGTACTAAAGCGTAGCTTCGTATCCAATGAATCATGCAACTGCTCCCAGAACAGTGAAGTGAACTGAGATCCTCGGTCAGATATGATCTTCTTCGGAACACCATGCAGACAGACGATCGTGGAGATGTACAACTCTGCGAGTCTAGCACCAGAGTAAGTAGTGTTTACCGGAATTAAGTGGGCAACCTTCATCAACCGATCCACTACTACCCATATAGAGTATAACTTAAGGATTCAAAAAAACTGGTTTGACATTTTTCTGAGTTTTCTACGATTTTCTACACATTTTTTAATTTCACAGCTTTTGAATTAGGGGGGCTCTGGATTCTTGCAGGGACACCCTTAAAACTTTTGAAATCCTTCCAATCAAGTCCTTAGCTCATCGGGGAAGAAGGCAGGGATGTCGCCGGCCAAATTCCAGCGAGGGTCAGCGTCGGGGGTGGAGAAAAGCTGGTCTACGGGCACTAGGAGCTCAAGGCACGTCCAGGGGTAGGCTTGGGAGGCAGAGGGAATGACTGGAGGTGGGGTTCCCATGGCGGCCAAGGCGGTGGTGGAGGGGAGCTCGTCGGCGAGGGGGTTCCCGGCGAGGAAGATGGCCAAGCTCGGGATTGATAGCTGCAGCAGGACGAGGGGACGTTGTTGGGGTGGTCGAATTGGACGGAGGAGGGGCGGAGGTAAGGGCTCGACGGCGACAGGAGCTTACCGGCGAGGAGGGGATCGACGGCGAGGTAGTTCCAGTGGGGGTCCGGCCACGGGGAGTGGTTTGGGAGCGTCAGTCAGATGAGGGGAAACTTCCCAGGGTGTTGTTGTAGTGCGGGGTGTACGGGGATGGGCTGCCCATGACGAGCAGAAGGTCGCCGGAGTTGGAGAAGGTGGCGGCGGTGGTGTTCGGGGCTCGGGGCAAATGGAGAGCAAAAGAAAGAGAGAATTGGGAAGATAAGGAACCGGTGAAGGTTATGAGCCAGAAAAGAGGGGGCGAGGGGGCGTGCACAGGCGGCTGCTGCGACGGCGAGGTGGCGGACGGCCGAGCCGCGGGGCGGCGTGGCACGCGCGCGAGAGAGCCAGGGAGGAGGAGCTAGGGCGGTGCTTGAGCTGGAGACGACGCGTGGAGGCGACGGCAGCAGGAGGTGGCGCCGGGGAGGGTCTGGCGCGGCGGTGTCAGCGCCCCGGCGGCAGAGGAGCAGCGGGCGAAGCAGGGGGAGCAGAGCATGTGCCAGAGGAGGAAGAAGGGAGGGGGTCCGAGGGACCTCGTTGGAATTTATAGAAACCTCAGAGACTCCTCTGTAAACTGGATTTTCCTACTGATCCAAAGCTCTAATGAGAAAATGGTCAAAATAGAAGTTGTAGAAGTTTTCAATTCCTACAACTTTGCTTGAGAGTTCAAGTTCAGAAACCCAAAGCTTAATGCTTTATTTAATCCTTTTGCACTCAAATCAAACTTTATAAAGTTTTTGTCCTTAGTAAGGTGAATTTTATGAAATTTTGGGCTTAACTGCAAACATTTATGACTGGTCATGATGACTTTCACCTTTTTACATTTTTACCCTTGGTAATTTTGGATGTTACTTTTATACTTCAACTAATTTACATAAAAGGACTTGTACTTTCATAAATTTACACGAATACCCTTATTTTCATAACTTTGCTACATTTTCACACAATTTAATCCACACCAAACATCCTTCCTATTGGCTTGCTCTAGTTAACACCTAGGGTGTCACAGGCGCCAGCCCCCCTGGGGCATGGCAACGCCCGGGGAGGAGGGGAAAACGGAGAGGAAGCCGAGGGGTCTGATTCCGGCCCTAACTTCGTGCAGAGATGGTCTACGGAGGGCTGTCCACGGAGATGGGTGGTGGCCGGCAATGGTGAGTGGCGGCGGCGATCTGCAGCATGAGGTAGAGGAGGGAAGGTGCTAGGGCGGTGTGGGCGGAGTGAGGGGCGGCTTGGGGTCTGAATTATAGGCCGAGAGGAAGAGGGGAGATGGCCGGCATGGGAGGGTCACAGGCAGTACAGGAGCCTTGCCATTAATGGCGGCCAGGATGCTCGGGAACAAGGTGCAAGCTACGAGGGCGAGGGGATGGGATGGAGATGGGCCGGCGCAGCAGCGGGCCGCACGCCGGCTTGGCGTGCTCGGGCAGCAGGCACGCAGCGGCACAGCGAGTAGCAGCGGCCGCGGCGGCCGGGGCGTGACGCGGGCGGCGTGATGCGCGTGCACAGCCAGCAACGGGGGCAGCGGCGGGTCATGCGTGTGGCAGAACCAACCTGAAGTACACCGGCTCAAGTACGCGAGTCCACTCTTGAGGGCTCCAACGTGATTCAAACGGTATAATCCCTTGGCCTGTCGGGTAACATCCCGATTAACCACCGAAAGCAGGATCAAACAAGGTACCTCGCACGAAGGCGAGTCCAGAGATATAAATGCCATCACATTTTTACATCACAGGCAGATACAATACATGGGTATTTTAAAAGTAGCTACAGTTACCAACTGATGGAAATTATTAGAAAACCGTTTAAAGTTTCAAGTCTTGCAGCGAAGTTCAAAGCACGGGCACTGTACACGTCGTCAGTTCAGATATCATGCTAGCCCTAGCATGATATCACTCGGAGAGGTCTGCGTTGGCCGGGGACAGGTCCCACTCCACAGACCAACCATCAGGCAGCGGGTAAGGCGATGGCATAGGCAGAGCAAGGTCGTCTGGGGGATTACCTGAATATAAAAGTCACAAGGCAAGACTGAGTATTCTAATACTCAGCAAGGCTTACGCGTTCATGGTATACTTAGCCATATAACTAGACATATAAAAGTCACACGTCGAATCGAGTAACAAGAAAAAACCAAAATAGGAGTGGTGGGAGGTATGTCCACTCCTCGGGCCGATTGGTTACTAGGCTTACCGCTTACCATATTTCGCGGCATGTGGCTAGTACTTTCAAACGCTTAACCACTGCTACCACACACTGCGGCCTTATCAGATTCAACAACACAGACGGGGTATGATCTCAACCATGATACCTCACATACATCCCGTCCATCATCCTTACAGTGATTATAGGAATGTAAACATTACAAATCCTATATCGCGCGAGTGACAGGAAATCACCCGACTTCTACCAGTCCTATTAGCAGAGCGGCTATTCGAACTCAAGTGCTAGTATTCAATACATTGGTTCCTAGGAGAATGTAACTAGGGTTTCTCACACAATTCCTATGAACGTAATGCATAGATAGATATAAATAATATAGGTTGCAGTGTAAATAAAGTAGGGGCTATGTCCGAGGCTTGCCTTCTTGCGTGGGGTTGGGGGCAGTAGTGTCACGGTTTTCCGAACTTTGGTTCGGAACTTCAGTTAGATCTCCGACTGTGTTCCCGGGGTCTTCAGAAACTTCCACTTCCTGATCCGGGATCAGCTCGTAATCTCCGTCGGCAAGAGTAGTCGAGTCTACATGATATGCAAAGTTATAAGTTAAGAGATGCATATTCTTTTATTTTATTTCACGATAAAGTTGCAATCCAACGAAAATATAATTTACTTTGTACACTTATTATTTATTTCTCTACTAGGCAGTCATTTATCGGGTATTAATTATTTTATCTAGTTACACTAAGCAACAGGGTTGGTTACCCTAATTATTTAACTAATGGCATGGGGTAACATGTTGAGTTGGTTTTAAATATTAAAATAACAATATTGAATAGCTTTATTTATTTGCTTTGCTAATTATTCATATTAACTCTAAGTTATTATTAAACTATGGACTTATCATAGCATGTTCTAATTGTTTTGGGTTGATTTGCACTTGACCCTAGGTTGGAAATTTAGGGATAGGCTATACTACTCTAAAATAGTACCTCAAAATATTCTCATGATTTTTGAACATTTAAAATCACAGATATTAAATATACAAGGTTAAATAGGTATTATTTACATTTAAACTTACACATTAACACATTAAGAATTTATTATACAAACAGTAGGTTAATTATTTTTCCTATGTAATATATATCAAAACAAGATTAATGCAATTGGTTTCACATTTTTATCATTTTTCTGCCATTTATTATGCATTTTCTTAGCCTACAACTACTTAAACCTAGTATTTAATTTAGAGTACAAACAAATCAGAAACTGAAAGTTAATCTATAAAGAAAGTTGTAGATCTTAAAATGAGGATGCTAACAAATTTTAGTTTGCATTTTTTTTGATTTTTCCTTGATTTGATATGGAATTTCAAAGTGGACAGCACAACTAACATCAAGGGGTCCCTAAGGCACTATTCAAATGAGTCTTAAGCCTTGCAGATAGCCCCCTGGGTTTTCAATTCTTCTAAACCCGAGGTCCTCGGCCAGAGGCAGAAGGGGAGCAGGGGTTGGACGGCCATGTTCCGGCGAGGGGGGGTCACTGGCGGCAAGGTCCGAGGGGAGGGAAAGTCTTAGGGGCTCACGGCGGTTCGATTGCACCACGTGTCGAGAGTTGCGGTGGTCAGGAAAGGGGATCTCGACGAGAGCCCGAAGCGGCGGCGGAGGGGACAACGATGACGGCGATGCTCCGGCGGTCAACACCGGCGAAGAACCTGCGCGCAAGCACCAGTGAGTCGTGGGGGAGGTATTGGTGCCGTCAATTGCGAGCATAAGCTTTGGATTAGAGGCAACCGGTGGAGACAGTGATGATGGCGGCGGAGGCAGATGCCGGTGTCACACCCGATTTATAAGAACATAAATCGAGCAATCATATATGCGCCAGGATCCAGTCATGCATATATACAACAGATTATCAAGATATCACAACACATGTCACGAATAAAAGCGTATAAATTATAAAATGAATATCTTTATTACAACTGAATCAAGAATCAGTTCAAGGAATGCGGAAGCGTAAAATGAAATACATGAAGAGCTGGGCGCCACAGGGACGTCGACTGGGAGACAAACGCCTAGAAGTCGTCGAAGCCGCTAACGTAGTCCTCCACGTTGCCGGGCACTGAGCAGCAGTCGAAGATATCCGAAATAGAACAGAAGAGTAGAGAGGCAAGTGTGAGTACAAACTCGTACTCAACAAGTATAACACGAGCATGAGGCTCTAAGGTTAGCTGACTCAACTGCATTAGCTTTTAGTCTTGGCAAATTTTATTAAAGCTAATTACTACAAGTGGATGAATTACCCAAATTGCATAAGATTTAATCAATATTAATTAAGAACTACTGAGAACCATCCAAACCAAAACCACCCGGGGAATCTCCCTAATCAAAGGTTGATAACCCCACTAATCAAAAGGAGGATCTGGGCCGCTCATGACTGTGAGCACAGCTGATATATCAGTTTTACACTCTCGAGAGGTTGCACAACTTTACCCACAAGTTGTGAGCTACGCTAGTGGTTCATCACACTTCCTTAGGTGAGATGGCTAGCAAGCACACTACGAGACCGTTACAAAGGACCACGTTGGTAAGGTGTAACCGCTAAGGATTCTGGATCAGCGACGATGGGGCCCACCTCCGGGGGTACAAGACACACAGCACAGACCAAGCCGGAGGAGCAGGGACCATTGAAGCTTACCACCCCTCTTGCCCACGCAGGTAAGTTACTCCCGAACCAACCCGACCTAATTAGTAAGTCAAGACCGTCCCATTCCAGTCTTGTGGTTGCGCGGTTATTCCAGGTTGTCGCTCTATGAACCAGTCCTTATGGAGAGTGGCCAACCAAGCACTAAGCACCGTGCTGGCCCCCTAAACCTTGTTTCTACAAAAACATCTTTTAAGGACGCACAAACCACTCAAGCACACAGCACAGAGGGTCGGCTCCAGAATTAAGTTGCATAAGATCATTAACAAATTAATTAAAAAGGACCAAGATTTGTTATAGCGCAGCAACCTAGCACAACTAACCAAAATGCAACCCATAGGATATATATAAGGATATAAAGGTGGCTAGGAAGTCCTTATAGGTATACAGAATTAAAATGCAGTATGAAATTGTATTTAAAAGTGATAGGAGGTTCATGTTATACTTGCCTTCCTCGTACTCTCCCGGCTGCTGCTCAAACTGCTCGGAAGATGGCTGCTCCTGGTACTGCTCCGGTGGCTCGACGTCTACTCACGATCGTAACAGCAACACATGGGCCACACATGCACACACATGCAAACAATAACAAAATATAAGAAAACAGTACAACATTACATAGAAACAGCACTCAAAACTAGTCTAAAGCTATTCTACGCGTTACAACGATCGCGTGGATATAAAGAACGCCTAAAACGGAGCTAAAACCCGAAAACTACGCTTAAAACAAGATCCAGGGACCTATTTGTAAGAAAAACCTAATTTCCAGGGGTTCTGCACAAAAACCGAGGACTTAAACGTAAACAAAGCTTGGACTCAGGGGCTAGCTGGCTTAAAAACCTCAGGCTGGACGGCGGGTTCAAAATCCAGGAAGTTCAGGGGCTTAAACGAATAAAACAGGACTAAAACATAAATACTTTTGAACTAAAGGGTACTGCGGGTTGATTCGAGAAAACCTCAGGGGTTCTTTAGAAAGATTGCCAGGCTGAACCGGTATAGGCGACGCTCGGCCGTTAGATCGCGATCGGAGGGCTCGGGCCGAAGGGGTATATGGGATCTAATCCTACGCGTCCCTTTCGGATCAGGCGGCCAGGAACAAGCGGTCACGCGATGCAGCGACGGGCTCGCCGGCGTTGCGTTTCCGTGACGGGGGCTCACCGGACTTGGTCAAATTCGGTCGTCCGGGGGTCGAATCGACCCAGGCTTGGGTCTAAGATGGACTACACACCACGCGTAACCTTCATGGGGCATCAGCTGGGCTTGGTGGGTCTCTGGACGGCGGGAACGGTGGCGGCGGCGGGTCTGTGCGGCAGAGGCCACCGGCGATGCGCGTGCCCCCGCGGTTCTGGCACCTGAGCCCTGGTAAACAATCGTGTGTGCGTGCCTGGTGCATATGCAGGGTAGAACGGGGATTGGGTTGGGTTGTGCTGAGCTGCAGAGGTGAGGCCATGGCGGAGTGGCGGCAGGGACACGTCGGCGTTGGCGTTCTGACCTCGAATACGGCCTACAGCCTACCAAGTTTAGCGCAAAAGAAAGGGGGAGGTGCCGTAGTGCTCACCGAGAGTTCAAATCGGCTAGAGTGGTACACAGAGACGTCGATGGCGAGCTCCGGCGATGGTCACGGGCGGCGCTTCGAAGGAGGGGTCGATGCGGCGATACTCCGAGCGTCTGGGTTTCGTGATTCGTCGCGTGGAGCCCCTGTGAAGGTGCTACGGGGGTCAAGATGAACCAAGGGCCACCGGCGGCGAGGAAAACGAACGGCGGAGCTTCTCACCGGCGTCGGCTCCTGGTGAAATTCCGGTGCGGATACGGAGCAGGGGTCGGGAAAAGGAGGTTGGCGATGACCTTGGTGACCAGGCGAAGCTAAAGCAGAGAATTGCAGGGGTGTAGCTGCAACGGGGCGGCCGGTCAACGGCGGGGCAGCAACTCAGCGCGGCGGAGGGAATCGTGGCGGCGGCGCTAGGGTTTGGGCGGCTGAGGGGTAGGGGATGAGGCGCAGAAGAGTCGTGGGGTGGTTTTAAGGGGAAAACGGAAGCCTCGGGGACGCTCGGGAGAACGGCCAGCGGAGATCACGGCGAGCTGGGCGCGGCCGGTAGCCAGGGGAGGAAGAAGAGGGGAGAACCGGCGCTGACGGGTAGGACCCAATGGTCAGAGAGAGAGAAGAGGTGGGAGAGACGCGATCGGGCTGGGGGCAGGAGAAGTGGACCGGGGCTCGGCCCACGCGGGAGAAAGGAACGAGGGGAGGGTGCTGGGCCTCAGGAAAGAGTTTGGGCTGGGGAAAGAGAAGAGGGAAGGGGCCCGCGGAGAGAGGGAAAGGACTTGGGCCAGCGGTGGCCCACGCGGGTGGAGGAGGGGAAGGGAGGCCCGAGAGAGAAAAGAGAGATGGGTTTTGGGCCGGGCCCGCTGCTCTCCTTTCCCTTCTTTTCTCCTTTCCCTTTCCTTTTCTACACTCAAACCACTCAAACAAATCCATTTGAATTCCAATAAATTCTGAATTCAAACCCACACAAATAAAACCATGCACCAGCATGAATGCACAAGCAAGTTGACCTATAATAAATTTTAATTACTTGTGTTATAAAATTACTTTAAATGCGAGATAAATTAAGGAAAACCCTGGAAAAATTTATTTAAGCCCAAATAAATTCATTAAAATTTAAGGAATTTACCTTAGGGTGTTACAGCCGGTGAGCGTCGGGGAGTCGATGCAGTGTACTAGAGAGCCAACGGGGGAGTCATAGAGCTCCATGGGGTCGATGTGGTGCTAGCTGAGGGGTTGTGGTGGTGTGGGAGAGCCCGGAGTGAGCTGCCCACAGTGAACCGAAGGCAGCGGCGGAACTCAAGCTAACCGGAGCTGTGGAAGACGAAGCTCGGGTGCGAGAGGGTGAAATTGATCGGGCTGGAGAGCACCAGTGGGTCACGGTGGTGCTCTAGCAGCTCCGGATTGGGGTTCAGAGGGAGTGAGGGCGGCTGGCGACGGTGGGCAGTAGGGGCGGCGTAGGTCCGGCGAGGAAGTTGAGCTCAGGAAAGGAAATGCTGGGGAAAATGAAGTGCGGCAACGAGTAAACAAGGTCACAGAGTGGTCGTGGAGCGCGTCTTAAGGCCGGGAGCAATGCTACGGTACAAGCAGGAGCGGTCAACAGCGGTGAGGTGCGTGGTGGCCGGCGGACGGCTCGGGAATGCGTGGCGCGCACGCGAGAGGGCAGCAGGGAAGGGGAACAGGGCCGGGGCAGGAGGGAGAACGACGTGTGGAGGTCACTCCAGCAGGAGGTGGCGCAGCGGCGACGGCAGAGCGGCGGCCAGCGGCGAAGCACTACCGGCGGTAGGAAGCAGAGCAGAGGAACACCTGCGCAAGGAAGAAGAAGAGAGGGAGGGGGTCCGGGGGGGCCTATTTGGAAATCTCAAAAACTTCAGGGACCTCTTGGTAAACTAAAATTTCCCACTGATGTAGAAGTCTAATAAAGAAATGCCCAAAATGAAAGTTGTAGAGTTTTTCAAACTCTACAATATTGTTTAAAGGTTCAAGTCCAAAAAGCTAAAGTTTACAGCTTTACATGTTAAATTTTTGAGTAAAGGTGGAATTTGAATTCTTTTATCCTTACCAAGGTGGATTTGATGAAATTTTGGATATGTTCAGAAGTATTCATGGGATGTCATGATGACTTGTATTCTTACATGTTAGTCCTTAAGTAAATTTGAAAGTTACTTTTACACTTCAACTATTTTACATAAAAGGCCCTATGATTTTTGTTTTAATCACACATAGGTCCCTGTTTTTACTTAAAGGCTTATTTTCCTTAGGATTTAACCTATCTTTTACAGTTTCTTTCCTATGGTAATATAAATTTGACACCTAGTATTATATTTATCCTAGGTTTTAATGCTATCTCCCATTTCACCCAATTAACACACAAGGACCTATATTTTACAGAAATTACAATTATACCCCTAGTCTTTTGTACTACTCACATATACCATAGCAAGCATACATATTTCACACTAAAACCTAGTGTCTATGTTTCTAATTACCTGAATGTTACAGCCTTCCCCCTAAAAAGAATCTCGTCCCGAGATTCCGATGTAGAATGGAGTTGGATAATTAGACTTGGGGATTAGCTTGAAGGAAGTTTGGGAAATTTCGTTGAAGATAGGATTATGTTTCTCAAGTTGCTTCTTCTTCGGTATGATGATCCCATAAGAAAGGTGTGAAATTCCTCTGGGATCAAAAATGCGAAGATGCATTTCATCTTCTTAGAAATCATCTTACGACGGCTCCAGTTTTAGCTCAACCAGATATCTCAAAACCTTTTGACATCTATTGTGATGCATCAGGAACTGGACTTGGTTGTGTACTTATGCAAGACAACCGAGTCATTGCATATGCATCACGAGCGCTTAGGGTTCATGAACAAAACTACCCTACTCATGACCTTGAACTTGCAGCCGTTGTCCATGCCTTGAAAATTTGGAGACATCATCTAATGGGTACGAAATGCCATATTTACACTGATCATAAAAGCCTCAAGTATATCTTTACCCAGGCAGATTTAAATATGAGGCAAAGGCGCTGGCTAGAACTTATCAAGGATTATGACTTGGAAGTGCATTATCATCCGGGCAAGGCCAATGTCGTTGCAGATGCCCTTAGTCGCAAAGCACATTGTTCTTGCCTATCCGTTGAAGCGTTCGACAAAACTCTCTGTTGGGAAATGGGTAAACTCAATCTAGAGATCATTTTCCAAGGTGACTTAAACCATATCTCGGTTGAAGCCACACTCAGAGATGATATTACTCTAGCACAACAGCGCAATGAAGGGGTCAAAATCATTAAACAAAAGATAACCCAAGGTGAAGGGAAGTATAAATGCTTCCGAGTGGATTCTAAAGGGGTTTTATGGTTCAATGAACGTATTGTGGTACCAAAGGACCATAAACTCCGAAAACGAATAATGGATGAGGCCCATCTATCCAAATTCTCTATACATCCTGGCAGTACAAAAATGTATCAGGATCTGAAACAGAACTTTTGGTGGACTCGTATGAGACGAGAAATCGCCAAATATGTGTCAGAATGTGATATCTGCCAAAGAGTCAAAGCCAGTCATTTGAAGACTGCTGGTATTCTTCAACCTCTACCCATTCCCTCGTGGAAATGGGAGGATATCAGTATGGACTTCATTGTTGGCCTACCCAACACTTCTCGGAGGCATGACTCTATTTGGGTAATCGTTGATCGATTAACCAAGACTGCACATTTCCTTCCCGTGCATACTACGTATATTGCTAAGAAGTATGCCGAGATCTATTTAGATCAAATTGTTCAACTTCATGGAGTACCCAAAACGATCATTTCTGATCGTGGAGCACAATTTGTTGCCCGGTTCTGGGAACAGCTTCATGATGCTCTTGGGACTAAATTAATTCGAAGCTCTGCCTACCATCCTCAGACAGATGGGCAAACTGAGCGAATAAACCAAATTTTGGAAGATATGCTCAGAGCTTGTGTACTCCAATTCGACAAAAATTGGGATAAGTACTTGTCACTAGCAGAATTCTCTTACAACAATAGCTATCAGACAAGTATTAAAATGGCTCCCTTTGAAGCATTATACGGTCGCCGATGCCGAACTCCTTTGAGTTGGTCACAAACCGGCGAACGTAAAATTTTTGGACCCGATCTAGTTGTAGAAGCAGAGGATAAAGTCAAGCTTATCCAGAACAATCTAAAGGCCGCCCAATCTCGACAAAAAAGCTACGCGGATATACGAAGAAGACCATTACAGTTTCACGTCGGAGACTTCGTATATCTTCGAGTATCTCCTATCCGAGGTGTTCAAAGATTCGGTGTAAAAGGGAAACTTGCTCCTCGATACATCGGACCCTTTGAAATCCTTGAAATTTGTGGACCTGTAGCTTATTGTCTCCAACTTCCACCTCAATTAGCGGCCATCCATAACATCTTTCATGTATCCCAACTCAGAAAGTGTGTTAACATTCCCACCGAAATCATCAATTCCCAAGTTATCGAAATCGAACCAGATCTGACCTATACAGAACAACCCATCAGAATTCTCGACACGAAAGAAAGAAGTACCAGAAGAGAGACCACCAAAATGTATAAGATTCAATGGAACCATCACACAGAGGAAGAGGCAACATGGGAAACCGAATCTTATCTCCAACGCAACTTTCCCGATTTCTTCCAAACCAATCTTCGAGCTTGATCTTCTTATCCTATCCTGCTTCGGAATCTCGGGACGAGATTCTTTTTAGGGGGGAAGGCTGTGACACTCAGGTATTTAGCTTGGTCACACATTAAAGTCTTGGTATGCTTGTATGTTTAAACTATGGCAAAGGTGTATTTAATGTATGCAATATCATGGAAGAAGTGATGTTTATGTAATTAATAGAAGCTAAAGGTCCTTTTATGCAAAATGGATGGAAATGAGGGAAAAGTTTAAAAGCATAAGGGCTATTATGCAAAAAGTAGTATCTGTGGTCAAATTTCAAAAATATATGTGAAATTACCATAGGATGTATGTGCAAAAGTAATTTTACTTAGGGATTTACATAAAATATGAAATTATTACTAAGTCTAGTTTATTTCCAAAACTATTGCTCAAGTGTAGATGAACCTTAAAGAGAAGTTGTAGAGTTTGAAAAACCATGCATTTTTGCTTTTTGGACCATCTTCATTTGAGCATTGGTTTAAAAGTTGCAAGCCCTTTACAGTAAGGCCCCTGCCTTTCTCTGAAATTACAGATCAGTCCACAAATCAGTTCATCCCCTTCTTCCTCAGGCGCCTCTGTTCCCCCTGCTCTGCCTTCTCTGTTTCCTCTGTCGCCGGAGTTATGAGCCGCCCTGGCTCACCGCCGGCCACCTCCCGTGCTTCCTCCCCCTGCCACGCGTCGCCGCCCCACCCCCTCACCGCTTAAGCTCTCCCCTGCTGGCATTTCGCCCGCGTGCCACGGCGCCTGCCACTGCCAGTGCTGCTCGCCGGCGCCTCTCCTGCCGCCGCCGCAAAACCCCGCGGCAAGCCTTATCCCCTCCCCTCTCTTCTGCCCTACGGCACCAGTGGCCCGCCATCACCCCGTTTGGCTATAAAAGAACCGCCCAGGGCACCTCGCGCGCGTACAGAGCCTGCCGCTCCTCCATTGCCGCCGCCGTGAAGCTCGGGTCGCCGTGGAACTCCCTCCTCCGTTCTTTCCCTCCCCAAATCGACCACACCGTGAGCGTTCCCGTGCCCCACTGCAACTTTCCGGCCCGGCCCTTCCCTCCTTCGCCCACCGGAAATCCCCCGCCGCCGTGCGCCACCGGTCGCCGGTCCTGCCCTCCGCGGGCAGCCCTCCTCCGACCGCCTTGACCCCCTCCAAGACCACCACTAGGTAGCCCAAAGTCCCCTCATACTCCCCCTCTCTTTTCCCCTCACCGCCGGCGACATCCCCGGCCGGAATTTGGCCGGACATGTGCCTCCTCCCCGCCGGCCAAAGCCCCTGGACTTGATTGCTTGCTGCGTTTTCTTTTCAAGGGGTTAACTGTAAAATGCAGGGACTAGTTTGCAAGGAGTACTTGTTATTTCATGTGAGGGTCTTTTCTGTCTTGTAAAATTCATAACAATTCACAGAAAAATCTAAAAATAGTGAAACCAATTTTGTTAGAAAATAGATTTCAAATTCTATGATTTTTGTTAATGGAGTTTAGTGTGAAACAAAATACTTTTACCTTTATTAAACATCTAAGATTAAGGGGTAATACACACTTGACCTTGTCATTTCATGCTCTATTGTTTATCTTAAAGTTTAGCATGAATGTTCTTTAAACCCTAAGTAACCTTGTGCAATTTTCAAACTCAAAATTCGATTTAAACTTAACATCTTTAATTTGAACTTTCAAATTTAAAATAGACCTAATGTATAGCCTTCTTTAATTGGAACCTTTTATCGTTCATAAATGTAATATTTACAATGTTTAATATATAAGTAAATTTCTATAATCTTTTATTTAAAAACTTTTAATTCAAATTTTGGTTCATTTAAATTTTAATTTAAATGTTTTAGTAAATTCTACCATATCTTTATAAATAGTGTTTTAGATCTAAAACCTCTTTACTTTGTACATGTTTGTGTGTTAATTGGATGAGCTATAATATTTGGAATGTGAACTTCTAAATTTAAATTTCACTCTATTTGATTTACTGCATCTCATATAGAATCTACGACACTCGACGACGGGGATTACGAACTGGTCTTAGGGCAAGACCAAAGCTTTCCAGAAGATCCCGCACAAGTCGTCGAAGGGCTAATTGAAGCTCCGAACCCGAGTTCGGAAATCTCTGACTCTCCTGCCCCTACCCCTACTCCAGAAGGCAAGCCCCGGACATATCCCACTACTTTATTTACACTGCAATCTATATCTATCTATATTGTATCTTGCATTAGGTCGAGGAATTGAGATGAAACCCTAGATGCATGAATCCTAGGAATCCAATGTAATGCTCCCGAGTCCTTATCGGTTAGATGCTTCGCTAATAGGACCGGTAGAAGTCGGGTGATTTCCTGTCACTCGCGCGATATAGGAGTTGCATGTTTACATTACTGCAACCACTATAAGGATGACGGACAGGGTCATGTGCTGTATCATGACCTGAAGGTTACCCTGTCTGTTTCGTTAAAAGTTGTTAAGGTCGATCTATGTGGTAGTGGTGGCTAAGTTTTTGAAAGTACTAGCCACATGCCGCGAAATATGGTAAGCGGCAAACCTAGTAACCAATCGGCCCGGCAAGTGGACATACCTCCCACCACTCGATTTTATATTATGTTTACACGCACCGACGTGCGGGAGTACGTTCTGCAAGGCAGACAGGAATACGGGTTTTGTAGTCGCGCTACAGACGTATGTCCTGTACACATTGGGTGTGCGTACGGTCCTGCAGTCGCTTGTGGTGGACCTGATCCACGACCCGGAATGAAAGGCAAACGGTTGCTTGGGAATGATCGTTGGATCTTCCGAGCGTGTGTGTTAGGTTTACCTTGCAAGGTTAAATTCGATTCGAATCGTCCGCCTCTCACGAAGCTTGAGATTGCTTATCCCTTTTACCACATTGAGTAAAAAGTGTAACTAATGATGGATAATCTTGATGGATGATAATCACTACCTTGCTTGCTTAGTGTAGGTGCTAATCTAGAATAAATACTCAACTAGAAAATGAGAGCTAAAACTTGAAAATAGTTCATACTCTTTGTTACTTTTCAGCTGAAAATAAACCCAGAGCCTTTGCAATGCCTTCATGAGTCTAGTTATGGGCTAAGTATACCCAATCCCGGGTAAGCCTTGCTGAGTATTAGAATACTCAGCCTTGCCAATGTTTGTTTCAGGTATAACCTACGAGAACCCCACGGACAACCTTGGGTGGCCAACGTCCGTTCCGTTTGGCTGGTCCGTGGAGTGGGACCCGTCCCCGGCCGGCACTGACCCTCCGGAGTGACACCAGGCCCTGGGCTAAGCTTGGCGTCCGTCTTCGCGACGTGTGAAGTCGCGTAAAACTTTTTCTTCCGCTGTGAGTTTAGACAAGCTGTTATGCTTGTCAGTTGAACATGGTTATGTATAAGTTTACTTATCTTTGAAACTCGGTTGTAATAATGTTGTATGGTTGTAAATTAAAAGTTGATGAGCTATTCTGTGATGTGAACTCGCCTTCGTGCGAGATAAACCTGCTTCGATCCTGCCGAACCGTGGTTATATCGGGCGGAGACCCGACAGACCAAAGGATTGTTCCGTTTGAAGTGCGTTAAGCTGTTTGCAGTTTGTACGGCGGTCAATAACGCACTTGAGCCGGAATAATTCAAGCGGTTCTGCCACAGCTGGTATCAGAGCTGTAGGTTTATCTTTACATCTAGAATAGCTCTTAAAAAGTGTTTTCTGGATAAAAGTTTGCCAACAAATGAATTTATAAAGTACGTTGGATCCGTTAAGGTTGTGCTTAGAACGTAAAGCCCTAGGGGTTTATATGGGAAAGTATCAGGTGGCTAATAGTATCTATATATGTATAGATAGTTCTGACTTGCAGCACTACTTTCCGTCAAAACTTAAATTCCTGTACAATCCAACCTTACTTCCTGTAACGACATCTACGTACGGAGGTAAGAAGGTAAGGATCCTCAGCCAACTGAGGGAGCTTGGCCTTCCCGTCGGTGATGCGAACCGAACGCTGTTTCTCAAGCGGTGGCCTACTTGAGATGCTGCCAATATACCAACTTAGGTTGATTATATTGGGAGTATATGGTTCGGCGCAGGGTATGGCGATCGCTGTTCATACCCCCGCGTTCTGCGGTACCCCCGTGAATACGTTGTTTCGATAACGTATGTTAACGTTGTCTGTACGGCGGTAATTGTACAGATGCTGTTTCTATAGTGAACAGTAATGTTTGGGGACGCTTTCATGTCGTGCTGCCATGAAAGGTTCATGAGATATATATATCTGTGTTTTCTTCTGCAGGTACACTAACCACGTTCACGCTATTAGGACGTGTAGGGTTTACCGACTAGTTATATATATAGTGAGAGACGTATGGTTATGCCACCGAAATTAACTACGTAAGTCCGAAAATATTCGGCAGTTGTTTTGGTTGTGAGGGCGAGTAGCGCGTGCATGCATCTTTTGTCAATAAAAGAATTTCATATATGATGGACATGTTGTTTGGAATGGGATAATGAAGAGTTAAGGATAGTTTTAAGTTGGGTATCTTATATGGGATCTTAGTTTTCCATCTGATTTCCAGCCTTTGCTGTTAACAGAATTGGTTATCTTGATCTGTTTATCTTGTACTTTCCTAACAAGATAACAAGTTTTACCATTTGCATCCTGGTCGCAGATGGCAGCACCTTCCAATGTTTTCTGGGATCCGGAAGGGCATCTCCACACTAATGCCCTTCACTGGGAGGGTTTTCCCCGCTTGCTATGGGAATCTTTGCAGGCTTTCCATTATATAGAACCCCCTCAGTATGACGCTGTAGAACATGTGGAAGACGGAATCCATAGGGCCCATGTCAGGATGATTATACCTCAGCATCCTTTCCGTTCACAATGGCAGCCTATTGAGATTAGCACGATGGGCTACAGAATTATGGACACCATTGAAGCAGCAGCCCTAGAAGCCATTTATGCTTTTTGCAGTCAACACCCCGAGGAAGTTGTAGGACAACCTATAGGTTTGTTTGCCACAACAGATCCTGGTGAAGCGGAGCGAGACCTCGGAACAATTCCTGAAAGTCATAGGCTGGAAGGTCCACCAGAAGAAGTAGTGCAAGGAATGAGGCGTTATACGGGTGTGCAATACCACTATCACATGCTGCTACGCCGTGAGATAGGCCATCTGATTAATGCTGCGCGAAGTTTCCACGGGGACGCTGCCAGATACTTTACCCAGGCCGATCAACTTCAAGCAGTGGTACTTGAGAAGAATGGAATAATCGCTACTCAAAACGAGACCATCCATCATCGTGAAGATCAGATCAACGAGAGTGATCACATAATCACTCAGCGGGATACTGTTATTGAATTTCTACAGGCACAAGTTCAAGATCTGATCCTTGCAGTGGATGATGCTCAAGCTCAGATTGAAGAATTGCAGCAGCCCCCGATTCCTCCCGTTGCACCTGCAGCACCTGAAGCTGAAGAGGAAGATCCCGAGGAGATTGAAGGGGTCTCCAAACTTGATTCCGAGCATGGGGATCCTGTTGTCAGTCCCCACCATTCCTCCTCTGGAAGCCAGTCATCAGTGGGCAATTTTGATGACTTTTAGTCATAGTTGACAGCGTGGTGGTTTAGATGTAATAAATGTATAAGATGTAACATAAGTAGTGTGTAGAACATCTAGTTATAAAGCCACTTGTTGTATATGTGGCATGTACTTTTAGGTAAAAGTTTGTAACCTTTTGAGTATGCTGATGTAAGATAGTAGTATCTTTATAGTAATCCAAATCCTGAGTTCTGGTTATTCTGCTCGACATCTGTGTGCCTGTTATAAGTGGAATGAATGGAGCATATGCAATACATTTTAGTTTGATATTTGCATATTATCTGAAATTGGAGCAAGATTATGGTTGATAATGGATGTCTCCTTTATTTCAGATGGTTGGAGCTACTCGTGGAACCCCGGAAGGATTCCGGGCAGGACAACCTGGTAGTTCCCAGCAACCACCACCGCCACCTCCAAATTTGGCCGAGGTTATGGCCCGGCAGACTGAACTTCTAAATCAGCTTGTGCAAGCTCAAATGGGCCATTTCCAGCAGCAACCTCGAGGCCGAGGTGAACCTCTGTCGGCCAATTATCAGGACTTTCTCAGCACCCAACCTCCTCTATTCCACAAGGCCGAGGAGCCTTTAGATGCGGATGCCTGGTTGCGGACTATTGAGTCCAAATTCGCTTTACTGTCAGCTCCATGTTCAGAGGAAAACAAGGTGCTCTTCGCCGCCCAGCAACTCCGAGGCCATGCACGTCTTTGGTGGGATCAATTTCATGCAATGCAACCCGCCGAACACGTGGTTATTTGGGATGAATTTCGAACTACTTTCCGGGCCCATCACATACCAGCTGGACTCATTGAGCGAAAGCTCAATGAATTTTTAAACCTGACCCAAGGTACCCGCACAGTTACACAATATGCACAGGTTTTCAATCACCTGTGCCAGTATGCGGGATCACATGCGGACACAGATGCCCGCAAATGTGATCGCTTTCGTCGAGGCCTAAACACCAAACTCAAAGAATGGTTGAATCTGGTGAAGGCCGAAAATTTCAATGAATTGGTCAACATGGCCATAACTCAAGAAGATTGCATTGCCGCCCACAGAGCGGAAAAGAAACGGAAGGCACCCACAGGACCTGCAACTCCACAGCCACCGCGGTATCGGTTGATTCCGAGCAACGCCCCTCGAGCTCCGCCTCGAGGCAATATATCTGGCAGATGGATAGCCCGACCTCCCCAGCAAGCACAATTCAATCGACCACCCCTTCCCCAAACTCGACAACAACCCCAACAAGGTCTGCGGCCGAGCTTTCCGCCAGCTACTCCAGGAAACAACAATAATCGTTGTTTCAATTGCGGAAGCCCGTCCCACTTCATTAAGGATTGCCCTCAACCTAGGAAATCATTCCAAGGGCAAACATCTGGTCCAAACTACAAGGGCAAGGGTAAGAGACAAGTGGTGCAGGTCCGACAAGGGAGGGTGAATCTCACTACACTCTCCGAACTCCCTGAAAGGGCACCGATAATGACGGGTACATTTTCTATTAACCATCATCCCGTTATTGTTCTTTTTGATTCCGGTGCTACCCATAGTTTTATCAGTAAAGAATGTGGAAGTAAAGTAGGATTGGATATTTACCCTACTAAAGAAGATTATAAGATAATCACTCCTGGTGGGAAAACCCTATCAAATCAAATCTGTATGAAAGTACCACTTCTATTGGGTAGTCAGGTAATAAAAGCAGATTTACTTCTGTTAGATCTAAAGGGAATGGATGTCCTTTTAGGAATGAACTGGATGGCACAGCACCATGTGTCTTTGGATATCTCTTCTCGCACTGTGGAGATAGATTCACTCGAACACGAACCTACCATCCTCTATCTTCCACAACCAAAATCCTTTAACTCTTGCACCTATGCTGCATCTAAGGTCAAACTTGAGGATATTCTAGTCGTTTGTGAATATCCAGATGTTTTTCCAGACGATTTGCCTGGAATGCCTCCAGACAGAGATATCGAGTTCATCATAGAACTCCAACCTGGTACAGCCCCTATCTCTAAGAGACCTTACCGTATGCCTCCTAATGAGTTGGCTGAATTAAAAACCCAACTCCAAGATCTCTTAGACAAAGGCTTCATTCGTCCAAGTGCATCACCATGGGGTTGTCCGGCCTTATTCGTGAAAAAGAAAGACAATAGCTTAAGGCTATGTGTGGATTATCGTCCTCTCAATGCGGTGACCATTAAAAATAAGTACCCTCTACCCCGCATTGATATCCTCTTTGATCAATTAGCCGGAGCCAAGGTGTTTTCTAAAATAGATCTTCGTTCCGGCTACCACCAAATTAAGATTCGGCCCAGTGATATTCCAAAAACAGCTTTCTCCACTCGGTATGGTCTATACGAGTATCTTGTCATGTCGTTTGGTCTCACTAATGCCCCAGCCTATTTCATGTACCTCATGAATTCTGTTTTCATGCAAGAGCTCGACAAGTTTGTCGTGGTCTTCATTGATGACATCTTGATCTACTCTAAAACTCCAGAAGATCATGCTAAGCATCTCCATGTCATCCTTCAGCGATTAAGAGACCACCACCTATATGCCAAATTCTCTAAATGTGAGTTTTGGCTTGAAACAGTCAAATTCCTGGGCCATACCATCTCTAGTGACGGAATATCTGTTGATCCCAGTAAAGTACAAGAAGTGATGGATTGGAAACCCCCAACCTCCGTCCATCAAATTCGTAGTTTTCTCGGTCTAGCTGGCTATTATCGCCGTTTCATTCCTGACTTTTCTAGAATAGCCAAACCTATGACCGAACTACTAAAGAAAGGTGTGAAATTCCTCTGGGATCAAAAATGCGAAGATGCATTTCATCTTCTTAGAAATCATCTTACGACGGCTCCAGTTTTAGCTCAACCAGATATCTCAAAACCTTTTGACATCTATTGTGATGCATCAGGAACTGGACTTGGTTGTGTACTTATGCAAGACAACCGAGTCATTGCATATGCATCACGAGCGCTTAGGGTTCATGAACAAAACTACCCTACTCATGACCTTGAACTTGCAGCCGTTGTCCATGCCTTGAAAATTTGGAGACATCATCTAATGGGTACGAAATGCCATATTTACACTGATCATAAAAGCCTCAAGTATATCTTTACCCAGGCAGATTTAAATATGAGGCAAAGGCGCTGGCTAGAACTTATCAAGGATTATGACTTGGAAGTGCATTATCATCCGGGCAAGGCCAATGTCGTTGCAGATGCCCTTAGTCGCAAAGCACATTGTTCTTGCCTATCCGTTGAAGCGTTCGACAAAACTCTCTGTTGGGAAATGGGTAAACTCAATCTAGAGATCATTTTCCAAGGTGACTTAAACCATATCTCGGTTGAAGCCACACTCAGAGATGATATTACTCTAGCACAACAGCGCAATGAAGGGGTCAAAATCATTAAACAAAAGATAACCCAAGGTGAAGGGAAGTATAAATGCTTCCGAGTGGATTCTAAAGGGGTTTTATGGTTCAATGAACGTATTGTGGTACCAAAGGACCATAAACTCCGAAAACGAATAATGGATGAGGCCCATCTATCCAAATTCTCTATACATCCTGGCAGTACAAAAATGTATCAGGATCTGAAACAGAACTTTTGGTGGACTCGTATGAGACGAGAAATCGCCAAATATGTGTCAGAATGTGATATCTGCCAAAGAGTCAAAGCCAGTCATTTGAAGACTGCTGGTATTCTTCAACCTCTACCCATTCCCTCGTGGAAATGGGAGGATATCAGTATGGACTTCATTGTTGGCCTACCCAACACTTCTCGGAGGCATGACTCTATTTGGGTAATCGTTGATCGATTAACCAAGACTGCACATTTCCTTCCCGTGCATACTACGTATATTGCTAAGAAGTATGCCGAGATCTATTTAGATCAAATTGTTCGACTTCATGGAGTACCCAAAACGATCATTTCTGATCGTGGAGCACAATTTGTTGCCCGGTTCTGGGAACAGCTTCATGATGCTCTTGGGACTAAATTAATTCGAAGCTCTGCCTACCATCCTCAGACAGATGGGCAAACTGAGCGAATAAACCAAATTTTGGAAGATATGCTCAGAGCTTGTGTACTCCAATTCGACAAAAATTGGGATAAGTACTTGTCACTAGCAGAATTCTCTTACAACAATAGCTATCAGACAAGTATTAAAATGGCTCCCTTTGAAGCATTATACGGTCGCCGATGCCGAACTCCTTTGAGTTGGTCACAAACCGGCGAACGTAAAATTTTTGGACCCGATCTAGTTGTAGAAGCAGAGGATAAAGTCAAGCTTATCCAGAACAATCTAAAGGCCGCCCAATCTCGACAAAAAAGCTACGCGGATATACGAAGAAGACCATTACAGTTTCACGTCGGAGACTTCGTATATCTTCGAGTATCTCCTATCCGAGGTGTTCAAAGATCCGGTGTAAAAGGGAAACTTGCTCCTCGATACATCGGACCCTTTGAAATCCTTGAAATTTGTGGACCTGTAGCTTATTGTCTCCAACTTCCACCTCAATTAGCGGCCATCCATAACATCTTTCATGTATCCCAACTCAGAAAGTGTGTTAACATTCCCACCGAAATCATCAATTCCCAAGTTATCGAAATCGAACCAGATCTGACCTATACAGAACAACCCATCAGAATTCTCGACACGAAAGAAAGAAGTACCAGAAGAGAGACCACCAAAATGTATAAGATTCAATGGAACCATCACACAGAGGAAGAGGCAACATGGGAAACCGAATCTTATCTCCAACGCAACTTTCCCGATTTCTTCCAAACCAATCTTCGAGCTTGATCTTCTTATCCTATCCTGCTTCGGAATCTCGGGACGAGATTCTTTTTAGGGGGGAAGGCTGTGACACTCAGGTATTTAGCTTGGTCACACATTAAAGTCTTGGTATGCTTGTATGTTTAAACTATGGCAAAGGTGTATTTAATGTATGCAATATCATGGAAGAAGTGATGTTTATGTAATTAATAGAAGCTAAAGGTCCTTTTATGCAAAATGGATGGAAATGAGGGAAAAGTTTAAAAGCATAAGGGCTATTATGCAAAAAGTAGTATCTGTGGTCAAATTTCAAAAATATATGTGAAATTACCATAGGATGTATGTGCAAAAGTAATTTTACTTAGGGATTTACATAAAATATGAAATTATTACTAAGTCTAGTTTATTTCCAAAACTATTGCTCAAATGTAGATGAACCTTAAAGAGAAGTTGTAGAGTTTGAAAAACCATGCATTTTTGCTTTTTGGACCATCTTCATTTGAGCATTGGTTTAAAAGTTGCAAGCCCTTTACAGTAAGGCCCCTGCCTTTCTCTGAAATTACAGATCAGTCCACAAATCAGTTCATCCCCTTCTTCCTCAGGCGCCTCTGTTCCCCCTGCTCTGCCTTCTCTGTTTCCTCTGTCGCCGGAGTTATGAGCCGCCCTGGCTCACCGCCGGCCACCTCCCGTGCTTCCTCCCCCTGCCACGCGTCGCCGCCCCACCCCCTCACCGCTTAAGCTCTCCCCTGCTGGCATTTCGCCCGCGTGCCACGGCGCCTGCCACTGCCAGTGCTGCTCGCCGGCGCCTCTCCTGCCGCCGCCGCAAAACCCCGCGGCAAGCCTTATCCCCTCCCCTCTCTTCTGCCCTACGGCACCAGTGGCCCGCCATCACCCCGTTTGGCTATAAAAGAACCGCCCAGGGCACCTCGCGCGCGTACAGAGCCTGCCGCTCCTCCATTGCCGCCGCCGTGAAGCTCGGGTCGCCGTGGAACTCCCTCCTCCGTTCTTTCCCTCCCCAAATCGACCACACCGTGAGCGTTCCCGTGCCCCACTGCAACTTTCCGGCCCGGCCCTTCCCTCCTTCGCCCACCGGAAATCCCCCGCCGCCGTGCGCCACCGGTCGCCGGTCCTGCCCTCCGCGGGCAGCCCTCCTCCGACCGCCTTGACCCCCTCCAAGACCACCACTAGGTAGCCCAAAGTCCCCTCATACTCCCCTCTCTTTTCCCCTCACCGCCGGCGACATCCCCGGCCGGAATTTGGCCGGACATGTGCCTCCTCCCCGCCGGCCAAAGCCCCTGGACTTGATTGCTTGCTGCGTTTTCTTTTCAAGGGGTTAACTGTAAAATGCAGGGACTAGTTTGCAAGGAGTACTTGTTATTTCATGTGAGGGTCTTTTCTGTCTTGTAAAATTCATAACAATTCACAGAAAAATCTAAAAATAGTGAAACCAATTTTGTTAGAAAATAGATTTCAAATTCTATGATTTTTGTTAATGGAGTTTAGTGTGAAACAAAATACTTTTACCTTTATTAAACATCTAAGATTAAGGGGTAATACACACTTGACCTTGTCATTTCATGCTCTATTGTTTATCTTAAAGTTTAGCATGAATGTTCTTTAAACCCTAAGTAACCTTGTGCAATTTTCAAACTCAAAATTCGATTTAAACTTAACATCTTTAATTTGAACTTTCAAATTTAAAATAGACTTAATGTATAGCCTTCTTTAATTGGAACCTTTTATCGTTCATAAATGTAATATTTACAATGTTTAATATATAAGTAAATTTCTATAATCTTTTATTTAAAAACTTTTAATTCAAATTTTGGTTCATTTAAATTTTAATTTAAATGTTTTAGTAAATTCTACCATATCTTTATAAATAGTGTTTTAGATCTAAAACCTCTTTACTTTGTACATGTTTGTGTGTTAATTGGATGAGCTATAATATTTGGAATGTGAACTTCTAAATTTAAATTTCACTCTATTTGATTTACTGCATCTCATATAGAATCTACGACACTCGACGACGGGGATTACGAACTGGTCTTAGGGCAAGACCAAAGCTTTCCAGAAGATCCCGCACAAGTCGTTGAAGGGCTAATTGAAGCTCCGAACCCGAGTTCGGAAATCTCTGACTCTCCTGCCCCTACCCCTACTCCAGAAGGCAAGCCCCGGACATATCCCACTACTTTATTTACACTGCAATCTATATCTATCTATATTGTATCTTGCATTAGGTCGAGGAATTGAGATGAAACCCTAGATGCATGAATCCTAGGAATCCAATGTAATGCTCCCGAGTCCTTATCGGTTAGATGCTTCGCTAATAGGACCGGTAGAAGTCGGGTGATTTCCTGTCACTCGCGCGATATAGGAGTTGCATGTTTACATTACTGCAACCACTATAAGGATGACGGACAGGGTCATGTGCTGTATCATGACCTGAAGGTTACCCTGTCTGTTTCGTTAAAAGTTGTTAAGGTCGATCTATGTGGTAGTGGTGGCTAAGTTTTTGAAAGTACTAGCCACATGCCGCGAAATATGGTAAGCGGCAAACCTAGTAACCAATCGGCCCGGCAAGTGGACATACCTCCCACCACTCGATTTTATATTATGTTTACACGCACCGACGTGCGGGAGTACGTTCTGCAAGGCAGACAGGAATACGGGTTTTGTAGTCGCGCTACAGACGTATGTCCTGTACACATTGGGTGTGCGTATGGTCCTGCAGTCGCTTGTGGTGGACCTGATCCACGACCCGGAATGAAAGGCAAACGGTTGCTTGGGAATGATCGTTGGATCTTCCGAGCGTGTGTGTTAGGTTTACCTTGCAAGGTTAAATTCGATTCGAATCGTCCGCCTCTCACGAAGCTTGAGATTGCTTATCCCTTTTACCACATTGAGTAAAAAGTGTAACTAATGATGGATAATCTTGATGGATGATAATCACTACCTTGCTTGCTTAGTGTAGGTGCTAATCTAGAATAAATACTCAACTAGAAAATGAGAGCTAAAACTTGAAAATAGTTCATACTCTTTGTTACTTTTCAGCTGAAAATAAACCCAGAGCCTTTGCAATGCCTTCATGAGTCTAGTTATGGGCTAAGTATACCCAATCCCGGGTAAGCCTTGCTGAGTATTAGAATACTCAGCCTTGCCAATGTTTGTTTCAGGTATAACCTACGAGAACCCCACGGACAACCTTGGGTGGCCAACGTCCGTTCCGTTTGGCTGGTCCGTGGAGTGGGACCCGTCCCCGGCCGGCACTGACCCTCCGGAGTGACACCAGGCCCTGGGCTAAGCTTGGCGTCCGTCTTCGCGACGTGTGAAGTCGCGTAAAACTTTTTCTTCCGCTGTGAGTTTAGACAAGCTGTTATGCTTGTCAGTTGAACATGGTTATGTATAAGTTTACTTATCTTTGAAACTCGGTTGTAATAATGTTGTATGGTTGTAAATTAAAAGTTGATGAGCTATTCTGTGATGTGAACTCGCCTTCGTGCGAGATAAACCTGCTTCGATCCTGCCGAACCGTGGTTATATCGGGCGGAGACCCGATAGACCAAAGGATTGTTCCGTTTGAAGTGCGTTAAGCTGTTTGCAGTTTGTACGGCGGTCAATAACGCACTTGAGCCGGAATAATTCAAGCGGTTCTGCCACAATATCTACGTAGTTTTTCTGTCTAGACTGAGCTGTTTTAAGGTTGGCTTGAATAACCTTGACCTTATCTTCAGCTTCGACGACTAGATCTGGTCCAAAGATTTTGCGTTCACCGGTCTCAGACCAACTCAAAGGAGTTCGACATTTTCGACCGTATAACACTTCAAAAGGAGTCTTCTAAAGACTAGATTGGTAGCTGTTATTGTAAGAGAATTCGGCCAAGGCAAGACATTTGTCCCAGCTTGTACCATAGTGAATAATACAAGCTCGGAGCATGTCTTCAAGTATTTGGTTGATTCGCTCAGTCTGTCCATCAGTCTGAGGATGATATGCAGAGCTTTGAATTAGTTTGGTTCCAAAAGCGGATTGCAATTGTTCCCAGAAGCGTGCAATGAATTGGGCCCCTCGATCGGAAATGATGGTCTTAGGGACACCATGCAACCGAACAATTTGATCAACATAGACTTCGGCATACTTCTTAGCAGAGTAAGTGGTATGCACAAGAAGAAAATGAGCCGTTTTAGTAAGTCTATCAATAATTACCCATATCGAGTCATGTTTTGGGACGTGTTAGGAAGACCGACAATAAAATCCATACTAATATCTTCCCACTTCCATGACGGAATGGGTAATGGTTGGAGTGTAACAGATGCTTTTAGATGGCTGGCTTTGACTCTCTGGCACGTATCACACTCGGATACATATTTAGCAACTTCTCTTTTCATTCTGGTTCACCAAAAATTCTGTTGAAGATCTTGATACATTTTGGTACTACCAGGATGAATAGAGAATTTGGATAGATGGGCTTCATCAAGGATTTGTTTGCGAAGTTGGTGATCTTTAGGTACAACAATACGATTGTTGAACCATAGAACTCCTTGATGATCTGTGTGGAAACACTTATATTTGGCTTCTCCCTGAGATAGTTTTGATTTGATAATTTTGATACCTTCATCATGTAATTGCGACATGATGATTTTATCTTGCAGAGTAGACTCGATAGATAATAGATTTAGACTAGCTTGAGAGATGATCTCTAGATTGAGTTTTCTCATCTGATTGCAAAGAGTATCATTGAAAGTTTCTTTGGATAAGCAATGACAATGTGCCTTGCGGCTAAGCGCATCCGCAACCACATTGGCTTTGCCAGGATGGTAGTGTACCTCAAGATCGTAATCTTTGATTAGTTCTAACCAACGCCTTTGCCTCATGTTCAAGTCAACTTGGGTAAAGATATATTTGAGGCTCTTATGGTCAGTGTAAATATTACACTTGGCGCCCATAAGATGATGTCTCCAGATCTTGAGAGCATGAATAACTGCTGCCAGTTCAAAATTTTGGGTTGGGTAGTTTTGTTCGTGATTTCGGAGTGCTCGGGATGCATAAGCAATGATCCGGTTGTTTTGCATCAGAACACAACCAAGGCCAGTTCCAGAGGCATCGCAATAGACATCAAAAGGCTGGGTATTATCTGGCTGAGCTAGCACTGGAGCGGTTGTTAGAAGTTTTCTCAAGGTGTGGAAGGCTTCATCACACTTATCGTCCCATCGGAATTTAACTTCTTTCTTAAGTAGCTCAGTCATGGGTTTGGCTATCTTGGAGAAGTCTGGAATGAATCGGCAATAATATCCCACCAATCCAAGGAAACTTTGGATTTGATGGACTGAAGTTGGAGGTTTCCAATCCATGACTTCCTGGACTTTGGTTGGATCAACCGATATGCCCTCACTGGAGATAGTATGTCCCAAAAATTTTACACTATCCAGCCAGAATTCACATTTTGAGAATTTGGCGTAAAGGTGATGATCACGTAGTCATTGAAGAATGACACGTATATGATTAGCATGATCTTCTTTAGTCTTGGAATATATCAGAATATCATCAATGGAGACCATGACGAATTTGTCGAGTTTCGGCATAAAGACTGAATTCATGACATACATGAAATATGCCGGTGCGTTAGTAAGCCCAAATGATATAACCAGATATTCATATAGTCCATATCTGGTCGAGAAAGCTGTTTTTGGAATGTCACAAGGCTTGATTTTGATCTGATGATAACCAGAGCGTAAGTCAATCTTAGAAAAGACCTTAGCTCCAGCTAGTTGGTTGAACAAGATGTCAATGCGGGGAAGAGGGTACTTATTTTTGATAGTGACCGCATTGAGTGGACGATAATCAACACATAACCTTAGGCTATTGTCCTTCTTCTTTACAAAGAGAGCCGGATAACCCCAAGGTGAAGCACTTGGGCGTATAAAACCCTTGTCAAGAAGATCTTGGAGTTGGATTTTCAGTTCAGCCAATTCATTTGGAGGCATGCGATACGGCCTCTTTGAAATAGGAGCAGTGCCAGGTTGAAGTTCAATGATGAACTCGATGTCTCTATCTAGTGGCATTCCAGGCAAGTCATCTGGAAAGACATCAGGATACTCACGGACTACAAGTATATCTTTTACTTTGATATCTGTGATGGCATACGTGCAAGAGTGCAGATACTCCTGCTGAGGCAGATAGAGGGTAATGACTCCTTGGTATGGTGAGTTAATCTCAATAACTCGGGAAGAGATGTCTAGCAGTACTCTATGTTCAGTCATCCAATTTGTCCCAAGTATAACATCAATACCCTCTAAGTTTAGCAAAACCAAATCAGTTTTGATTACTTGTCTACCTAACTGAATTGGCACACTTTTAACCATTTGGTTAGAGGTAATCTTTCCTCCAGGGGTGGAAATCATATATGATCCCTGGGTAGGATAAAGATCAAGTCCTATTCGGGTACCACAGTTGTTACTAATAAAACTATGAGTTGCTCCTGAATCAAATAATGTAACAACTGGTTTGTGGTGAATAGAGAATGTACCCGACATGATGGGAGCTCCATCCGGAAGTTCTGCAAGGGTGGTGAAGTTAATTCGCCCTTGCCGGACTTGCATCATCGGCCTCTTGCCCTTGTTCTGGTTACCCTGATTGGAACTCTACCCTTGGTTAGGTTTCTTGGGCCGCGGACAATCTTTGATGAAATGATCCGCACTTCCGCAATTGAAACAGCGATAACTGCTGCTTCTCTGTTGGACTTGTTGAATATTTGGCCGTGGGCCAGATTGTTGTGGTTGTTGCGGAGGAATGGGAGGTCTATACCCTCCTTGTTGTTGAGGCGGCCTGAAAACCAGTCTGCCAAACGGAGCATTCCGCTGTGGCGTTCTGGGCGGTGCATTCTGAACGAATCGATACTGCGAGGGTTGAACGCCCGCGGGTCCAGTGGAAATCCTGCGCTTCTTTTCGGCACGGTGTGCCGTGATGCAATCCTCCTGAGTCAGGGCCATGTTAACCAGCTCGCTGAAGGTATTTACCTTGATAAGGTTCAGACATTCTTTGAGCTTGGTGCTCAAGCCTCGACGAAAGTGGTCCTGCTTCTTGGTATCACTATCCGCGTGATAGCCTGCGTACTGACACAGGTGATTAAAAGCCTGTGCATATTGTAGTACGGTGCGGGTGCCTTGAGTAAGTTCCAAAAAACTCATTCAGTTTGCGCTCCGTTAGTCCTTCAGGTATATGATGTGCTCGGAAAGCATTCCGGAATTCTTCCCAGGAGATAACATGGCCTTCAGCTTGCATGGTACAATAGTTATCCCACCAGATACGGGCAGCTCCACGTAATTGTTGGGCAGCGAAGTGAGCCTTGCTAGAGTCCGCACATGGAATCGTAAGAAGAGTGAACTTGGATTCAATGGTGCGAAGCCAAGCATCGGCATCAAGGGGCTCCTCCACTTTACTGAATAGCGTGGGCTGGGTACTGAAGAAATCTTGGTAGTTTGCCACCTGAGGTTCATCACGACCTCCTCGTGATTGTTGGCGCTGTTGGTTCTGCTGGGCTTGTACCAGCAGATTGAGAAGTTCGGTCTGCCGAGCCATAACCTCGGCTAGATTTGGAGGTGGTGGTGGTGGTTGTTGAGAACCGCTGGCCTGATCTGCCCGGAAGCCTTCCGGGGTTCCGCGCGTGGCTCCAACCATCTGAAACAAAGGAGATATCCATTATTAACCATATAGCCTTACTCCCAATTTCAGAAGATTCACCACTCAGATAAGCAATGCATATATTCCATTCAATCATCTCATTTCAGAAGATAAAGGTATTGGACAATGAGGATGAAACACAAGGCTTATATTACATTGCAGATTCTAGCTGTCCTTAACACCGTACATTAAAAGGATCCATACACAGGCCATCTACAATACAACAAATGGCACAAGGTCTAAGTAAGCTACTTACTACCTAAGGCATTACACTTTACATAAATTACTTCTAGAGGGTCGACGATTTGACAACTAAAAATCATCAAAATTACCTACAGAAGACTGACTACCAGATGAAGAGTAATCTGGCTGAGGATTGGGCTTTGGATCTCCATTCTTGGAGTCAAGATCTGAGACTCCCTCAATTTCTTCCGGATCTTCTTCTCCACCTCCAGGTACTGGGGGTGCAACGGGAGGTACCGGTGGCTGCTGCAGTTCTTCAATGTGAGCCTGGGCGTCGTCGGCCTCGAGGATCAGATCATGAATTTGTTCTTGGAGGAACTCAGTGATTGTATTGCGCTGAGTGATGATAGCATCACTCTCGTTGATCTGATCTTCTCGATGAAGGATGGTCTCATCCCGTGCTGCGATGATCTCATCCTTCTAATTCACCAAGGCTTGAAGTTCCACTATCTGAGTGACTTGACGGTCAGCATTCCGATAGTGACTTTGAGCCATATTAGTCAACTGACCCATGCCACGGAGCAGCAAAATCTGGTAATGGTGCTGAACATTCATGAACCTGGTGACATTATGGACCATTTCTTCAGCCAGATCTCCCAACAAGTGACCAAGATGGTCTATCCGAAAGTTCCATTCCGGATCACTGGAGTCTATAGCAGGGAACAGACCAATGGGATACCCGGCAACCTCCATTGGATGCTGATTGCAGAAGATATTGATAGCCTCCAGGGCAGCAGTTTCGATGGTATCTACAAGACGATACCCCACCACATCAACTTCTATAGGCTGCCACAGGGAGCGGAAAGGATGTTGAGGAATCGTCATCCTAACCCGGCATCGAGGAACGCCTTCTTCTCGATACTCCACTCCGTCATACTGAGGAGGCTCGGTGTAATGGAACAGACTTAAGGATTCCCACAGAAGACGAGGAAAACCTTCCCAATGTAAGGCATTAGTGTGAAGGTGCCCTTCATGATCCCAAAAGACGTTCGAAGGAGCGGCCATCTGCGACAGGAATGCAAATGATAAGATATGTTTACCCTGCTGAGAACTCACAAGGTAAATGGAACGAGATGATCGATTCTGATAACAGCAAAGACTGGAAATCAGAGAGATACTTAAGATACTCTACTAAAGATTTTGTATTGGACCCATACTAAGAATAACCAACATGTTTCCTATCCTTAGAAAAACAACATATTTAAACACTCGTTTTGTTGGTTAACGTATTATGCATGCACGTACTATTCGACCTCACAACCAAAACAATTGCCGAATATTTCCGGACTTACGTGGTTAGTTTCAGTGGCTTAATATATACGTCTCTCACTAACAACTAGCCGATAAGTCCTATCCGTCCTAATTTCGTAATCGTGGTTAGTGTACCTGCAGAAAACCACAATATATATCCAATGAACCTTCCATGCCAGTATGTCATGAAAGCATCCCCAATCATTACTGTTCACTATAGAAACAGCATCTGTACAATTACCGCCATACAAACAACGTTAACATACGTTATCGAAACAACGTATTCACGGGGTACCGCAAAATGCGGGGGTATGAACAGCGATCGCCATACCCTGCGCCGAACCATATACTCCCAATATAACCAACCTAAGTTGATATATTGGCAGCATCTCAAGTAGGCCACTGCTTGAGAAGCAACGTTCGGTTCGCATCATCGACGGGAAGGCTAACTCTCCAGTTAGCTGAGGATCCTTACCTTCTTACCTCATCATCGAAGATGTCGTTACAAAATATAAAGTTGAGTTATGCATCAATTTAAGTTTTGATAGAAAAATAATGCTGGAAGTTAGAGTTATATATATATACTATAGCCACCGCTAATTCCCTTAATAACATTACCCTAGGGCTTTACATACTAAGTACAATCCTTAACGAACCCAACGTAGTTTTGCAAAATATTTGGTTAGTCAAATTTTATACTAAAAGTATTTTTAAGGCATTCCTTATCTCCAGTGTACTCTTGTTAGCTCTGATACCAGCTGTGGCAGAACCAACCTGAATTACACCGGCTCAAGTACGCGAGTCCACTCTTGAGGGCTCCAATGTGCTTCAAACGGTATAATCCCTTGGCCTGTCGGGTAACATCCCGATTAACCACCGAAAGCAGGATCAAACAAGGTACCTCACACGAAGGCGAGTCCAGAGATACAAATCCCATCACATTTTTACATCACAGGCAGATACAATACATGGGTATTTTAAAAGTAACAACAGTTACCAACTGATGGAAATTATTACAAAACCGTTTAAAGTTTCAAGTCTTGCAGCGAAGTTCAAAGCACGGGCACTGTACACGTCGTCAGTTCAGATATCATGCTAGCCCTAGCATGATATCACTCAGAGGGGTCTGCGTTGGCCGGGGACGGGTCCCACTCCACGGACCAACCATCAGGCAGCGGGTAAGGCCATGGCATAGGCAGAGCAGGGTCGTCTGGGGATTACCTGAATATAAAAGTCACAAGGCAAGACTAAGTATTCTAATACTCAGCAAGGCTTACCCGTTCATGGTATACTTAGCCATATAACTAGACTTATGACGGCTTTTCGGGTTTTGGATAAGGTTTTCAGCTGAAAAGCAACAAAGAGTAGGTCCTTAATGACAACTTTTAGTTTTCAAGTTCTATGTGATTATTCATTCTAGGTAAGCACCTATAGCTATTCAAGCATGGTAGAATCTTTTGCCAAACATCATCTTTGATAATCACAAAGTTGCTCTTGTTACTCTATGTGGTAAAGGGATCAAGCAGTCTCAATCTCCCCGAGAAACGGATGATTCCTGCATCGAATTTCAGCCTTGCAAGGTAAACCTAACTCACACGCTTGGAACATCTAGAGATTGTTCCGAAGCAACCGTTTACCTTTCATTTCGACTCGTGGATCAGATCCACCACAAGCGACTGCAGGACCATACGCACATCCAATGTGCAGGACGTACGCCTGTAGAGCGACTACACGGCCGTACTCCTGGTTGCCCGGCAACACGTATTCCCACACGTCGAATCGAGTAACAAGAAAAAACCAAAATAGGAGTGGTGGGAGGTATGTCCACTCCTCGGGCCGATTGGTTACTAGGCTTACCGCTTAACATATTTCGCGGCATGTGGCTAGTACTTTCAAACGCTTAACCACCGCTACCACACACTGCGACCTTATCAGATTCAACAACATAGACGGGGTATCATCTCAACTATTATACCTCACATACATCCCGTCCGTCATCCTTGTAGTGATTACAGGAATGTAAACATTACAACTCCTATATCGCGCGAGTAACAAGAAATCATCCGACTTCTACCGGTCCTATTAGCAGAGCGGCTATTCAAACTCAAGTGCTAGTATTCAATACATTGGTTCCTAGGAGAATGTAACTAGGGTTTCTCACACAATTCCTATGAACGTAATGCATAGATAGATATAAATAATATAGGTTGCAGTGTAAATAAAGTAGGGGTTATATCCGGGGCTTGCCTTCTTGTGTGGGGTTGGGGGCAGTAGTGTCAAGGTTTTCCGAACTTTGGTTCGGAACTTCAGTTAGATCTCCGACGGTGTTCCCGGGGTCTTCAGAAACTTCCACTTACTGATCCGGGATCAGCTCGTAATCTCCGTCGGCGAGAGTAGTCGAGTCTACATGATATGCAAAGTTATAAGTTAAGAGATGCATATTCTTTTATTTTATTTCATGATAAAGTTGCAATCCAACGAAAATATAATTTACTTTGTACACTTCTTATTTATTTCTCTACTGGGCAGTCATTTATCGGGTATTAATTATTTTATCTAGTTACATTAAGCAACAGGGTTGGTTACCCTAATTATTTAACTAATGGCATGGGGTAACATGTTGAGTTGGTTTTAAATACTAAAATAACTATATTGAATAGCTTTATTTATTTGCTTTGCTAATTATTTATATTAACTCTAAGTTATTATTAAACTATGGACTTATCATAGCATGTTCTAATTGTTTTGGGTTGATTTGCACTTGACCCTAGGTTGGAAATTTAGGGATAAGCTATACTACTCCAGAATAGTAACTCAAAATATTCTCATGATTTTTGAACATTTAAAATCACAGATATTAAATATACAAGGTTAAATAGGTATTATTTACATTTAAACCTACACATTAAGAATTTATTATACAAACAGTAGGTTAATTATTTTTCCTAAGTAATATATATCAAAACAAGATTAATGCAATTGGTTTCACATTTTTATCATTTTTCTGCCATTTATTATGCATTTTCTTAGCCTACAACTACTTAAACTTAGTATTTAATTTAGAGTACAAACCAATCAGAAACTGAAAGTTAATCTATAAAGAAAGTTGTAGATCTTAAAATGAGGATTCTAACAAATTTTAGTTTGTATTTTTGTGATTTTTCC
Source organism: Panicum hallii (assembly GCF_002211085.1). Lineage (NCBI taxonomy): Eukaryota > Viridiplantae > Streptophyta > Magnoliopsida > Poales > Poaceae > Panicum > Panicum hallii. The sequence continues at coordinate 37,208,754 of NC_038044.1, forward strand.
ATGATTTGATATCGAATTTCAAAGTGGACAGCACAACTAACATCAGGGGGTCCCTAAGGCACTATTCACATGAGTTTTAAGCCTTGCAGATAGCCCCCTGGGTTTTCAATTCTTCTAAACCCGAGGTCCTCGGCCAGAGGCAGAAGGGGAGCAGGGGTTGGACGGCCATGTTCCGGCAATGGGGTTCACCGGCGGCGAGGTCCGAGGGGAGGGAAAGTCTTAGGGGCTCACGGCGGTTCGATTGCACCACGTGTCGAGAGTTGCGGTGGTCGGGAAAGGGGATCTCGACAAGAGCCCGAAGCGGCGGTGGAGGGGGCAATGATGACAGCGACGCTCCGGCGGTCAACACCGGTGAAGAACCTTCGCGCAAGCACCAGTGAGTCGTGGGGGAGGTATTGGTGCCGTCAATTGGGAGGATAAGCTTCGGATTAGAGGCGACTGGTGGAGACAGTGATGATGGCGGCGGAGGTAGACGCCGGCGATCGTCGGGGAGTCGATGCAGTGTACTAGAGAGCCAACGGGGGAGTCGTAGAGCTCCACGGGGTCGATGTGGTGCTGGCTGAGGGGTTGTGGTGGCGCGGGAGAGCCCGGAGTGAGCTGCCCACGGTGAATCGAAGGCGGCGGCGGAACTCAAGCTAACCGGAGCTGTGGAAGACGAAGCTCGGGTGCGAGAGGGTGAAATTGATTGGGCTGGAGAGCATCAGTGGGTCATGGCGGTGCTCTAGCAGCTCTGGATTGGGGTTTAGAGGGAGCGAGGGTGGCTGGCAACGGTGGGCAGTAGGGGCGGCGGGGGTCCGCGCGAGGAAGTTGAGCTCGGGAAAGGAAATGCTGGGGAAAATGAAGTACGACAATGAGTAAACAAGGTCACAGAGTGGTCGTGGAGCGCGTCTTAACGCTGGGAGCGACACTACGGTGCAAGCAGGAGCTGTCAACGGCGGCGAGGTGCGTGGCGGCCGGCGGACGGCTCGGGAATGCGTGGCGAGCGCGCGAGAGGGCAGCAGGGAAGGGGAACATGGCCGGGGCAGGAGGGAGAACGACGCGTGGAGGTCGCTCCAGCAGGAGGTGGCGCGGCGGTGACGGCAGAGCGGCGGCCAGAGGCGAAGCACTGCCGGCGGCAGGAAGCAGAGCAGAGGAACACGTGCGCGAGGAAGAAGAAGAGAGGGAGGGGGTCCGGGGGGCCTATTTGGAAATCTCAAAAACTTCAGAAATGCCCAAAATGAAAGTTGTAGAGTTTTTCAAACTCTACAATATTGTTTAAAGGTTCAAGTCCAAAAAGCTAAAGTTTACAGCTTTACATGTTAAATTTTTGAGTAAAGGTGGAATTTGAATTCTTTTGTCCTTACCAAGGTGGATTTGATGAAATTTTGGATATGTTCAGAAGTATTCATGGGATGTCATGATGACTTGTATTCTTACATGTTAGCCCTTAAGTAAATTTGAAAGTTACTTTTACACTTCAACTATTTTACATAAAAGGCCCTATGATTTTTATTTTAGTCACACATAGGTCCCTGTTTTTACTTAAAGGCTTATTTTCCTTAGGATTTAACCTATCTTTTACACTTTCTTTCCTATGGTAATATAAATTTGACACCTAGTATTATATTTATCCTAGGTTTTAATGTTATCTCCCATTTCACCCAATTAACACTCAAGGACCTATATTTTATAGAAATTACAATTATACCCCTAGTCTTTTGTACTACTCACATATACCATAGCAAGCATACATATTTCAAACTAAAACCTAGTGTCTATATTTCTAATTACCTGAATGTTACAGTGCGCTGGCCCGCGCGTGCGTGCAAGGAGTGGGCTACAGCTCGAGCAGGCAATAGGCAACACAGGGGAGAAAAAGAAAAAGGAAGCTAGTGCAAAAAAGAAAAAAAAAGAGTCTGGGAAAAAATTTAGAAGAGAGAAATAAAATGGATTTGAACAAAATATGAGAAAAGAAAAGAGGGGACACGCGCGTGGCACCGACGATCGCGGCCGGGCAGGCTCACGCGACCGACCGCGACACGATGGTGATGTGACGGGACGGTGGAGCCAGTGGCTAAGGAAAAAGGGACGGGCGGCTCCGTGGAAAAAGAGGAAGAGACTGCACGATGTCGGAATGGCGGAAAATTGGGAGGTGGGCTTCGGGAGCTCAAGCGGCGAAAAAGGTTTAAAAGATTTTTAAGCAAGTGATTGGTAATGCAATTTAAATAAGATAAAAACACGGGCGTTACAAACCTAGCCCACTTAAAATGAATCTCGTCCTCAAGATTCGGGTGGCTCCTAAATAGATGGGGAAACTCTTTCTTAAGGGCATCTTCACGTTCCCATGTAGCTTCTTCCACTCCATGTCTGATCCACTGAACTCTGCAAATCCATACTTTGGAGTTTCTTGTCCTTTTTGTGACAGTGTCCAGAATCTTGACAGGTACTTCCTGGTACCGAAGATGTGTCTGTAAAGCTATTTCTTCTTCCGGCACACGCTCTTTCTCGGGTACCCTCAGACATCTTCTCAGTTGGGATACATGGAATACTGGGTGTATGTCAGCCATTCTTTCTGGTAGCTCTAGATGGTATGCTACGGCTCCAATTTTCTTCTGTACTCGATACGGTCCAATGTACCGAGGGGCTAGTTTCCCATGTACCTGAAATCTTCGAGTCCCTCGAATAGGTGAAACCTTGAGATACACGAAGTCTCCTGGATTGATGCTTACTTCTCGTCTCTTCTTGTCTGAGTAACTCTTCTGTCGAGATTGGGCTGCCTTCAGTTTTTCTCTAATTTCAGCCACTCTTTCTTCCGCTTCCTTTATGAGCGCGGGTCCAATTAGGGCACGCTCTCCAACTTCTGACCACATCAGGGGGGTTCTGCACTTTCTCCCATAGAGAGCTTCAAATGGTGACATGCCCAAGCTTGCTTGATAACTGTTGTTGTACGAAAACTCAGCATAGGGTAAACTTTGTTCCCAATCCTTGCCATAAGTAAGGACACATGCTCTTAGCATATCTTCCATAATCTGGTTCACCCTTACTGTTTGCCCATCGGTCTGCGGGTGATAAGCCGAACTGAAATCCAACTTGGTGCCCATGGCCTTATGCAAACTTTTCCAAAACCTAGAGGTGAATTGGGTTCCTCTATCCAAAACAATTACGCTAGGCACACCATGCAGCTTCACTATGTTATCCACATAGAGCCGGGCTAGCTTTTCTCCACCATAATTGGTCCGCACGGGCAGGAAGTGAGCGACTTTTGTGAGCCGGTCCACTATCACCCATATGGAGTCATGTCCTTTCTGTGTCCTGGGTAAACCCACTACAAAATCCATTCCTATCTCATCCCATTTCCAAACCGGGACGGGTAAGGGTTGCAACAATCCTGCTGGCTTCTAATGTTCAGCTTTGATTCTTTGACAAGTATCACAATGGGCGACGAACCGTGCAATGTCCGCCTTCATTCCACTCCACCAATACTTTTGTCTTATATCCACATACATCTTGGTAGATCCTGGGTGGATGGAATATGCTAGTCTGCCGGAAGTCTCCTTCCTTGGGTACGCAAATTCTATCTTTGTACCATAAGGTTCCTTTGTCATCCACTCTGAAATCTGGTGCCTTGTTTTCTCCAGTATGCATGCAGATTTTCATCAAGTCCTTGTCTGAACCTTGGGCCTTTCTGATCTTATCCTCCAAAGTGGGTTGAACACTCAACTTGCAACTAGAACCATGGGCGGCGATGTGCACATTTAATCGTGCCATTTCTTCTTGTAGGTGGGCATCCTTAGGTCCATAAGATTTCCGGCTTAAGGCATCTGCTACCATGTTTGCTTTACCAGGATGGTAATGAATTACCACATTATAATCACGACTTGTGGGTAAAGTTGTGCAACCTCTCGAGAGTGTAAAACTGATATATCAGCTGTGCTCATAGTCATGAGCGGCCCAGATCCTCCTTTTGATTAGTGGGGTTATCAACCTTTGATTAGGGAGATTCCCCGGGTGGTTGTGGTTTGGATGGTTCTCGGTAGTTCTTAATTAATACTAATTAATTTCTTATGCAACTTGGGTTATGGTAATTCATCCACTTATAGTAAATAGTTTTAATAAAAATTGTCAAGACTAAAAGCTAATGCAGTGAGTCAGCTAGCCTAGAGCCTCATAGTCTGTGTTATACTTGTTGAGTACGAGTTTGTACTCACACTTGCCTCTCTACTTTTCTGTTCTACTTCGGATATCTTCGGCTGCTGCTCAGTGCCCGGCAACGTGGAGGACTACGTCAGTGGCTTCGACGACTTCTAGGCCTTTGTCTCCCAGTCGACATCCCTGTGGCGCCCAGCTCTTCATGTATTCATTTTACGCTTCCGCAACTCTTGAACCGATTCTTGATTCGGTTGTAATAAAGATATTCATTTTATAATATTATACGCTTTAATTCGTGACATGTGTTGTGATATCTTGATAATCTGTTGTATATATATGCGTGACTTGATCCTGGCGCATATATGATTGCCCGATTTATGTTCTTATAAATCGGGTGTGACAGTGGATTAGGGTAATTTCAAAATAAGTGAAATATGTTTTTCTTACTTTATGTCTTGTAAAAATATATATTTAATCAAAAGTTTAATTTGAAATGTGTGTGTTGAAGTGTGTAAAAATTTTGGGTAAAATGGTAAAAATAAGGGTGTTTATGTAATTTTATAAAAGTACAAGTCCTTTTATGCAAATGCTTGATTTACAAAAGTAACTTTCAAATTTACCCTGGACTAAAGTGTAAAAAGTGCAAGCCATCATGACATGTCTATCCAACCATTATGACGAGTCTATCCCGTCATCATGACGTGTCATAAATGCTTGCATTTAGGTCCTGAATTTTATAAAGTTTTATTCTTTAGGACAAAAGCAATTCAAATCCGACTTTTGTCCGAAGATTCACGTGTAAAAATATAAGTTTTGAATTTTTGAACTTGAGCCCTAAAGCAATGTTGTAGAGTTTGAAAAACTCTCCAACTTTCGTTTTGGGCGTTTCTTCATTTGGATTTTAAATCAACAGGAAATTTTGTTTTACAGACAGGCCCTTGCAGTTTTCTATATTTACGCATAGGTCCTTGGGGAAAACTGTTCATCCTTCTCCTCTGTTCTTTTAACCCTGGCGCCCTTATCTTCTTCCACTGGCAGCACTATCATCTGGTTCCATCCTATCCCCACCCGATTCTCTCTTTCTCTCTCCATCTCCTCCCCCACGCGGTGCAGATTAGAGTGGCACAGCAGGAGCGGGCCGGCGCCCGGCGGCAGGCGCAGGCGCAGGGGCCCGAGCGGGGCGCGAGCGTGGCCCAGGCGCTGGCGCGACGCGCGGAAGGAGCGGAGGCGCTGCGCTAGGCCGGGCGCTGGCGAGGGAGCAGGCGGGCGGCTGCAGCTCGCAGCGGCGGCTCGGCCGGTGGGCCGCGGCAGCGGCCAGGCGCAGGCGCGGTGGCTGGCGGGCCCAGGCGGGGTGCTGGCGGGCGCGCATGGCGGGCGCCAAGCCAGGGCGGCAGCTCGGCCCAGGAGCGAGGCGGACGCGCGATGTGGGAGACGCCGGGGCGGCGAGCGCGCAGGAGAACGGCAGCGCGTGGTCTGGGCCGAGCGGTGTGCGGCCCGGCAAGGGCGAGCGAAGGCGCGGGCCACGGCAGAGCGGGAACGAGCAGCGTTGCGTGCGGACGCGGGGCGAGCGGGGGACGGCGCTGGTGGCGTGTGGCTGCGGACGCTGGCGCGGGGGAGCGGCTCGGTTCTGGCGCTCGGAATTGGCAGGTGCAGGAGCATGGGCGCCAGCCGAGTGCAACAGTTGTGGCGCGAGAGAGAGAGCAGGAGCTGGGCGGCACAGGAGGAATGGGTGCGCGGGAGCAGAGCGCACGAGCGACGACCGCAACTGAGTTGGCGCGAACGGCTCCGGCATGAGCTGATGCGGCGCGACGCAAGCGAATTGGCGTCGAGCGAGTACAGGAGCTGGAGCGGCATGGTTTCGGCGGTGCAGGAGCTCGTGTGCAGAAGAGTCGGTGCAGGTGCTGGAGCGGCAGGAACGTGAGCGACGCCGAGCGGGTGGCGCGAGCGTGCACGCGATGGCGTACGGAAGTTGGCGGTGTTGACAGGTGTTGAGCGGAATGTGCGCGGAGGGCGCTGGAGGCGCGGTTGGCGCGCGCGCGCGAGTGGCTCGGCCGAGGCAAGGGTAGGCCCAGGTGGCGCGAACACGCGTGTGCGAGCGCGGGAGTGATGCGGCAAGGCCGGGCGAACACAGGTTAGGCAGCTGGAAGAAGAAGGAGCTATGCAGCGCGACGATTCGGGGCGGACCCGCCCAGGAGGCAGTAGAGTCACGCGTGGAGAACATCAGAGGCCGTTGAGGCGAGGGCAACGGATGAAGTCCGGCGGCACTGCAGACTGCTCGTGGAGAGTTTAGAGGCGGCCAGGTGCGAGCAGACCTCGGTCCCCGCGGAGGCGGGGAAGCGCTTATGGCGCGGCAAGTCGGAAGGAGAAGTTGCGGAGCGAAGGCGCGGTTGGGCGTGACGAGCTCGGAGGAGCCTCGACGCAACCAAGCACGGCAGTCCTATAGAGAGCTACGCGGGTGTGCCGGCCATGTTTCATTGGCACACGTGCGTGAGCAGAGGAAGTTCAACCGAGAGCAGAAGGACCTTGAGGTTCACGGAGGAGTTGGCCTAGCGAATCAATTCGGCTCCATCGTCTCGTCCCATGATCCACGACATCCAGCAACTTCTACTCTTCGTCACCGTCGAGCTCTTCTCATCACCAATCCTGTTCACCGCGGAAATTCACTTTCCGCCTATTCTTCTCCACAACCAAGGCTACCCCAAGGTTTTCCCTTACCTACTGAATCTTCTTAATGCCGGCGATTCCTTTGCCGAAATATCATCGTTATTTCCTGTTCTCTGTTGTCCCCGACCAGGGACTTGATTGCTTTGATTTAGAAAGTTCTAGGGTGTTCTCTGTAATTTTTCCAGAACTTTCTTTATTTCAAATCCGTAAACTTCTACATTTCATAGATTTTCGTAGGAAGTTCATAAAAATGTAAAATCAGTTTTGTTTGAAACCCTAAGTCAAACTCTACCAGTTTTATGTTGTGATTTTGAGTTGAGAGTATTTAATTTGTGATCCAGGTTAAATGTTAGAGAATGAACGTTTTATTGTGCTTTATATTGTATGCATGTGATATAGCTGAGAAATAAGTATAGAATATATGTTTTAAATGGAGATATGTGACAGTTAGTTAATCCTGTCACCCGAGTGCTCATATCTCTGCCCTCAAGACATTGTCCTCGTCTTGATTGTCGTTTCATTAAGGTTCTCCTCGTATAAAGATCCTTGTTAATCCGTGTGTATCTGCTACTTAGCCAATACCTCTTTGCAGCTATACTTCAGTATCGGCTATCAGCTCAGCCGCTAAGCATCCATTTCTTTTGAGTCTATGATGTTTCTGCGTAACAGCTATCAGCCGTTGCATTTCTTTTGATATGCTTCTACCATCAGCTGGTTAGCTGATACGATTGATATCTTTCTAATATCGGCTACCGCTGATACCACTCTTTTGTTCTATCCTACAGCGGCTGCACATAGTCGATGTATCGGAGATGCACACACAATCTTAGGACTCTTGCTATCGGCCGACCCAAGCCGATTCTAGTTGTTTTCTATATCGGTTATGGCCGATCAACCCTTAGTCTTCCTATCCTTATCTACACACTTCTATCAGCCGATTTATCGACTGAGAGATCGGCTATCTATATCTATCGGTCACATACCCTCAATCACACTCCAATCAGCTGTACGTCACTCAATTGTTGTGCTGACGTAAACAAGTCGATGCAACCACACCTAGTTACCTAGAGTAACACTTAAGCACATCTCAATTAAAACACAACTGCTTTAGGAATCATCCCTCTATTAAAGTAATCGATGCTTTCATCGATCAATTAGGAAACCGATGCACCTTTCAATCGAATAAACCTCTGTGGTTTCCAATCGGCTCTGTTGTAATCTTCAACGAGCAGCCGATTCTAATTAGTTGTTCCCCTAAAGCTCTGTCTAAGTTTAGTTTTAGATCTTTTTGGTTGTTAGGTGAGTAGTATGTTAAATGAGTGTTGGATTGCAACTTTATTGTGAAGTAAGATAGTTTTATGTGCACAATTTGAATGTAATGCATGTAGATACGACTACTTCTACAAACGGTACCTACAAGATCTCCCCGGAGTCTACGGAGGATGTTTCTGAAGACCAAATGAACGTCACCAAGGGATATCGCAAGCCCCGAACCAAAGTTCGGAAGATAACAATACTAACATCCCTGACTCCAGTGTCAGACCCGGGGCTACCGGGCTGGGCATGTAGCGTAGTCTACGGAGGTTTAAGAGATTAAGTTCGTCTTATCTCTTATTCATTTGTTTATCTTTTATTTATCCCGTTTAAATAGAAGATAGAGCTAACCGACGCGGAGAGGATTTATCCGAGACATGTTCTGGTAGGATCCCTCGGCAAAGGTTGGTTAGCATCTTTGTAACCCTGGCCTCTCGGATATATAAGGGAGGTCAGGGACCCCCTCGAAACAGGAGATCATTAGGTCATTCTATACAGAAGGCAATACAAACCATACAGGACGTAGGGTGTTACGCTCCGTGCGGCCCGAACCTGTCTAAGTCTTGTGTTCCTTGCACCTTCGAGTTCCTGATCTCGGCGTCCCCTCACCCAAAACTTACCACCTTGGGTATATCCCACGGTGGGCAGCCGGTTAAACACCGACAGCTGGCGCGCCAGGTAGGGGAGCGCGTCGAAGATCCACCGGCGAGCTCGATGGCTTCGTTCAGATTCGTCAGGTCGGTTCCCTCTCAGGGCACGACGTTTGTTTTTGGTTCATGGGTCTGCATCGCAGATGGTGCGGGCAGTTTCCGGCGATTCCTCGTCGACATGAAGCCAAAGACCTCCGCTACGGATTTCCGCAGCGACCTCGACAAGTTTGTCGACGACCTCGACAACTTGCCGCTCCACGCTCCCGCAGCACAGGTCAAGGTGGAGTCCGCTTCAGCCTCGACTTCTTCTGGTGTTGCGGCAACTCTCCCTGGTTTGGACTTGTTCCAACCTAGGGATTTGCTTAGCCGATCTCAGCTCGGTTTGTGCGAATCGGCCACTGGTCTTCAGGAGGCCGACGCCTTTGGGTCCCTCTCCATGTTTGAGAAGGACCTGGACTTGTTACTCCAGATCGGAAAACTTGAAGCCACCGCGTGTCGGGGGGCTTCGGGTTGTTCCGGTACCGGTGATCTGGTGGTCACCTCCTTGCCGGGGGGCACGTGGTGCACTGGAGGGGCGTAACGCTCCCCAAACCACTCGAGGCAGAGGGTCGACTCGTGGCTCACCTCGAGCCCTTGCCTTTTTAGGAAGGCAGGCCGTTGGCCACCGCGGCGGAGGGGACGACTGAACTAGTCGACGAAGGTTCTCATGAGCTTTCCTCCCGCCAGGTGCTGATGGCCGAAGAAGGCGAGGACGGTGGGGATTTTCTCATCGACAATTTTGAAGCGATCTCCGAGGATGAGATCACGGCCAATGTTGGTGACGAGAACGACGCCGATCGTGAAGCGCGGAGGGCCAGAAACAGGGCCCGCACAATCCGGCGGAGGAGGGCCAACGAGCGTAGGCGATCTATGCATCGCGAGCTTGATCCTGAGTTCGCCGCCGTCAGCGAACGGGGGTTTCGGACTCCGGTGGCCAACATCGCCAGGGTTACGGCCATCCTCGAGCGCAGCCATGACCCGGAGGTACGTCAAGCACTCTTGTACGCGCAGAGGGCTTGGATCCAGTTGGATCAACACAACCCGGCGCCTACCGTCAGGGAGGAGCGCGTGGGCGAGAGTCGAAGTCAGACCCACAGCCGAACGGCTGGCGGCCGTCCCCGACGTCAACCCAGCAACGACAACGCTTGCGGGAGCCAGACCCCTGGCGGGAGGCAGCAGCCACCGCAAGGGGGTCAGCCACGACAAGCCCATCATCGACTCCCTCCGGAGGATCTGCGCCAACACATCAATGAAGGCCGCGATGCGCGCACCGTGATTTCTTCCAGGCGCAAGACCCGTGAAGAAGTCGAGAATGAAGGTACTGACTGTAGCGATCGATTTCCTGCTTTTTCTGCTCGTTTCAGTAGCTACAAGTACCCGGAGGGCTTCAAGCTGATCGGCATCACCAAGTACGACGGCAAGCAGGCTCCCCAGCAGTGGCTTCGTTGCTACTCCACGGCCATTGACGTCGCGGGGGGCTCAAATATCACCAAAGTCGTCTACTTCCCGATGGCTTTGGACCCTGCGCCGCTCACTTGGCTGGAGAGCCTCGGCAGCAACACAATCGACTCCTGGGAACGACTTAAGAAGGTCTTCATCGATAATTTCCAGAGAGCAATTACCCGTGCAGGTACTCGACACGATCTTGCCCAGTGCAAGCAGGAACGTAACGAGCTTCTACGGTCCTACACGCGTCGCTTCTTCGACGTCCGCGCCACCATCGCGAACATCTCAGAGGAGGACATCATCGACTGCTTTTACAACGGCATCACCGACCCGAGCATATACAGAGATTTCGGGCGGAACAGGCCGAAGACCGTTGCGGGCCTTCGTGATATGATGCACGATTGGTCCGAGCAGGAGGAGAAGATGCGGAAGCGGTTCCCGCGGCGCCATGATAGCAATCTGCGGCGCCCAAACAACAACCGCAGCGACAAAGGCTAGCGGGACTTTTCCGGGCCACCCCGGAAACGAAAGCCAGATGATGTCATCGCGGCTATCGATCGTCCTTCGCGGGGCAAGAAGTCGACGACGCAGGAGGAATTCGAGAAACTCCTGCAGAAGAAGTGCCCATGGCATCCGGGCGCCAGCCATGCCGCCATTGACTGCTACCACCTTCGGAGGACGTTCAGCAACACCGGTGGTGGAAAGAAGAATAAGAAGCCTGCTGACAAAGAACCCGAGGATGACGATCACGATGACCAGGGGCGTAATCCGAAGTTTCAGGATGCCTCGAAGGTCGTCAACGTTATCTTCGGCGGTGATGAGGATTTCGGTTCCAGGAGGGACCAGAAGCTGCTTCTTCGGGAGATCTTGTCCGTCGAGCCGGCGGTACCACGGCCGCTCCGTTGGTCGGAGGTCCCCATCTCGTTCTCTCGCGACGATCAGTGGACGAGCTTCTCGGAGCCCGGTAAGTTCCCATTGGTCCTGGATCCTGTGGTGGCAGAGGTCAAGCTTACCAAGGTCCTCATCGATGGCGGAAGCGGGCTCAATCTCATCTTCGTCAGTACTTTGAAGAAGATGGGCCTGGATTTCAAGGATATGCTAGTGCCCAGCAAGTCTCCCTTTTACGGGATCGTCCCAGGTAATGCGGCGCATCCGCTTGGCACGGTGGTCCTCCCAGTCACCTTTGGCACGCGGGAGAACTATCGTACTGAGTTCATCAAGTTTGAGGTGGCTACTTTTGATTCCTCTTACCATGCAATATTGGGTCATCCAGCACTGGCTAAGTTCATGGCAGTGCCGCACTATGTTTATCTGCTTCTTAAGATGCCAGGACTCGATGGAGTGCTCACCCTCCGTGGTGACTTGAAGAAGTCATATGACTGCAACCAGGAGGCGATCCAATATGCTTCGACTACTCGTGTGCCAGATGCTTCGGGAGAAGTACTCGCGGCCGCGCAGCAGCTTTCCTAGTCTGGGCTGGAAATTCCCTCCAAGAAGGCCAGCAAGTCGAGCATCCAGTCGACTGATGGCGTGGCCCTCAAGTCGATCCAGCTCCAGGAGGGAGATCCATCTAAGACCGCCGTCATTGGCGCAGGCTTAGGCGACAAATAGGAACTCGCGCTCGTCAGCTTTCTTCAGGCTAACCGAGACATATTCACATGGAAACCTGCGGACATGCCAGGGGTGCCCAGGGAGTTGATCGAGCATGCTTTGAATGTAGACCCGAAGGCCATGCCCAAAAAGCAACGCCTCCGGAGGTTTGCTCACGACAAGCGTGAGGCCATTAAACGAGAGATCGCTAAACTCCTCGCGGCTGGATTCATTAAAGAAGTAATTCATCCAGAGTGGGTAGCGAATCCCGTGCTTGTAAAGAAAAAGAACAATGAATGGAGAATGTGTGTCGACTACACCGATCTCAACAAGCATTGCCCAAAAGATCATTTTGGGCTGCCGCGCATTGACCAAGTCGTCGATTCGACGGCTGGGTGTGTCCTTCTTTGTTTTCTTGATTGTTACTCAGGGTATCATCAGATTGCGCTCAAGGAGGAGGACCAAATCAAGACTGCATTCATCACCCCATACGGGACTTATGCGTACAAAACAATGTCTTTTGGGTTGAAGAATGCAGGAGCAACATACCAACGCGCGATCCAGATGTGTTTCGCGGATCAGCTGCACCGGAATATTGAGGCTTATGTGGATGATGTGGTCATCAAGACCAGGGATCCCGATAGCCTGATCGAAGATTTGGAAGAAACATTTAGTAGTCTACGCAGATATCGGTGGAAACTCAATCCCACCAAGTGCGTCTTTGGAGTACCTTCTGGGAAATTGTTTGGGTTCATCGTCAGCAACCGGGGCATCGAGGCCAACCCTGTCAAGATCACGGCCATCACTGATATGGAGGCTCCGGCCACAATCAAGGATGTGCAGAAGCTGACAGGTTGTATGGCGGCCCTGAACAGGTTCATCTCCCGACTCGGGGAGAGAGGGCTACCTTTCTTCAAGCTCCTAAAACGCCAAGACAAGTTTCAATGGACGGAGGAGGCCGAGCGAGCTCTACAAGACTTGAAAATTCACCTCCAGTCGCCTCCGATCCTTACCGCTCCGCTACCGGAAGAGGATCTACTACTCTATATTGCGGCAACAACCCATGTTGTCAGCAGCGCTATTGTAGTCGAGCGAGGCGACGAAGGCCATGCGTTCGGAGTGCAGAGGCCCGTCTATTTCGTCAGCGAGGTCCTCTCCGAGTCAAAAGTACGGTACCCAGCTGTTCAAAAGCTCTTATATGCAATTTTGATCACATCAAGAAAGTTGCGTCATTACTTCGACGAGTACAAGATCACTGTGATTACGGACTTCCCGCTGGCGGATATTCTCCATAATCAAGATGCCACGGGACGCATATCTAAGTGGGCAGTGGAACTGGGGGCTTTGTCAATCGACTTCAAGCCACGCACTGCCATCAAGTCACAGGCTCTAGTCAACTTCATGGCTGAATGGAGGGAGAATCAAGTCCCAACCCCAGTGGACAAGCCAGAGCACTGGACCATGTATTTTGATGGGTCCCTCAAGCTCGACGGCGGAGGTGCTGGTGTCTTGCTCATCTCCCCACGAGGCGAACAATTGAAGTACGTCCTTCAGATCTTATGGAAGGTATCTAATAATGAAGCCGAGTATGAAGCCTTGCTTCACGGGCTTCGTTTGGCGATATCACTAGGGATCAAGCGATTACTTATGTATGGCGATTCTCTTCTTGTCGTTCAGCAGGTCAATAAGGAGTGGGACTGCAACAAGGAAACAATGGATGCATACGTCCAGGAAGTGCGCAAGCTGGAAGGCAAGTTTTCTGGCTTGGAGGTTCACCATGTGCTACGGGAGCACAACGTTGGCGCGGATATCCTGTCCAAGTTAGGGTCAACGCGCGCTCAAGTCCCGCCGGGAGTCTTCGTCCAGGAGCTTGATCAGCCATCCATCAAGCCTTCTCCGCAAGTAACCATCGACTCGGGTTCCCAACAACCCGATCGAGAGGTTCTGATGCTGGGGGAGGACTGGCGAGCGGCTTTCATCGACTTCATTCAAGACCAACAGCTACCAGCGGGAATTGACGCTAAGAGTGCGAAAGCGGCGCGCGTCTTAAGAAGAAGCAAGGGCTTCGTCCTGGTCAACGGCAAGCTCTACAGGCGTGGCGCTCGGTCAGGAGTTCTTATGAAGTGCGTCACGAAGGAAGATGGGTACGACATACTACGAGAGATCCACGAAAGCGTCTGTGGCAACCATGCGGCGTCAAGAACGCTGGTTGGGAAAGCATACAGGGCCGGCTTCTGGTGGCCCACCGCAGTCACCGACGCGGAGGATCTCGTGCGCAGGTGTCAAAACTGCCAATTCTTCGGCAAACAGACCCATGTTCCTGCTCATAGCCTCATCACTATACCACCATCGTGGCCTTTTGCTTGTTGGAGTCTCGACATGATCGGGCCCTTCACGATGGCGCCAGGCAGTTTTACTCATGTTCTGGTGGCTATCGACAAGTTTACGAAGTGGATCGAGTACAAGCCAATCGCCAAACTCACGCCAGACCGGGTTGTTGACTTCATCTCAGAAATTTTGCACCGGTTCGGCTTCCCCAACACTATCATCACGGACTTGGGGTCAAATTTCACAGCCAACCATTTCTGGGAATTCTGCGAGAACGCTTGCATCGAAGTCAAATATGTCTCAGTTGCACACCCGCGGGCCAATGGACAAGTCGAACGGGCGAACGGCTTGATAATCGACGGTCTCAAGAAGCGACTATATGATGAAAACAGCAAGAAGGGAGGCAAATGGGTACACGAGCTGCCGCATGTAGTCTGGGGGCTTCGGACTCAGCCGTCCAAAGCCACAGGCCAAACACCTTTCTTCCTTGTATATGGATCTGAAGCCATTTTACCAGCCGATATCATGTGGAAGTCCCCAAGGGTTGAAATATACAATGAAGGCGAGGCGGACGAAGCGAGGCAGTTAAAGCTCGATTCTGTGGAAGAAGCTCGTTGCACCGCCCTTGTCCAATCAGCCAGGTACCTGCAGGGGATCCGCCGATACCATGATCGCAACGTCAAGGAGCGGTCATTCAGCGTCGGCGACCAGGTTTTACGTCGTATCCAGGACGAATCTGGCCTACACAAACTCAATTCAAGGTGGGAGGGCCCGTTCGTCGTCAAGCAGGTCACACGGCCAGGGTCGTATCGACTACAATGCCCCGAGGGCCAGGACATCCCAAATTCCTGGAACGTCCAACACCTGCGTAAGTTCTACCCATAAGCAAATACCTGGCGATATCCGAATTCCTCAGGGGCTTGGAAGATCTCCTTTCTTCGATGCATATTGGAGGCCATGAGCCACAATATTCGGGTTGAACATTCATTCTCCGGCTCACGACAGCCACGGCCACGAACCAACACTCGTGTAGACTGGCCGCTCGTCGTGAATAAAGTTGTGACTACATTCACAACTTATCGACTTTACTTTTTGTCGAACCATCTGCTCCGGCTAAAACTCCTCGATATATCGAGTTCCGCCGCGACCTTGGGTGGTCGCACGCGACCGAAGTCGCACTTTGTCCAACTCAGTTGATCCGCTCGACTGTCTCAAAAACAGCACGTTGGATAGGCTCTCATGAAGAGCTACCTCGTCTACATCCTGAGTGGCGGCACTCAGAACAGTCATGTTTTTGCCAAAAGAATGGCCAAAACGCGGCAACGACCGCACCTGCTCCTAACAAGCCCGATCCGTCCGCCCGGGTCTTACACAGCTTACGGAGCACGCTCATAAGCAGGAGCGATTTTCGACTACACTCAGAGTCGCCGCACTCGAGCTAGTCCTAATTTTTTGCCCTACGCACGGCAATCCCGCGACGATGCTCGCGTTCCTTCCTAACGAGTTTAGGCCTACAATTTCGGGTTGTGGGCCACTTGTTAGACGAGTTCCTACACGGAGCTACGGCTACCTTCAGGGTCGTTGCACCCCGGGGTAGTGTCTACTACTTGCGCCTTGTAAGCCTGGACATTCGCTCAGCATAGGCACACAAACACAAGTAGAGACATCGACATAAACATATATACAAGAGAACGAGTACTTGTTCCTCATACCCTAATCCTGCAGTACACTGTGTACAATTTGTTCTGCTACAGGTTGGGCTTCACGCAGGTACTCTTCAAAACGCTCGTCCGAGCAGTCTGCCGCCATCCCCTGTGCAAAAATGCCTAACTGCGCATTGGGCACGAAGGACTTTACATATGCAAGGGCGTTGCTTACGCAAGCGACTGGAGCTTCGGATAAGAACTTGAGCATTTTCTTCGGGGCTTCACGGAGCCGTCCCAGCAGGGGCCGCGGGCCTACCTCGCCTTCTTCTGGCGGGTCCACCATGTCCACCAGTTCCTGGGCGGCTCCCTGGAGGTCCTCCAGCTCCTTGCGCCGCTGCTCGTCCCTCTCGCCCAGCGCTTTGACTTGCTGAAGGCAGTCGACGAACTGACGTTCAGTGTCGTCGATCACCTTCTGCAGCCTTTCGACTTCATCTGTACGACGATACAGCATATTCTTCACGTCAGTAAGCAGCTCCTCTTTGTGTTTTATTACTTTCCTAAGCTCTGTGGTGAAGATGTTTCAGCAAGCAAGTGAAATCACTAAGGAAAAGTACTCGAGGGAAGCGGGGGCCTACCTTGGTGCGCGTTCTTTTCTGCCTTGAGCTGCTCCTGGTACTCTGCTTGTTGCTCCTTGACCCGTTGTTGGAGCTCGGAGTTGGCCTCTTCAAGGTTCTTCAGGTCATTCTTGAGCAGCCAGGTCTCTCGAGTCCTTTCCTGCTTCAGTATATCAAGCTCGCGCTGCAGATAGCAGTTCTTCGTCTTCTCCTCGGAGATGCGCTTGTGCAGGGCACCTAACTCCCGCGCGTCACTCACAACCGCGCGGAGTTTCTCCGACTTCTTCTGAGATTTGGTAATCACATGCTGCGCCAAAGGAGGAGAATGAGTACTAAACAACTCACCAATGCACCCACCCGGAACTTTACGCGAGTACTACCATGGAGAAGTCGTATAACTCCTTGAAGGTGCTCTTGAAGGTCTTCAGGTTCTCGGCCGTTAGCAGAAGATCATCCACCAGGTCGGTGGTGATGATGTTCTGGTACCCTGGCCCGGTCCTCAGCACCTCACGGGGACTCCTGCAAGCATACGAAGTAGTCACCACATTGTCCCCGGACCCTGGCATCAAGCCGCGGGCGGGTAAGCGCGTACCTGTACCACTGGTAGGAGCGGCACCAGGGGCCCCGACTTGTTCCTCGCCACTGGGCCCGGCTCCCTCTTGCCAGGACCCGGGAGGCGGCAAGTTGGGGAGCCCCGCATCCGCTTCCGGGGCCACGACTTGTTCATCGCCACCGGGTCCGGCTCCTTCTTGTCGGGACTCGGGAGGCGGCAAGTCAGGGAGCCCCGCATCTGCTTCAGGGGCCACCTCTGCGGGTACAGGCCCCCCAGGCGCCGAGGGCTCGGGGGCTGCTGCAGCTGAGGCAGGCGCCGCAGCCCTGCCCGGTTCCAGCTGGAGTTGCACCGCACTTGCAGCCCTGGCGACATCGACAACATGGTTATCCACGCAGGCGCGGTCAAGCTTTTGAAGCGATTGAAGCAAAACTTACAGTGTCGACTTCTTCTTGGCAGCCTTCTTCACCCGCCAGGCCCGCCGAGGAACGCTCGTCGCTGATGGCGAGGCTTGGCCGGCCGATGGAGGGTTTCCGCCACGGCAATTGTCACCGCCGCGACGTCGGAGGGCCTGTCCCCACTCTTTCGGGTTCAGATCCGGGTGGTGGAGCAGGAAGACTGCAAGGGGGTGCTGTTAGTGTTCGGCATCATTGGAACTTGGTAACTGGCCAAAACAGCAACTCCGTACCTGGAGGACTCGACTTCTTCGGCCTTGCGTTTGCGCATCTGCCGCTGGCCCTTCGGCACCGGTGGCAAAGTGCCGGCCAACTCCAAGCTCTGGTCGGAGGAGCTTCCCCGGTGCGCTCCCCCCTCGGTTCCTTCACTCGCCGGCGAGTCCACGCACTCGGAGGACTCGCCGCTGCCTCGAAAAGCAGCAGGGTGAGTTGTCTTGGTGGCAACGGCGGCGGCCGGGCGCGGTCCTTCTCCGGCTCCTTCCCCCGCCCGCGGCTCGCGCATTCGGCGTACTCGTTGCGGCTTTGAGCGCAGCAAGGCGAGCCTTCTTGGCGGCTGCGGCCACAGAGGGAGGAGGTGATACGCCCGGGGGAGGTCCGGCTGTGGCGGGTAGCTGCAGTACAACTCCGAGTGCCCTGCAGAAAAGTTTTTCAGTACACCATCGCGCAAAGTAACAGATTTCTTCAGTAAAAAGAAGTCGAACACTCACCGGCGGGGGCGGATTTTCCGCGGAGAACAGAGTGGGCACGTATGGCACGGCGTTCACGTCCAGCAGCACCCGCTGAACATGCTGGAGCGCGACTTCATCAGGTACCTCTTCTGTGCACATACGAGAAGGGTCAGTGGGCCGTGTACTCGAAGCCCAGATTACAGTGCTGCTGGATGGGTTGGACGCGGCGCTTGTAAAAGGAGAACATGACGGAGGCGCCGGTCACCCCCTCCTTCTTCAGTGCATCGATGGCCTCCAGCAGCTCCTTGACTTGAATCATTTCCATGCCGGAGGGTTCAAGGTTCCACTCCCCTCACCACGGGCGGTTTGCTCGACTTCGTCGGCAGGGGGAGCATGGTTCTCGATGTAAAACCAGAGGTTTTTCCACCCAGGAAGGTTGGAGGGAATCTATATGCAAGGTATTTCTCGCCGGCCTGCTGTCGCAGTTGGATGCCGGCGCCCCCTACCACGGCGAGTTTTTTCGTGGTTGGCTGGGGTTTCACGCGAAGAGGGAAGCGGAATAGATCCCAGTGGGGTTCAATTTCGAGAAATGCTTCACAAAAGTGGATGAAAATGGAGATGTGGTAGATGGAATTCGGGTTGAGGTGATGGAGCTCAAGCCCGTAGTAGTAAAGAAGGCCGCGGAAGAAAGAACAAGTGGGGAGGGCCAATCCCCGTTCGGCAAAATGGAAGAATGTGACGATTTCGTCAACATTCTCCATGGGGAAAGGTTCACGGAAAGAGGGGCGCCAGTTAACAAGGTTTTTCTCTTGGAGCAACCCCTCGGAAACCAGTTTGTTCAGATTGTTAAGGGAGCACTTACTGTGTGACCATTCCTCGGTTGATGGTTCTGCCACTTTCTTCTTCCCCTCGATCTCCGACTTCTTAGGCGCCATCTCCAATGCGCTACGCCACGAGATGCTCGGGGGCTGCAGGGAGAGGGGCGGGGAAGTTGGAGTAGGAGGATCTCCTTGGGCAGTGGCGGCGGCGTTCGGCTCAGATTGGGGTTTTGGTGGTTTTTGGCGGAATGCGGACTGAAAGCACAATTTTCCCTCCTATGGCCGCGGGGTTAAGTAACCTGCAGGATGGGGAAAAGTTACTGTTCAGAAGACCAAGAGTCGTTTTGTGGAATATTCCGAAGGTGAGGGGTCACTTGGTGGTCTGATTAGATTGAATATTTGATTAATCATTTTTTCAGGGCCAATTAGCCCGAAAGAAGGGGTTTTTCGAATCTTTGGTCTAATTGCATCATTTGTACCATCACTTTGGTCTCCCCTTACAGTGTCATTGTTTAGCCTGTATGCCACGATTTTTTGGACCCTTATCTCCAATTTCGTGGGATTTGGATTCAAGGCTCGGGGGCTGCGGGGTACGTGGCATCGACTACTTATTTTTCAAGTTTCTTTGAAGGATAAGGAGGATTACAAATTAATGGGACCCTCAGCCTGATTCTCCGATTCAATCTGAGGCTCGGGGGCTACTCCATATGGAGTGCGATTTTTCAATCGCACGCCATAATAGAACTAAAATTCGGGGCATGAGCACCTCATAGCTTCGATGCGGCCAAGGAAGTACTCGAATCAGGGTTTCAAGACGAAGCTTCAGAAGAAGTCGAAGACTGCTTCGAAAGTACTCGATAAGCCTGCAGTACTCAGCTACGAAGAGCTCGGGGGCTTGTCAGACCCGGGGCTACTGGGCTGGGCATGTAGCGTAGTCTACGGAGGTTTAAGAGATTAAGTTCGTCTTATCTCTTATTCATTTGTTTATCTTTTATTTATCCCGTTTAAATAGAAGATAGAGCTAACCGACGCGGAGAGGATTTATCCGAGACATGTTCTGGTAGGATCCCTCGGCAAAGGTTGGTTAGCATCTTTGTAACCCTGGCCTCTCGGATATATAAGGGAGGTCAGGGACCCCCTCGAAACAGGAGATCATTAGGTCATTCTATACAGAAGGCAATACAAACCATACAGGACGTAGGGTGTTACGCTCCGTGCGGCCCGAACCTGTCTAAGTCTTGTGTTCCTTGCACCTTCGAGTTCCTGATCTCGGCGTCCCCTCACCCAAAACTTACCACCTTGGGTATATCCCACGGTGGGCAGCCGGTTAAACACCGACATCCAGTCCCACCAGTAAAGGCAAGCCCCGGTGCATATCCCAGTATTTCAATCTGTTACAATTCCATTATTATATTATATATCTTGCATTACGTCTAGGAGTTGAAATGAAACCCTAGTTGCATGATATCGTAGAAATCCAATGTATTGTACCCGAGTCCTTATCGTTTAGATGCTCTGCTAAATAGGACCGGTAAAAGTCGGGTGATTTCCTATCACTCGCGCGATATAGGAATTGTAATGTTTACATTCCTGTAACCACTATAAGGATGATGGACAGGGTCATGTGTTGTATCGTGACCTGAAGGTTTACCCTGTCTGTTTTGTTAAAAGTGGATAAGGTCGCAACATGTGGTAGTGGTGGCTAAGCGTTTGAAAGTACTAGCCACATACCGCGAAATATGGTAAGCGGTAAGCCTAGTACCCGAATGGCCCGGCAAATGGACTTGTCTCCACCACTCGACTTTTATTTTATGTTCACACGCACCGACGTGTGGGAGTACGTTCTGCAAGGCAGACAGGAATACGGGTTTTGTAGTCGTGCTACAGACGTATGTCCTGCACAATTGGTGTGCGTACGGTCCTGCAGTCGCTTGTGGTGGCCCTGATCCATAACCCGGAATATGAGGGAAACGGTTGCTTCGGAACGCCCTGTTGGTATTCTAAGCGTGTGTGTTAGGTTTACCTTGCAAGGTTAAATTCGATTCGAATCGTCCGCCTCTCACGAGGATTGAGACTACTTATCCCTTTTACCACATCGAGTAAAAAGTGGAATTGTTGATGGAATAATCTTGATGGATGATAATCTCTATCTTGCTTGTTTAGTATAGGTGCTTACCTAGAATGGCTAATCAAACTAGAATCTGAAAGCTAAAACTTGAAGGTAAGTTATACTCTCTGTTGCTTTTCAGCTGCAAATAAACCCAAAGCCTCTACAATGCCTTCATGAGTCTAGTTACGGGCTAAAGTATACCCAATCCCGGGTAAGCCTTGCTGAGTATTAGTATACTCAGTCTTGCTAGTGACTTGTTTTTCAGGTAAAGTCTCTGAAGCCCCTACTCTTCCCCTGTCTTGGTCCAGTGCTCTTCCGGAAGGTTGGTCCGCGGAGTGAGATCCGTCCCCGGCCAACATTGAAGATATCGAGTGATGTCGTGCCCGGGCTTAGCATGACATCCACCTTGACGACGTGTTGTAAATCATCGCGTATGTTTTCCGCTGCCAGAAACTATAGCTTTAACAGTTTGTAGTGTGTTATCTAAGTTTGAAACTTTGTACTGCTTTTAGAAACTCTTGTATGTAATTCCTTATGGTGTAAAATATGATGGTGACTATATCTCTGGACTCACCTTCGTGTGAGGTAACCTTACTCGATCCTATATCGGTGGTTTATCGGGACGTTACCCGACAGGCCAAGGGATTATACCGTTTGAAGTACGTTGGAGCCCTCTGGAGTGGACTTGCGTACTTAAACCGGTATAATTTAGGTTGGTTCTGCCACAAGTTCATCCTTACATTGACAAGATAGACATCTCCCAACCATGCTCAACCACAAAGGTACAAGCTCACCCGTGGCATTTCACACAGGAAGCATCTCTAGTAGTAGTTAACATCCAGCAGAGCAAACCCTATATAGACATTAATCTAGGTCATCAAGGAATCGTCATAGCAATCAAGGGGTGGCTATCCAACCATGTCTTGCAACAATGCATTTTATAAAACAGGCCAATAGGTTGTGTTTATAAAACTGGGATAAATATGCATCAAAGGATGGGATTGGACTTGCCGTCCTCAAAGCCGTCCGGAAGCTCCTCCTCGAGGTACGTGTCTTCAGGCTCCGGCTTGCGGTCCTGCTCCTCCTCGGTCACACCGTTGGCTACAACACACAAATAATCACACAATAAAAACAAAATTCACCGATGAGCTAAAAAAAGAGGGAAATAGAGAGCTTCGATTAAAAAAATAGAGAAGACTATTATATTTGCCGGATGTGGATCCTGAGACTTGGAGAGAATATTTGATGCGTGGTGGAGTTTGGAATTGTGGTAGAACCAACCTGAATTATACCGGCTCAAGTACGCGAGTCCACTCTCGAGGGCTCCAACGTGCTTCAAACGGTATAATCCCTTGGCCTGTCGGGTAACGTCCCGATAAACCACCGATACACAGGATCAAATAAGGTTACCTCACACGAAGGTGAGTCCAGAGATACAATCACCACCACATTTTACATCATAGAGAATTATATTACAAGAGTTTCCAAAAGAAGTACGAAGTTTCAAACTTAGAGAAATTATTACAAACTGTTAAAGTTGTGGTTTTTAGCAGCGGAAAACACACGTGACGATTCACAACACGTCGTCGAGACGGATGTCATGCTAAACCTGGGCACGACATCACTCGACATCACTAGTGCTGGCCGGGGACGGATCCCATTCCACGGACCAATCTTCTGGAAGAGCACAGGGCCAAGGCAAGGAAAGAGTAGGGTCTTCAAGACTTTACCTGAAAAACATAAAACTAGCAAGGCTGAGTATACTAATACTCAGCAAGGCTTACCCGTTTCATGGTATAGTTAGCCATATAACTAGACTTATGAAGGCTTATAAGAGTTCTGGGTTTAGTTTCAGCTGAAAAGCAACAAAAGTAGATCCTTAATTTCAACTTTTAGCTTTCAGGTTCTAGTTGATTATCCATTCTAGATAAGCACCTATATCTACTCAAGCAAGGTAGAGCTCTTTATATCAACCATCAGCATTACTCATCATATAGTTGCTCTTGTTACTCCGTGTGATAAAGGGATCAAGCAGTCTCAACCATCGTGAGAAGCGGACGATTTTGAATCGAATTTAACCTTGCAAAGTAAACCTAACTCACACGCTTGGAACACCAAAGGGTCATTCCGAAACAACCATTTTCCTTTCATTCCGACTCATGGATCAGATCCACCACAAGCGACTGCAGGACCATACGCACTTCCAAAGTGCAGGACGTACGTCTGTAGCGCGACTACAAAACCCGTACTCCTGGTTGCCCTTGCAACACGTATTCCTACACGTCGAATCAAGTAACCAGAAGAAGCAAAATACGAGTGGTGGGAGGTATGTCCACTCCTCGGGCCGATTGGTTACTAGGCTTACCGCTTACCATATTTCTCGGCATGTGGCTAGTACTTTCAAACGCTTAACCCGCACTACCACACGCTGCGACCTTATCAAATTCAACAACACAGACGGGGTATCATCTCAACCATGATACCTCACAAAATTCCCGTCCGTCATCCTTATAGTGATTACAGGAATGTAAACATTACAACTCCTATATCGCGCGAGTGAAAGGAAATCACCCGACTTCTACCGGTCCTATTAGCATAGCAGCTAGTCGGACTTAAGTGCTACTATTCAATACATTGGTTCCTAGGGAAATGCAACTAGGGTTTCAAGCAATTCCTAAGAACTTAATGCATAGAATACGTAAATAGATATAGATTGTAGTGTAATTAAAATAGTAGGTTATGTCCGGGGCTTGCCTTTACTGGTGGGGCTGGAGTAAGAAATGTCAATATCTTCCGATTTTTGGTTCGGGGCTTCAGTTAGATCCTTGGCGACGGTGGTCGGGTCCTTGGACAACTATTGGTCTTGCTCTAGGATTAGATTGTAGTCCCCGTCGTTGAGCGTCGTCGTTTCTACATGATATGCAAAGATATAACTTAAAGAATGCACACTTTTTTTTTCATTTCATGATAAAGTTGCAATCCAAACAGTTATCTCACATGAACTCACAAAACAGAAGGGGGTTTAGCCTTGAGTTATCTCTCATAATTGAGTCATGATTATAGTATTGGATTTATTGAAACAGGAACTAAAATATTTGAATTTGAATACAAATTTCAAGTTTAAAAATTCAAACCCTAGACAAATAGAATTATAAAGTCTTGAAAATTTAATTATATACTAAATTATCAACATATTAAATCATGACCAAAAAGATTTAGCTAACTAAGCCTAAGGGGCATACTTAATTAATTCTATAGTATTTCAAATTTGGATTACCCAAATTCAAAACTTAGGTTACAAGATATTGCTGGGTTTGAAACTTTTAAATAAGCTAACACATGACTTATGGAAGCTACATACCAAAAATTACAAGAAACAAAGCAAGCATGTGAAAGTTATGCATCCTTTACCCTTTTACCTTGAGTTTAGAATAGATTAAAAAATATTTAGTTTCAAACCAAACTCATTTAACAAAAGTTGTAGATTTTAAAATCTAGTTTCTAACAAAATTTGTTTTGCAATTTTTGGAATTTTCTACAAATTCTTATCGAATTTACAAAACAGCAGCCTAGATCACATAAAATCATAGATAGATTTACAAAGGGGTCCGAACCAGCACTATTCCCCGGAGTCTATGGGTTTACAAACAGCCCCTCGGGTTTTAGCTCCTTCTAACCCGAGGTCCCTAGGTCCAGTCAAAAAGGATGTGTGACACTTGACCGGTGTGTCCTGTTGTCGGTGATCGTCGGCGGCGAGGGACAAGGGGAGGGAAAGCACCAGTGAGCTCTTGCGCACCTGTAGGTACCGGGAATTCGTGTGGGGAAGCTTGTAGCAGTGGCACGACTAAGACCGGCGGCCGGCGGTGGGGAGCAACGTCGAGGACGGTGCTCCGGTGCTCTTGGGTGACGGTGGAAGGGTCGAAAAGCTTCCTGGGGGCGTAAGAAAGCTTGATCCGGGGTCAATTGGGGTTAGGGAAGGCTAGGAGACAAGGTTCCACGGCGAGGCCGAGGCGGCGGCGGCGGTGCTTCATTGGTACGGAGCTCTGGTCGGAATTGGGGAACAATTGGGGGTCGGTGAGCATGGGTAGGGGTCGGGGAAACTCGCAAGGGGGTTAACGGGGGTGAGGAGCGCTTGCTGGTGGTTGCCCACAGCAACCAGTGCTTCGCCGGTAGGGAGGAACGGGCAGCGGGAGCAAATAGAGCTGGGAGTTTGCACGGTGAAGGGAAAAAGAGTGCAAATGATGTCTCGGTGTCCTCCTGGTCAGGTTGAGTAGAAGAAGAGAGATGGGAGGGTAAGCGTGGGCGCGGATTGCGGCGACGACGACGTGGCGACGAGCGAGCGGCTCGGGACACCGTGGTATACGCGGGGAAGGATAGAAAAGGAAGGGGACGGCGCCGGAATTGGGGGAGGACGACACGTAGGAGGAAGGGAAGCAGGAGGTGGAGCGGCGGCCGGGGGAGTTGTGCCGGCGGCGGAGCAGTGGAGGCAGAGAAAACAGAGCAGAGGAGCAGAGGGTGTTCTGAGGTAGAAGAAGAGAGGGGAAAGATCCAAGGGCTCATGTGTAAAACTGAAAAGATCTAGGGGCTTCCCTGTAAAGTAAAATTTCCCGTTGATCTAAGACTCTAATGAGAAAATGCCCAAAATAAAAGTTGTAGAGTTTTTCAAGCTCTACAATATTGCTTTAGGGCTCAAATTCAAAAACTCAAAGTTTACAACATTACATGTTGAATTTTGAGCAAGGTAGAATTTAAATTACCCCTGTCCTTACCAAACGAGGTTTTGATCAAATTTTATATTTGCAAATATTCATGAAATGTCATGATGACAAGTACTTTTACAAGTAGACCCTCCAGTAAACATGAGAGTTACTTTTATTCCACAATCATTTTGCATAAAAGACCCTATGGCTTATTTTTATTTACATATAAGCCCTTACTCTTACTCAAAAGCTTATTTTCCTAAGAATTTTCTCTACCTCTTACATTTCCTTCCTTATGATAACATAATTTTAACACCTAGCATTATATTTCCCGTAGATTCTAATGCTATCTTCCACTTCACCCTATTTACATTCAAGGACCTACATTTTATAGAAATTACAAATATACCCTTAATCATTGGTACTATACATATATACCATAGCAAGCACACACTCTTTACACTAAATCTAGTGTCCAGCTTTCTAATTACCTGATTGTTACAGCCTTCCCCCCTAAAAAGAATCTCGTCCCGAGATTCGAAGGCAGAAAAGAATCAATTCCAACCAACGCATTTGCCTCATATTCAGGTCAGCTTGGGTGAAGATATACTTGAGGCTCTTATGGTCAGTGTAGATGTTACACTTAGCACCCATAAGATGATGTCTCCAAATCTTAAGAGCATGAATAACAGCTGCCAATTCAAGATCATGAGTTGGATAATTTTGCTCATGATTTCGAAGTGCTCGGGATGCATAAGCAATGACCCGATTGTTTTGCATAAGAACACAACCAAGGCCAGTTCCAGAGGCATCACAATAGACATCAAAAGGCTGAGTATTATCCGGCTAAGCTAGCACTGGAGCAGTTGTCAGAAGTCTTCTCAAAGTGTGGAATGCTTCATCACACCTATCATCCTAGTGGAACTTAACTTCTTTCTTAAGTAGCTCAGTCATGGGTTTAGCTATCTTGGAGAAATCTGGAATGAATCGGCGATAGTATCCCGCCAATCCAAGGAAATAGCGGATTTGATGGACTGAAGTTGGAGGTTTCCAGTCCATAACCTCCTGGACTTTGGTTGGATCAACCGATATGCCATCACTGGAGATAGTATGTCCCAAAAATTTCACACTATCCAGCCAGAATTCACATTTCGAGAATTTGGCATAAAGGCGATGATCACGTAGCCGTTGAAGAACGACACGTATATGATCAGCATGGTCTTCTTTAGTTTTGGAGTATATCAGAATGTCGTCGATGAAGACCACGACGAATTTATCGAGTTCCGGCATAAAGACCGAATTCATGAGGTACATGAAATATGCCGGTGTGTTAGTAAGCCCAAAGGACATAACCAGATATTCATATAATCCATATGTGGTCGAGAAAGCCGTTTTTGGAATGTCACAAGGCCTGATTTTAATTTGATGATAACCAGAGCGTAAGTCAATCTTAGAGAAGACCTTAGCTCCAGCTAATTGGTCGAACAAGATATCAATGCAGGGAAGAGGATACTTGTTTTTAATAGTAACCGCATTGAGTGGACGATAATCAACGCATAACCTTAGGCTATTGTCCTTCTTCTTAATGAAGAGAGCGGGACAACCCCAAGGTGAAGCACTTGGGCGTATGAAACCTTTGTCAAGAAGATCTTGGAGTTGGATCTTTAGCTCGGCCAACTCATTTGGAGGCATACGATATGGCCTCTTTGAAATAGGAGCAGTACCAGGTTGAAGTTCAATAACGAACTCAATGTCT
Organism: Panicum hallii; assembly: GCF_002211085.1. Taxonomy (NCBI): domain Eukaryota; kingdom Viridiplantae; phylum Streptophyta; class Magnoliopsida; order Poales; family Poaceae; genus Panicum; species Panicum hallii. The sequence goes on from NC_038044.1 coordinate 37,236,230, forward strand.
CTGTCCGGTGGCATTCCAGGCAAGTCGTCTGGAAAGACATCGGGGTATTCATAGACTACAAGAATATCTTTTACTTTGATGTCTGTGATAGCATAAGTGCACAAGTGCAGATACTCCTGCTGAGGCAGATAGAGGGTAGTTGCTCCGTGATGTGGTGAGTCAATCTCAATAACTCGGGAAGTGATATCTAACAATACTCCATGTTCTGTCATCCAATTTGTCCCGAGTATGACATCAATACCCTCTAAGTTTAGCAATACCAAATCAGTTTTGATTAGTTTACTTCCTAACTGAATTGGCACACTTTTAACCATTTGGTTAGAAGTAATCTTTCCTCCGGGGGTAGAAATCATATATGACCCTTTAGTAGGACAAAGATCAAGTCCTAATTGGGTACCACAGTTGTTACTAATGAAGCTATGAGTTGCTCTTGAATCGAATAATGTAACAACTGGTTTGTGGTGTATAAAGAATATACCCGACATGATCGGAGCTCCATCCGGAAGTTCTGCAAGGGTGGTGAAGTTAATTTGCCCTTGCCGGGCTTGCATCATCGGCCTCTTGCCCTTGTTCTGATTATTCTGATGGGAACTCTGCCATTGATTAGGTTTCTTGGGCTGCGGACAATCTCTGATGAAATGATCCGCACTTCCGCAATTTAAACAGCAATAAGTGCTGCTTTTCTGTTGGACTTGTTGAACATTTAGCCGTGGGCCAGATTGTTGTGGTTGTTGGAAAGATACGGGAGGTTGATACTCTCCTTGTTGTTGAGGCAGCCTAAAAACTAGTCTGCCAATCAGAGCATTTCGCTGTGGCACTCTGGGTGGTGCATTCTGAACCAACTGATACTGCGAAGGTTGAATGCTCGCGGGTCCAGTGGAGATCCTTCGCTTCTTTTCGGCACGATGTGCCGTAATACAATCCTCCTGAGTCAAGGCCATGTTAACCAGTTCGCTGAATGTACTTGCCTTGATAAGGTTCAGACATTCTTTGAGCTTAGTGCTCAAGCCTCGACAAAAACGATCTTGCTTCTTGGCATCATTATCTGCATGATAACCCGCGTACGGACACAAGTGATTAAAAGCCTGTGCATACTACAGTACGGTGCGGGTGCCTTGAGTAAGTGCCAAGAACTCATTCAATTTCCGCTCCATCAATCCCTCAGGTATATGATGTGCTCTGAAGGCATTTCGGAATTCCTCCCAGGAGATAACATGGCCATCAGTTTGCATAGCACAATAATTATCCCACCAAATACGGGCAGCTCCGCATAATTGTTGTGCAGCGAAGTGAGCCTTGCTGGAATCCGCACAGGGAATCGTAAGAAGAGTAAACTTGGATTCAATGGTGCGAAGCCAAGCATCGGCATTCAAAGGCTCCTCCGCTTTGCTGAATAGCGGGGGCTGGGTACTGAGGAAATCTTGATAGGTTGCCATCTGAGGTTCATCACGACCTCTTCGTAATTGCTGGCACTGTTGATTCTGCTGTGCTTGTACCAATAGATTAAGAATTTTGGTTTACCGAGCCATAACCACGGCTAGATTTGGAAGTGGTGATGGCGGTGGTTGGGAACCGCTGACCTGTTCTGCCCGGAAACCTTCCGGGGTTCCACTTGTGGCTCCAACCATCTGAAACAAGAATTCAGATGATGAAATTTATTTACCCTGCTGAGAACTTACAAGGTAAATGGGATGAAACAACTGATTCTGATAACAGCAAAGGCTGGAAATCAGAGAGATACCTAAGATACCCAACTAAAAGATCCTATTGGAACCATGCTAAAAATAACCAACATGTCACCTATCCTTAGGAAAACAACAAAATTAAGCACCCATTTTGTGGATCAATGTATTATGCATGCACGTACTATTCGACCTCACAACCAAAAACAATTGCCGAATATCTTCGGACTTACGTGGTTAATTTCGGTAGCATAATACATACGTCTCTCACTATTAACTAGTCGATAAACCCTATCCGTCCTAATTTCATAATCGTGGTTAGTGTACCTGCAGAAAACCACAATGTATATCCAATGAACCTTTCATGCCAGCATGTCATGAAAGCGTTCCCAATCATTACTGTTCACTATAGAAACAGCATCTGTACCATTACCGCCATACAGACAACGTTAGCATACGTTATCGAAACAATGTATTCACGGGGGTACCGCAAAATGCGGGGGTATGAACAGCGATTGCCATACCCTACGCCGAACCATATACTCCCAATGTAGTCAACTGAAGTTGGTACACTGGCAGCATCTCAAGTAGGTCACTGCTTGAGAAACAGCATTCGGTTCGCATCACCGACAGGAAGGCTAACTCCCCAGTTAGCTGAGGATCCTTACCTTCTTACCTCATCGTCGAAGATGTCGTTACAGAATGTAAGGTTGGGTTGTGCATGAATTTAAGTTTTAACAGAAAAATAATGCTGGTAGTTAGAGTTATATATATACATATTATAGCCACCTTTAATTCCCTTAAATATCACCCTAGGGCTTTACGTACTAAGCACAACCTTAGCGAGCACAACGTAGTTTTGCCAAACATTTTGTTGGTCAAACTTTTATACTGAAAGCATTTTTAAGGTAAAATGTATCTCCAGAGTAACCTTATAGCTCCGATACCAGCTGTGGCAGAACCAACCTGAATTATACCGGCTCAAGTACGCGAGTCCACTCCCGAGGGCTCCAACGTGCTTCAAACGGTATAATCCCTTGGCCTGTCGGGTAACGTCCCGATAAACCACCGATACACAGGATCAAATAAGGTTACCTCACACGAAGGTGAGTCCAGAGATACAATCACCATCACATTTTACATCATAGAGAATTATATTACAAGAGTTTCCAAAAGAAGTACGAAGTTTCAAACTTAGAGAAATTATTACAGACTGTTAAAGTTGTGGTTTTTAGCAGCGGAAAACACACGTGACGATTCACAACACGACGTCGAGATGGATGTCATGCTAAGCCCGGGCACGACATCACTCGACATCACCAGTGCTGTCCGGGGACGGATCCCATTCCACGGACCAATCTTCTGGAAGAGCACAGGGCCAAGGCAAGGGAAGAGTAGGGTCTTCAAGACTTTACCTGAAAAACATAAAACTAGCAAGGCTGAGTATACTAATACTCAGCAAGGCTTACCCGTTTCATGGTATACTTAGCCATATAACTGGACTTATGAAGGCTTATAAGAGTTCTGGGTTTAGTTTCAGCTGAAAAGCAACAAAAGTAGATCCTTAATTTCAACTTTTAGCTTTCAGGTTCTAGTTGATTATCCATTCTAGATAAGCACCTATATCTACTCAAGCAAGGTAGAGCTCTTTATATCAACCATCAGCATTACTCATCATATAGTTGCTCTTGTTACTCTGTGTGATAAAAGGATCAAGCAGTCTCAACCATCGTGAGAAGCGGACGATTCTGAATCGAATTTAACCTTGCAAGGTAAACCTAACTCACACGCTTGGAACACCAAAGGGTCATTCCGAAGCAACCGTTTGCCTTTCATTCCGACTCGTGGATCAGATCCACCACAAGCGACTGTAGGACCATATGCACTTCCAAAGTGCAGGACGTACGTGTGTAGCACGACTACAAAACCCGTACTCCTGGTTGCCCTTGCAACACGTATTCCTACACGTCGAATCAAGTAACCAGAAGAAGCAAAATACGAGTGGTGGGAGGTATGTCCACTCCTCGAGCCGATTGGTTACTAGGCTTACCGCTTACCATATTTCGCGGCATGTGGCTAGTACTTTCAAACGCTTAACCCGCACTACCACACGCTGCGACCTTATCAAATTCAACAACACAGACGGGGTATCATCTCAACCATGATACCTCACAAAATTCCCGTCCGTCATCCTTATAGTGATTACAGGAATGTAAACATTACAACTCCTATATCGTGCGAGTGAAAGGAAATCACCCGACTTCTACCGGTCCTATTAGCATAGCAGCTAGTCGGACTTAAGTGCTACTATTCAATACATTGGTTCCTAGGGAAATGCAACTAGGGTTTCAAGCAATTCCTAAGAACTTAATGCATAGAATACGTAAATAGATATAGATTGCAGTGTAATTAAAATAGTAGGTTATGTCCGGGGCTTGCCTTTACTGGTGGGGCTGGAGTAAGAAATGTCAATATCTTTCGAATTTTGGTTCGGGGCTTCAGTTAGATCCTTGGCGACGGTGGTCGGGTCCTTGGACAACTATTGGTCTTGCTCTAGGATTAGATTGTAGTCCCCGTTGTCGAGCGTCGTCGTTTCTACATGATATGCAAAGATATAACTTAAAGAATGCACACTTTTTTTTTCATTTCATGATAAAGTTGCAATCCAAACAGTTATCTCACATGAACTCACAAAACAGAAGGGGGTTTAGCCTTGAGTTATCTCTCATAACTGAGTCATGATTATAGTATTGGATTTATTGAAACAGGAACTAAAATATTTGAATTTGAATACAAATTTCAAGTTTAAAAATTCAAACCCTAGACAAATAGAATTATAAAGTCTTGAAAATTTAATTATATACTAAATTATCAACATATTAAATCATGACCAAAAGGATTTAGCTAACTAAGCCTAAGGGGCATACTTAATTAATTCTATAGTATTTCAAATTTGGATTACCCAAATTCAAAAGAACTTAGGTTACAAGATATTGCTGGGTTTGAAACTTTTAGATAAGCTCACACATGACTTATGGAAGCTACATACCAAAAATTACAAGAAACAAAGCAAGCATGTGAAAGTTATGCATCCTTTACCCTTTTACCTTGAGTTTAGAATAGATTAAAAAATATTTAGTTTCAAACCAAACTCATTTAACAAAAGTTGTAGAGTTTAAAATCTAGTTTCTAACAAAATTTGTTTTGCAGTTTTTGGAATTTTCTACAAATTCTTATCGAATTTACAAAACAGCAGCCTAGATCACATAAAATCATAGATAGATTTACAAAGGGGTCCGAACCAGCACTATTCCCCGGAGTCTATGGGTTTACAAACAGCCCCTCGGGTTTTAGCTCCTTCTAACCCGAGGTCCCTAGGTCCAGTCAAAAAGGATGTGTGACACTTGACCGGTGTGTCCTGTTGTCGGTGATCGTCGGCGGCGAGGGACAAGGGGAGGGAAAGCACCAGTGAGCTCTTGCGCACCTGTAGGTACCGGGAATTCGTGTGGGGAAGCTTGTAGCAGTGGCACGACTAAGACCGGCGGCCGGCGGTGGGGAGCAACGTCGAGGATGGTGCTCCGGTGCTCTTGGGTGACGGTGGAAGGGTCGAAAAGCTTCCTGGGGGCGTAAGAAAGCTTGATCCGGGGTCAATTGGGGTTAGGGAAGGCCGGGAGACAAGGTTCCACGGTGAGGTCGAGGCGGCGGCGGTGGTGCTTCATTAGTACGGAGCTCTGGTCGGAATTGGGGAACAATTGGGGGTCGGTGAGCACGGGTAGGGGTCGGGGAAACTCGCAAGGGGGTTAACGGGGGTGAGGAGCGCTTGCTGGTGGTTGCCCACAGCAACCAGTGCTTCGTCGGAGGGGAGGAACGGGCGGCGGGAGCAAATAGAGCTGGGAGTTTGCACGGTGAAGGGAAAAAGAGTGCAAATGATGTCTCGGTGTCCTCCTGGTCAGGTTGAGCAGAAGAAGAGAGATGGGAGGGTAAGCGTGGGCGCGGATTGCGGCGACGACGACGTGGCGGCGAGCGAGCGGCTCGGGACACCGTGGTATACGCGGGGAAGGACAGCAAAGGAAGGGGACGGCGCCGGAATTGGGGGAGGACGACACGTGGGAGGAAGGGAAGCAGGCGGTGGAGCGGTGACAGCGGCGGAGCGGCGGCCGGGGGAGTTGTGCCGGCGGTGGAGCAGTGGAGGCAGAGAAAACAGAGCAGAGGAGCAGAGGGTGTTCAGAGGTAGAAGAAGAGAGGGGAAAAGATCCAAGGGCTCATGTGTAAAACTGAAAAGATCTAGGGGCTTCCCTGTAAAGTAAAATTTCCCGTTGATCTAAGATTCTAATGAGAAAATGCCCAAAATAAAAGTTGTAGAGTTTTTTAAGCTCTACAATATTGCTTTAGGGCTGAGATTCAAAAACTCAAAGTTTACAACATTACATGTTGAATTTTGAGCAAGGTAGAATTTAAATTACCCCTATCCTTACCAAACGAGGTTTTGATCAAATTTTTGATATATTTGCAAATATTCATGAAATGTCATGATGACAAGTACTTTTACAAGTAGACCCTCCAGTAAACATGAGAGTTACTTTTATTCCACAATCATTTTGCATAAAAGACCCTATGGCTTATGTTTAATTACATATAAGCCCTTACTCAAAAGCTTATTTTCCTAAGAATTTACTCTACCTCTTACATTTCCTTCCTTATGATAACATAATTTTAACACCTAGCATTATATTTCCCGTACATGCTAATGCTATCTTCCACTTCACCCTATTTACATTCAGGGACCTACATTTTATAGAAATTACAAATATACCCTTAATCATTGGTACTATACATATATACCATAGCAAGCACACACTCTTTACACTAAATCTAGTGTCCAGCTTTCTAATTACCTGATTGTTACAGGAATCGATTCGGAACATAATATCGCATGAAATGGAGGGCTGTGGACTGCATAAGGAGGAAAGGTGGAGGGGGTTATGCACAAGTCTGCCTTTCTTCTTCCTTGAGATAGAACAGGAGGGGGGAAAACGGTAGGAGGGGGGCGGCCAGGCCATGGGCGCTGGCCCCCCAGTGCATGGCAACGCTCGGGGAGTAGGGGGAAACGGAGAGGAGGCCGAGGGGATCCGATTACGGCCCTCACCTCGTGCGGAGACGAACTTCGGAGGGCTGTCCACGGAGATGGGTGGTGGCCGGCAATGGTGAGCGGCGGCGGCAATCTGTAGCGTGAGGTAGAGGAGGGGAGGTGCTGGGGCGGTGTGGGCGGAGTGAGGGGCGGCTTGGGGCCTGACTTATAGGCCGACAGGAAGAGGGGAGATGGCCGGCATGGGAGGGTCACGGGCAGTACTGGAGCCTCACCATTAATGGCGGCCGGGATGCTCGGGAACAAGGCGCAAACTGCGAGGGCGAGGGGACGGGACGGAGACGGGCCAGTGCATGTGACATCCAGGTAATAAGATTCATAAAAATTAAACCCTGGATGTAATAGACATAAGTGTTAAGGGTGTATCTGAAAATTTTTCATGTGTTGTAAGTCTTTTGTGTTTAAAGTGTGTGTGCATTGATATGGCTAAATAAGCTCTTAAGTAAAGGCCAGGGGCCTATGTGTAAAAATACAGGTTACAGGGTCTTTTGTGCAAAAAGTAAGGGGTAAAAATAATTTTATGCTTACTTAAGGACCTATCTGAAAAAAATTATTTGTCATCATGACATCCTAAGAATAATGTAAATATGTCAAAAATTTAATTAGAACTTGGTTTGGTAAGGACAGGGGTAAATTAATTTTACCTTGATTCAAAACTCATTTTGTAATATGGCAAACTTTGAGTTTTTGAATTTGAGTCTTAAAGCAAAATTGTAGAGCTTGAAAAACTCTACAATTTTCATGTTGGACTTTTTCTCAGAAAACCCCTAGATTAGTGGGAAAAAGTACTTTTCTGCAGGGTCCCTGTAACTTTTAAAATTTGCAAACAAGTCCCTGAATCTCTCCCTCCTTTCTTCTTCCTCTGCACCCCTTCTGCTCCTCTGCTCCCGCACAGACGCCGGCGACAGAGCGCCCCCCCTGGCCGCCGTCTTGCAGTCGCCGCCGTCCACCTCATGCTGCCCCTCTCCACGCGTCGGTCTACCCGTTGGCCACCGCCGTAGCCCTCTCCCTGCTGTCCCCTTCTCTGCGCGCCACGATGTCCTCGGGTGCATGCCGGCCGCCCTCTCGCCGTCGCAATCCAGAGCCCGGCCGTGATCCTTTCTTTCTCCCAGCGTCTCCCTCTCTTCTGTGAGCTAGCATTGCTACAACCGAACCACACTCCCTCCTCTTCCCCGATTGGTTTGCCCTGTGTTCTTTCCCACGGCCACCAGAAACCGAGCTCGCCACCGTGCACTCTTTGCTAAAATTCGTAGTGCTCACTTCATCCCGATCCAATTCCTTGGGTCAGTCGCTCCTCCACCCCCTTCTCCAGCACCCCGACCCAACCCAGCTCGGTTCCCAACTCCTCACCGCCAGGTTCGCCTCCGCCCCGAGCCATTGCTCACCGGCGCCGCCCGAAATCGACCCTCTCGTTGACAGCTTCGCCCACCTGGTCTCCCGCTCCACCAGGTAGACAAATAGTTCCCCGGTGGTCCACTGGTGCTCGTGCGCCCCTCCTTAGCCCGTGTTCGCAGCCTCTTCGCCGGGAGCGGCGAAGCGCCGCCACGGCCGCCGCCCCCGTCCGTGGGTCACCCTGTTCTTCTGCTTTCAGTCCTGTGCTTCCTTGTCTTGTGCTCTCCCGAGGTCTTGTAGATGGTGTTAGACCCCCTCCCCTTGGCCGGAGTCCTCGCCGCCGGCGGGAACGCCGTCGTGCCCGACGTGCCGGCCGTCGCAGGGTTGGGCAAGGGCCTTTTTGCAAATAGTTCTTTTGTTCCAGGGGTTCCAGTGCAAAATTACCGAGACCCCCCCTAGACGTCTGTTATTTCATGTGAGGTGCATGTGCTGTCTTGTAAAATACATAACAAATCATAGGAAATTCCAAAATTAGCAAAACTTGTTTTGTTAGAAACTAGATTATGAACTCTATAACTTTTGTTAAAAGGATTTGATATGAAACCAAATATTTTTGAATCTAATTTAAATTTGAAACAAGGAAATGTAACATCTTTAATTCTTACATGTTGTTTTGATTGTTTGTAATTGTGATATGTAATTTCTATATATGATATCTAAAATGATGCAAAACATTCAAAACCAAGTTTATACTACAATTTAAATCCTTTTAAATTATTTTAAATTAATATTAGCTAAACATATCTTTTAAACTTTAACTAATTAGATCCTTTGGTTATAAATTAGGAGGTGATCTATTTCTTTTTAAGTGTTCCAAATTTTATAACCTTCTTTACTTAAAAGTTTAAATTCAAATTTAAATTTAACTCTAATATATGCTTTGATGCTTATCTTGAATTAATTCATTGATGTGGTTAAGTTAAGCATCAATTATAAATTTAGGCTAAATTTTTTCCTTGTTTTGGCCTTTCTTAAAGTGTTAATCTTTGAAAGCATAATCTTTAATGTGACTCAAATAAAAGAATGCACACTTCTTAATGATATTTGCTTTGCATATCATGTAGAACTGATTACCCTCGCTGACGGTGACTACGAGCTGATCGCGGATCAAGCCGAGGAAATTCCTGGAAATCCCGGAGACACCGTTGAGAATCTAACTGAAGATCCGAACCAAAGTTCGGAAAACCTCGATCCTTCTACTCTCAACCCTGCTCAAGAAGGCAAGCCCCGGACATAAACCCTACTTTATTTACTTTACCATCTATACTATTATATCTATCTCTGCATTAAGTTCTTAGGAATTGCTTGAAACCCTAGTTGCATTTTCCTAGGAACCGATGTATTGAATACTAGTATTTGAGTCCGGCTAGCTGCTATGCTAATAGGGCCGGTAGAAGTCGGGTGATTTCCTGTCACTCGCGCGACATAGGAGTTGCAATGTTTACAATTCTGTTATCACTATAAGGATGACGGACGGGAGTTTTGTGAGGTATCATGGTTGAGGTGATACCCCGTCTGTGTTGTTAAAGTTACTGATATGGTCGCAGCGTGTGGTGATCGGGGTTAAGCGTTTGAAAGTACTAACCACATGCCGCGAAATATGGTAAGCGGTAAGCCTAGTAGCCAATCGGCCCGAGTAGTGGACATACCTCCCACCACTCGTCTTGCTTCTTTTGGTTACTTATGTTCGACGTGTAGGCATACGTGTTGCTGGGCAACCGGGAGTACGGGTTTTGTAGTCGCGCTACAGACGTACGTCCTGCACTTTGGAAGTGCGTATGACCTGCAGTCGCTTGTGGTGGATCTGATCCATGAGTCGGAATGAAAGGCAAACGGTTGCTTCGGAACGACCCTGTGGCGTTCCAAGCGTGTGAGTTAGGTTTACCTTGCAAGGTTAAATTCGATTCGAATCGTCCGCCTCTCACGATGATTGAGACTGCTTAATTCCTTTGTCACATTGAGTAACAAGAGCAATTATTTTGATATTATCTAAAATGATGAATGATTAAAGATTATACCATGCTTGTATAGATTTAGATGCTCACCTAGAATGGATATTCAACTAGAACCTCAAAAGCTAAAAGATGAAAATAAGGATCTACTCTTAGTTGCTTTTCTGCTGAAAACTTACCCCAAAACCATTACCAGATTTCATGAGTCTAGTTATATGGCTATGTATACCATCACCGGGTAAGCCTTGCTGAGTATTAGAATACTCAGCCTTGCTTTATAACTTTTGTTCAGGTAATGCTTCTGCTGATCAAGCCCTACCTATACCGTGGCCCTACCCACTGCCTGAAGGTTGGTCCGTGGAGTGGGACCCGTCCCCGGCCAACCCGGACCCCTCCGAGTGATGTCATGCAAGGGCAAGCATGACATCTTTACTGACGTCGTATTTTATATCGTACTTTGATATCACTGTTCGCTCTAAAACTTATATCGTTTTGTAATAATTCCCCGGTGGGAAGATCCGGTACTTTTTAACACTCATGTAATATAACTGCCTGTGATGTAAGAAGTGATGGCCCTTGTATCTCTGGACTCGCCTTCGTGCGGGGTACCTTGTTATGATCCTGCTTTCGGTGGTTTATCGGGATGTTACCCGACAGGCCAAAGGGTTATACCGTTTGAAGCATGCCGGAGCCCGCTAAAGTGGTCTCGCGTACTTGAGCCGGTGTAATTCAGGTTGGTTCTGCCACAGCTGGTATCAGAGCTAACAAGTGTACACTGGAGATGTAAGGTGCCTTAAAAACACTTTTAGTATAAAATTTGTTCTACAAGGTATTTTGCAAAAAGAACGTTGGATTCGTTAAGGTTGTGTTTAATACGTAAAGCCCTAGGGTGATGTTTAAGGGAATAATAGAGGTGGCTGTACTATATAAGTGTATAAAGCTAACTTCCAGCATTACTTTCTGTCAAAACGTAAATTCATGCACAACTCAACCTTACATTCTGTAACGACATCTTCGATGGTGAGGTAAGAAGGTAAGGATCCTCAGCCAACTGAGGGAGCTTGGCCTTCCCGTCGGTGATGCGAACCAAACGCTGTTTCTCAAGCAGTGGCCTACTTGAGATGCTGCCAATGTACCAACCTAGGTTGATTACATTGGGAGTATATGGTTCGGCGCAGGATATGGCGATCGCTGTTCATATCCCCGCATTTTGCGGTACCCCCCGTGAATACGTTGTTTCGACGACGTATGCTAACGTTGTCTGTACGGCGGTAATTGTACAGATGCTGTTTCTATAGTGAACAGTAATGATTGGGAACGCTTTCATGACATGCTGGCATGAAAGGTTCATTGGATATATATATTGTGGTTTTCTGCAGGTACATTAACCACGAATACGAAACTAGGACGGATAGGGTTTATCGACTAGTTAATAGTGAGAGACGTATGTATTATGCCACCGAAACTAACCACGTAAGTCCGAAGATATTCAGCAGTTGTTTTTGGTTTGTGAGGACGAGTAGAACGTGCATGCATAATTCATCATCATACAATGTGTGTTTTGGTTCTTTTAAGGATGTGTGGTAGAATGTTGATCCCTGGTGTGGTTAGCGGGATTCTTGTGGTAGTGTTAGTTAAGCCTCTTAAGTATCTTTCTGCTTCCCAGCCCTTGCTATATCAAAATCAGTTATCTCGTCCTATTTACCTTGTAAGTCTTCAGCAGGGTAAATAAATTTTATCATCTGAATTCTTGTTTCAGATGGTTGGAGCCACACGTGGAACCCCGGAAGGTTTCCGGGCAGATCGGGCCAGTGGTTCTCAACAGACGCCTCCGCCACCTCCCAACCTAGTTGAGGTGATGGCACGGCAGACGGAGCTTCTTAATCTGCTGGTGCAAGCACAACAAAACCAGCAGCGTCAACCGTTTCGTGGAGGTCGTGATGACATTCCTCCTCCAGTGGCCAGCTATCAAGATTTCCTTAGCACTCAACCTCCGTTCTTCAGTAAAGCTGAAGAACCTCTGGACGCGGATGCCTGGCTTCATATTATTGAGTCCAAGTTCACTCTCTTAACTGTACCGTGTGCGGACTCGAGCAAAGCTTCTTTTGCTGCCCAGCAATTGCGCGGTGCTGCCCGAATTTGGTGGGATAACTTTTACGCCATGCAGCCCGCGGGACATGTCATCTCCTGGGATGAATTTCGGACTGCCTTTAGGGCACATTATATCCCTGAAGGATTACTGGAGCGGAAGTTAAATGAATTTTTGGCACTAACTCAAGGTTCCAATACAGTCTTGCAGTACGCAAGACGTTCAATCATCTGTGCCAATATGCTGGTCATCATGCAGATAATGATGCCAAAAAGCAAGACCGCTTCCGTCGTGGCCTTAATACTAAGCTCAAAGAGCGTTTGAATCTTGTTAGGCCCAATAGTTTCAGTGAGCTGGTCAATATGGCCCTAACCCAAGAAGACTGCATTATAGCACATCGTGCTGACAAGAAAAGAAAGACCCCTACGGGATCCTCGAGTGCTCAACCACCAAGATATCGGGTCGTTCCTAACACCCAAATAAGAGCACCGCAGAGGAATGTTCCGTTTGGTCGATTGGTTTTTAGGCCGCCTCAACAACAAGGAAGCTATAGACTTTCTGCAGCTCCACAGCAGCGACAACAATTTGGCCCAAGGCCAAATGTGCGACAAGCTCCACCAAAAGGCAGCAACTATCGCTGTTTTAATTGTGGGAGTGCAGATCATTTCATCAGGGATTGTCCACGGCCTAAGAAACCTAACCCAGGGCAAAGTTCTAACCAAGGTAATCAGAACAAGGGTAAAAGGCCGTTGATGCAAGTCCGGCAAGGGCAAATCAACTTCACCACCCTTGCGGAACTTCTGGACAGAGCCCCTGTTATGTCGGGTACGTTCTATATCCTTCATCAACCAGTTGTTACATTATTTGATTCTGGAGCAACTCATAGTTTTATTAGTAACAACTGTAGTACCCGAATAAAACTTGATCCTTGTCCCACCCAAGGATCATATATGATTTCCACTCCGGGAGGCAAGATTACTTCTAATCAAATGGTTAAAAGTGTACCCATTCGATTTGGCAGCCAAATAATTAAAACTGATTTGGTTTTGCTAAATCTTGAGGGTATTGACGTTATACTCGGAACGAATTGGATGACTGAGCACAGAGTGCTGCTGGATATTTCCTCCCGAGTTATTGAAATCGATTCACCATATTGTGGAGCTATTACCCTCTATCTGCCCAGGCAGGAATATCTCTATTCATGCACTTATGCTATCACAGACCTCAAAGTTAAGGATATCCCGGTAGTTTGTGAATATCCTGATGTCTTCCCTGATGATTTGCCGGGGATGCCACCTGACAGAGATATTGAGTTCATTATTGAACTCCAACCAGGCACTGCTCCTATCTCTAAAAGGCCATATCGTATGCCCCCAAATGAATTGGCCGAGCTTAAAATCCAACTTCAAGATCTTCTTGATAAAGGTTTCATACGCCCAAGTGCGTCACCTTGGGGTTGTCCTGCTCTCTTCGTCAAAAAGAAGGACAATAGCCTAAGGCTATGTGTTGACTATCGTCCACTCAATGCGGTCACTATCAAAAATAAGTACCCACTTCCCCGTATTGACATTTTGTTTGATCAATTAGCTGGAGCTAAGGTCTTCTCAAAAATTGACTTACGCTCTGGCTATCATCAGATCAAGATTAAACCTTGTGACATTCCGAAAACGGCTTTCTCAACCAGACATGGACTATATGAATATCTGGTTATGTCTTTTGGGCTTACTAACGCTCCGGCATATTTCATGTATCTTATGAATTCAGTTTTCATGCCGGAACTTGATAAGTTCGTCGTGGTCTTCATTGACAATATCTTAATTTATTCCAAAAATAATGAAGACCATGCCAATCATCTACATATCATTCTTCAGCGATTACGGGATCATCGTCTTTATGCTAAATTCTCAAAATATGAATTTTGGCTAGATAGTGTGAAATTTCTGGGACACACTATCTCTAGCGAAGGCATATCGGTTGATCCAACAAAAGTCCAAGAAGTTATGGATTGGAAACCCCCAACTTCGGTCCATCAAATTCGAAGTTTCCTTGGGTTGGCAGGGTATTATCTCCGATTTATTCCGGATTTCTCTAAGATAGCTAAGCCCATGACTGAGCTTCTTAAGAAAGGAGTTAAATATCAGTGGGATGATAGGTGTGATGAGGCATTCCATACTTTAAGGAAGCTTCTAACAACTGCTCCCGTACTAGCTCAACCGGATAATACCCAACCTTTTGATGTTTATTGTGATGCTTCCGGGACTGGTCTCGGTTGTGTTCTAATGCAAAACAACCAAGTCATTGCTTATGCATCCAGAGCACTTCGGAATCATGAACAAAATTATCCAACTCATGACCTGGAATTAGCAGCCGTTGTCCATGCTCTTAAGATTTGGAGGCACCATCTCATGGGTGCTAAGTGCAACATTTACACGGATCATAAAAGCCTCAAATATATTTTTACCCAAGCGGATTTGAATATGAGGCAGAGGCGATGGCTAGAATTGATCAAAGATTATGACCTTGAGGTATATTACCATCCTGGTAAAGCTAATGTCGTTGCGGATGCACTTAGCCGCAAAGCACATTGCCACTGTGCATCCATGACTACTATCAATGACACTCTCTGCAATCAGATGAAGAAACTCAATCTAGAGATCGTTCCTCAAGGTAGTCTAAATCTTTTAGCCTTGGAGAATACCCTTCGGGATAAAATTATTATGTCACAACTATATAATAAGGGTATCAAGATCATTAAATCAGAACTATCCCAAAGAAAGGCTAAATACAAGTGTTTCCGTATTGACCCTCAGGGAGTCTTGTGGTTCAACAAACGACTTGTTGTACCAAAAGATCATCAGCTTCCAAGGCAAATTCTTGATGAAGCTCATTTATCCAAATTCTCTATTCATCCCGGTAGCACCAAAATGTATCAAGACTTGCGACAACATTTTTGGTGGACTAGGATGAAAAGAGAAATTGCTAAATATGTATCTGAGTGTGATACATGTCAGAGGGTCAAGGCTAGTCACCTTAAAGCTTCGGGTGCACTCCAACCATTACCCATTCCATCATGGAAATGGGAAGACATTAGTATGGATTTTATTGTTGGTCTTCCAAACACATCTCAAAAGCATGACTCCATATGGGTAATTATCGATAGACTCACAAAAGTGGCTCACTTTATTCCCGTACATACCACGTACTCCGCCAAGAAGTACGCTGAAGTCTATCTTGATCAAATTGTTCGATTACACGGTATTCCTAAGACTATCATCTCTGACCGAGGAGCACCATTCGTTGCACGCTTCTGGGAGCAATTACAATCCGCTCTCGGCACTAAACTGATTCGAAGCTCTGCATATCATCCTCAAATAGATGGACAAACTGAACGAATTAATCAAATTCTTGAAGATATACTTCGAGCTTGTATCATTCACTATGGGACAAGTTGGGACAAATATCTTGCCTTGGACGAATTCTCTTACAACAATAGTTACCAGTCCAGTCTCCAAATGTCACCTTTTGAAGCTTTATACGGTCGCAGATGTCGAACCCCTTTGAGTTGGTCTGAGACTGGTGAGCGCAAGATTTTTGGACCAGATTTGGTTATGGAAGCCGAGGATAGGGTCAGAATTATTCAAGCCAATCTTAAAACAGCTCAATCTAGACAAAAGAGTTATGCGGATCGGAGAAGGAAACCCTTACAGTTCCAATTAGGAGATTTTGTATATCTCCGAGTATCTCCCACCAAGGGCGTTCAACGTTTCGGAATAAAAGGAAAACTAGCACCCCGATATATCGGACCTTTCAAAATTCTTGAAATTTGTGGCCCAGTGGCTTACAAACTTCTCCTTCCACCTCAAATGGGTGCTGTTCACGATATTTTCCATGTCTCTCAGCTTAAAAAGTGTATCAAGGTACCCTCGGAGATCATTGAAATTCCAGCCATCGAGATCGAACCCGATCTATCTTATGTTGAACAACCTATCAAAATCTTGGATACTAAGGAAAGAGTCACTAGAAGGAAGACAGTTAAAATGTATAAGATCTTATGGGATCATCATACTGAAGAGGAAGCAACTTGGGAAACGGAATCTTATCTTCAACAGAATTTTCCGACCTTCCTTTCAACTAATTCCCAAATCTGATCGATCAATCATCTTCCGCTTCCGAATCTCGGGACGAGATTCTTTTTAGGGGGAAGGCTGTGACATCCAGGTAATAAGATTCATAAAAATTAAACCCTGGATGTAATAGACATAAGTGTTAAGGGTGTATCTGAAAATTTTCCATGTGTTGTAAGTCTTTTGTGTTTAAAGTGTGTGTGCATTGATATGGCTAAATAAGCTCTTAAGTAAAGGCCAGGGGCCTATGTGTAAAAATACAGGTTACAGGGTCTTTTGTGCAAAAAGTAAGGGGTAAAAATAATTTTATGCTTACTTAAGGACCTATCTGAAAAAAATTATTTGTCATCATGACATCCTAAGAATAATGTAAATATGTCAAAAATTTAATTAGAACTTGGTTTGGTAAGGACAGGGGTAAATTAATTTTACCTTGATTCAAAACTCATTTTGTAATATGGCAAACTTTGAGTTTTTGAATTTGAGTCTTAAAGAAAAAGTGTAGAGCTTGAAAAACTCTACAATTTTCATGTTGGACTTTTTCTCAGAAAACCCATAGATTAGAGGGAAAAAGTACTTTTCTGTAGGGGGTCCCTGTAACTTTTAAAATTTGCAAACAAGTCCCTGAATCTCTCCCTCCTTTCTTCTTCCTCTGCACCCCTTCTGCTCCTCTGCTCCCGCACAGACGCCGGCGACAGAGCGCCCCCCCTGGCCGCCGTCTTGCAGTCGCCGCCGTCCACCTCATGCTGCCCCTCTCCACGCGTCGGTCTACCCGTTGGCCACCGCCGTAGCCCTCTCCCTGCTGTCCCCTTCTCTGCGCGCCACGATGTCCTCGAGTGCATGCCGGCCGCCCTCTCGCCGTCGCAATCCAGAGCCCGGCCGTGATCCTTTCTTTCTCCCAGCGTCTCCCTCTCTTCTGTGAGCTAGCATTGCTACAACCGAACCACACTCCCTCCTCTTCCCCGATTGGTTTGCCCTGTGTTCTTCCCCACGGCCACCAGAAACCGAGCTCGCCGCCGTGCACTCTTTGCTAAAATTCGTAGTGCTCACTTCATCCCGATCCAATTCCTTGGGTCAGTCGCTCCTCCACCCCCTTCTCCAGCACCCCGACCCAACCCAGCTCGGTTCCCAACTCCTCACCGCCAGGTTCGCCTCCGCCCCGAGCCATTGCTCACCGGCGCCGCCCGAAATCGACCCTCTCGTTGACAGCTTCGCCCACCTGGTCTCCCGCTCCACCAGGTAGACAAATAGTTCCCCGGTGGTCCACTGGTGCTCGTGCGCCCCTCCTTAGCCCGTGTTCGCAGCCTCTTCGCCGGGAACGGCGAAGCGCCGCCACGGCCGCCGCCCCCGTCCGTGGGTCGCCCTGTTCTTCTACTTTCAACCCTGTGCTTCCTTGTCTTGTGCTCTCCTGAGGTCTTGTAGATGGTGTTAGACCCCCTCCCCTTGGCCGGAGTCCTCGCCGCCGGCGGGAACGCCGTCGTGCCCGACGTGCCGGCCGTCGCAGGGTCGGGCAAAGGGTTTTTTGCAAATAGTTCTTTTGTTCCAGGGGTTCCAGTGCAAAATTACCGAGACCCCCCCCTTAGACGTCTGTTATTTCATGTGAGGTGCATGTGCTGTCTTGTAAAATACATAACAAATCATAGGAAATTCCAAAATTAGCAAAACTTGTTTTGTTAGAAACTAGATTATGAACTCTATAACTTTTGTTAAAAGGATTTGATATGAAACCAAATATTTTTGAATCTAATTTAAATTTGAAACAAGGAAATGTAACATCTTTAATTCTTACATGTTGTTTTGATTGTTTGTAATTGTGATATGTAATTTCTATATATGATATCTAAAATGATGCAAAACATTCAAAACCAAGTTTATACTACAATTTAAATCCTTTTAAATTAATATTAGCTAAACATATCTTTTAAACTTTAACTAATTAGATCCTTTGGTTATAAATTAGGAGGTGATCTATTTCTTTTTAAGTGTTCCAAATTTTATAACCTTCTTTACTTAAAAGTTTAAATTCAAATTTAAATTTAACTCTAATATATGCTTTGATGCTTATCTTGAATTAATTCATTGATGTGGTTAAGTTAAGCATCAATTATAAATTTAGGCTAAAATTTTTCCTTGTTTTGGCCTTTCTTAAAGTGTTAATCTTTGAAAGCATAATCTTTAATGTGACTCAAATAAAAGAATGCACATTTCTTAATGATATTTGCTTTGCATATCATGTAGAACCGATTACCCTCGCTGACGGTGACTACGAGCTGATCGCGGATCAAGCCGAGGAAATTCCTGGAAATCCCGGAGACACCGTTGAGAATCTAACTGAAGATCCGAACCAAAGTTCGGAAAACCTCGATCCTTCTACTCTCAACCCTGCTCAAGAAGGCAAGCCCCGGACATAAACCCTACTTTATTTACTTTACCATCTATACTATTATATCTATCTCTGCATTAAGTTCTTAGGAATTGCTTGAAACCCTAGTTGCATTTTCCTAGGAACCGATGTATTGAATACTAGTATTTGAGTCCGGCTAGCTGCTATGCTAATAGGGCCGGTAGAAGTCGGGTGATTTCCTATCACTCGCGCGACATAGGTGTTGCAATGTTTACAATTCTGTTATCACTATAAGGATGACGGACGGGAGTTTTGTGAGGTATCATGGTTGAGGTGATACCCCGTCTGTGTTGTTAAAATTACTGATAAGGTCGCAGCGTGTGGTGATCGGGGTTAAGCGTTTGAAAGTACTAACCACATGCCGCGAAATATGGTAAGCGGTAAGCCTAGTAGCCAATCGGCCCGAGTAGTGGACATACCTCCCACCACTCGTCTTGCTTCTTTTGGTTACTTATGTTCGACGTGTAGGCATACGTGCTGCTGGGCAACCGGGAGTACGGGTTTTGTAGTCGCGCTACAGACGTACGTCCTGCACTTTGGAAGTGCGTATGACCTACAGTCGCTTGTGGTGGATCTGATCCATGAGTCAGAATGAAAGGCAAACGGTTGCTTCGGAACGACCCTGTGGCGTTCCAAGCGTGTGAATTAGGTTTACCTTGCAAGGTTAAATTCGATTCGAATCGTCCGCCTCTCACGATGATTGAGACTGCTTAATTCCTTTGTCACATTGAGTAACAAGAGCAATTATTTTGATATTATCTAAAATGATGAATGATTAAAGATTATACCATGCTTGTATAGATTTAGATGCTCACCTAGAATGGATATTCAACTAGAACCTCAAAAGCTAAAAGATGAAAATAAGGATCTACTCTTAGTTGCTTTTCTGCTGAAAACTTACCCCAAAACCATTACCAGATTTCATGAGTCTAGTTATATGGCTATGTATACCATCACCGGGTAAGCCTTGCTGAGTATTAGAATACTCAGCCTTGCTTTATAACTTTTGTTCAGGTAATGCTTCTGCTGATCAAGCCCTACCTATACCGTGGCCCTACCCACTGCCTGAAGGTTGGTCCGTGGAGTGGGACCCGTCCCCGGCCAACCCGGACCCCTCCGAGTGATGTCATGCAAGGGCAAGCATGACATCTTTACTGACGTCATATTTTATATCGTACTTTGATATCACTGTTCGCTCTACAACTTATATCGTTTTGTAATAATTCCCCGGTGGGAAGATCCGGTACTTTTTAACACTCATGTAATATAACTGCCTGTGATGTAAGAAGTGATGGCCCTTGTATCTCTGGACTCGCCTTCGTGCGGGGTATCTTGTTATGATCCTGCTTTCGGTGGTTTATCGGGACGTTACCCGACAGGCCAAAGGGTTATACCGTTTGAAGCACGCCGGAGCCCGCTAAAGTGGTCTCGCGTACTTGAGCCGGTGTAATTCAGGTTGGTTCTGCCACAGTGCAGTAGCGGGCCGCACGTCGGCTTGGCGTCCTTGGGCAGCAGGCATGCAGCAGCACAGCGAGTAGCAGCGGATGCGGCGGTCGTGGCGTGACGCGGGCGGCGTGATGCGCGTGCACAGCCAGTAACGGGGGCAGTGGCGGGTCGTGCGCTAGCCCGCGCGTGCGTGCAAGGAGCGGGCTACAGCTCGAGCAGGTAGTAGGTAGCACAGGGGAGAAAAAGAAAGAGGAAGCCAGCGCAAAAAAGAAAAAAAAGAGTCTGGGAAAAAATTTAGAAGAGAGAAATAAAATGGATTTGAACAAAATATGAGAAAAGAAAAGAGGGGACACGCGCGCGGCACCGACGATCGCGGCCGGGCAGGCGCACGCGGCCGACCGTGACACGATGGTGATGTGACGGGACCGCGGGGCCAGTGGAAAAGGAAAAAGGGACGGGCGGCTCCGCGAAAAAAGAGGAAGAGACTGCGCGATTTCGGAATGGCGGAAAATTGGGAGGTGGGCTTCGGGAGCTCAAGCGGCGGAAAAGGTTTAAAAGATTTTTAAGCGAGTGATTGGTAATGCAATTTAAATAAGATAAAAATGTGGGTGTTACACAAGAAGTTGGGGAACAACCACTCGGAATACAAGCAAGTCTTGCAAAAGCAATGCCCAATACACCCGAAGTCGCGGCACACGCTCTTTGAGTGCGTCACCATCTACAAATCACTCAACGCCTCCACCCCTCCATCAAGCAAGAAAGCAAAAGGACAAGGAGGATGAAGAAGGAGGTGATAAGTCGAGGGCTCAAGATTTCCAAGATCTGAAAAACGTCATCAATGTCATCTTTGGTGGAGATGGCGGATTCCCCGCCAAGCGCGCACAGAAGCTAACCCTGTGCGAAATACTCTCTGTGGAGCCGGCCATGACAAGGCCTCTGAGATACAGCGAGGTCCCGATCTCCTTTTCTAGGGACGATCAATGGACCCGCTTCTCCGAGCCGGGATAATTTTCGTTCTTCCTAGACCCTGTCATGGCGGGTTCACAGCTCACCCGAGTAGTCATTGACGGCGGAAGCAGCCTCAACCTGCTCTTCACGAGTAGTCTCAAGAAGATGGGACTGGACATCTCCAAGATGCTCACTCCCAGCAAAGCTCCTTTCTACGGCATCGTCCTAGGCAACACGGCTACACCACTTGGGTCAGTGATCCCGCCAGTCATCTTCGGGACAAAAGACAACTACCGAACCGAGTACATTACGTTCGAGGTGGTGGATTTCGACCCGTCATACCATGCCATTCTTGGCAGGCCAGCACTAGCCAAATTCATGGTTGTGCCCCACTACGTATACCAACTACTCAAGATGCCAGGCAAGACAGGTGTACTCACACTCCATAGTGGCTTGAAGAAGTCGTATGACTGCGACCAGGAGGCGATCGAGTACGCCATGACTTCACACGTGCTAGAGCCATCTGCAGAAGTACTCACGGCCACGCTAAAGCTGACCAACACAGAGATGGAGATCTCCAACCAAAGGCCAAGCCAGTCGAGGGTTAAACCTAACCCCAGTGATGTTGGCATCAAGACCATCTAGCTACAAGAGGGCAACCTGTCCAAGACTGCTCTGATTGGAGGCGGCTTAGGAGACAAATAGGAAAACACGCTCGTCAGCTTCCTTCGGGCTAACTGTGACATATTCACGTGCAAACCAGCGGATATGCCAGGGGTATCCAAGGATTTGATTGAGCATTGCCTGAAAGTCAATCCTAAAGCCACTCCAAAGAAGCAACAACTGCGACGTTTTGCCCCTGACAAGAGGGAGGCCATCAAGAAAGAGCTAGCAAAACTACTCGTGGCTGGTTTTATTAAAGAAGTATATCACCCCGAGTGGCTAGCTAACCCTATACTTGTACTAAAAAAGAAAAATAATAAATGGAGGATGTGTGTGGATTATACAGATCTCAATAAACACTGCCCGAAGAACCCCTTCGCGCTCCCACACAACGATCAAGTCATCGACTCCACGGCTGGCTGTGTCTTGCTCTCCTTCCTCGACTGCTACTCGGACTATCATCAGATAGCCCTCAAGGAGGAAGATCAGATCAAGACGGCGTTCATCACCCCTTTGGAGCATATGCTTATACTACATTGTCTTTTGGACTGAATAACGCAGAAGCCACCTATCAACGGGCCATCCAACTATGCCTTGCGGATCAACTACACCACAACGTTGAAGCTTACGTGGATGATGTGGTCATCAAGACCAGATCCCACGATGAGTTTATCATTGATCTCGAGGAGACTTTCAACACTTGCAACATTTTTGATGGAAGCTCAACCCAACAAAGTGCGTCTTTGGCGTCCCTTAAGGCAAACTACTCAGGTTCATTGTCAGCAACCACGGGATCGAAGCAAATCTAGAGAAGATCAATGCCATTACAGCCATGGATGCACCAAAGATGATCAAGGACATCCAAAAGCTCACTGGCTGCATGGCAGCTTTGAACCAATTCATCTCCTGACTTGGAGAAAGGGGACTACCCTTCTTCAAGTTGCTCAAGCCCCATAACAAGTTCAGTGGATTGAGGAGGCAAACTAGGCGCTTCAGGACCTCAAACATCACTTGCAGTCACCACCCATCCTGACGGCCCCCCAACCAGGCGAGGACTTGCTGCTCTATATCGCCACGACTACTCATGTCGTTAGCACGACAATCATGGTGGAACGATAGGAAGAAGGCCACAACTTTGGGGTGCAGTGACCAGTTTACAATCCTTTTCGAATCTAAGGTTCGTTACCCGATGATTCAAAAAATTCTTTACGGTATCCTCATCACTTCCACGAAGCTTCGCCACTATTTTGATGCATACAATATCCTGGTGGTCTCTGACTTCCTATTAGCGGATATACTCCACAATCGGGATGCTACCGGGCGCATCTCCAAGTGGACGGTGGAGCTAGGAGCCCTTACACTCGATTTCAAGCCTCGGACAGCCATCAAGTCGCAAGCACTAGTGGCGGAGTGGCGAGAAAACCAAGTGGAAGCCCCAACTAACCAGCTGGAGCATTGGGTCATGTACTTCGACGGCTCACTCAAGCTCGATGGCAGTGGTGCGGCAGTACTTTTCATCAGCCCAAGAGGAGAACAGCTCAACTACGTGTTTCAAATACTATTCGAGGTTTCCAACAACGAGGCCGAGTATGAGGCATTGTTGCACGGCCTATGCTTGGCACTCTCCCTAGGCATCAAGCGACTACTAGTCTATGGCGACTTCTTATTGGTGGTTCAACAAGTCAATAAGGAGTGGGACATCAACAAGGCCACCATGGATGCTTATGTCATGGAAATACGCAAGCTCGAGAAAAAGTTCTCAGGGCTGGAAATTCACCATGTGATCCATGACAACAATGTGGGCGCGGACGTGCTCTCCAAACTGGGTTTTGATCGTGCTAACATCCCACCGGGAGTATTCATTCACAAGTGTGGCAGAACCGCCTGAATTATTCCGGCTGAAGTGCGCTAGTCATCGCTATACAGCAGACATTAACTCAACGCACTTCAAACAGAACAACTCATTGGTCTGTCGGGTCTCCGCCCGATACAACCACGGTTCAACAGGATCGAAGCAGGTTTACCTCGCACGAAGACGAGTTTACAATCACACATCAGCTCACCAACTTTTAATCCACAACATAGACTACACACATCGCGGAGGTTGACACCATACTCAGCCCGAAGCATGGCGTCATTCAGGAGGGTCACTGCCAGCCGGGGATGGATCCCACTCCACGGACTAGCCAAACGGAACAGAAGTTGGCCATGCGGAACTATCCATGGGGTTTTCAAAGGTCATACCTGAAAAATAGACTAGCAAGACTGAGTATACTAGTACTCAGCAAGACTTAACCGCTTCATGGTATATTTAGCCATGTAACTAGACTCACGAAGGCTTGAAATGGTTCTGGGTTTAATTTCAGCTGAAAAGCAACAAAGAGTATGAGCTAACTTTCATATTTTAGCTTTCAGATTCTAGTTTCATTAACCGTTCTAGGTAAGCACCTATACTAGACAAATAGGGTAGAGATTAACATCCATCCAGATTATTCCATAATGGTTACTATTCTTACTCTATGTGGCAGAAGGAATAAGCAGTCTCAATCTCCGCGAGAAACGGACAATTCCGAATCATATTTCAAACCTTGCAAGGCAAACCTAACTCACACGCTTGGAACATCCAACAATAGTTCCAGAGCAACCATTTGCCTTTCATTCTGACTCGTGGAACAGGGCCACCACAAGCGACTGTAGGACCGTACGCACACCAATTGTGCAGGACATACATCTGTAGCGCGACTACATGACTGCACTCTTGTCTGCTGCACGGAATGTACTCCCGCACATCGGTGCAAGAGAAAAACCAAATTACGAGTGGTGGGAGGTATGTCCACTCCTCGGGCCGATTGGTTACTAGGCTTACCGCTTATCATATTTCACGGCATGTGGCTAGTACTTTCAAACGCTTAGCCACCACTACCACACACTGCAACCTTATCAACTTTTATCAACACAGATGGGGTAACCTTACGAGTTATGATACTGCACATGACCCCGTCCATCATCCTTATAGTGATTGCAGAATAGTAAACATTCAACTCCTATATCGCGCGAGTGATAGGAAATCACCCGACTTCTGCCGGTCCTATTAGCAAAGCATCTATCCGATAAGGACTCAGGCACAATACATAAGTTCCTAGTATCAATGCATCTAGGGTTCCATTTCAACTCCTAGACTTAATGCAAGATATAATATATACATATAGGATTGCATAAATGTAGTAATTTGAAATACTGGGTTATGCACCGGGGCTTGCCTTCTTGAACGGGGCTGGGGGCAGGAGTGTCAAGGATTTTTGAACTTTGGTTTGGAGCTTCAGTTAGAGTCTCGACGATGTTTACTAGGTCTTCAGAAAACCCTTGCTCTTGTTCCGAGACTAGCTCGTAGTCTCCGTCGTCGAGTGTCGTTGACTCCACATGATATGCAAGGATTTGATTTAGATGGTTCTCAAGTTAAGAGTTTTATTTCACGATAAAGTTGTAATCTAACAGAGTAATACACATACATTCATAAAGCAAGAGGTTTAAATATAAAGTTATTATTGGTATCCTAATTGAATTATCCTAATTAGTTGAATTAATTGAATTAGGTTAACAAGTTTGATTTTTAATTTGAAATTCATAAATGCTATGGCTTTGAATTTTTGTGGATAATCTTATTCCTAGTGGATAAGCTTACTATGAATTTTTCATAATTTTCTGAAAATAGACACTAGGGTATTTGAATTTAGTTCAAATGTTAGGTTTAAATTCAAATCTAAGGTGAAATAGTGCTATAAATTCTTGGAAAATTATTTATGAACTAACTATCAACATATCAACATATGGTAAAGAGATCTAAGCATGAAAAGCTTAGGAACATGTTTGAATAAATTCAAATCCTTTCAAGCTTGATTTGCACAAAATTAAAGTAGCTGAAGCTAGGGTGCAATACTAGTGCTGAAATTTTTACACAGGCTTTTATTCACCTTAAGCAAACTACACACCAAAAGTCACAGGAAAAAGAGCTAGCATGCAAAAGTTATGCACAAGATACCCTTTTGCTAAACTTTAAAATAAATCAAAATGTATTTAGTTTCAAACCAGACTCTATTAATAAAAGTTGTAGAATTAGACTTTTGGATTCCAACAAAACTAATTTGGCAATTTTTGGATTTTTCTACAAATTCCTATGGATTTTCAAATTTGGCTGATTTAAATTAGAGAGGGGTACTAATTTCCTACAGATAGGCCCCTGGAAAGATTTGAATCGTTACAAATAGACCCTTGGTCGGGTTTTACAGAGGGGGCAGATCGAAGGCGACCAAATCCGGCGAGGGGGCTCACAGGCGATGAGGGGCAAGTGAGGGGAAATGTTCAGGGACTCACGGCGGTCACAAGGGTGGCCAGTGTTGAGGTAGAGAAGGGCTAGGGCGGCTTAATCGACAGCGAACAGGGGCGGTGGCGGAGCTCTGAGGGGTGTCGTCGGTGTTTCGGTGGCTAGGGTTCTAGAGGGTGGTGAAGAAGCTCCTGGGAAGCTTCTACAGGATGATGTGGTGCTGCTGGTGCCCTTGGCTGGAGCTGAGGGGTGGTGTAGCATCGGGTCAACGGCAAGGCCGAACGGCGGCGGAGCTTGAGCTCGCCGGTGCTGTGGGGGACGATGCTCGGGTGCGAGAAAGTGAAATTGGATGGGTCAGTGAGCTGCAGGGAGTCGCGGTGGTGCTCTAGGAGCACTGGACCGTGGGTGGGAGGCGGCGTGGGCGGCTGACGACGGCGGCCAGAGGCTGCGGCGGAGGTCCGGCGAGGTGTGGTGCTCGAGAGAGAAAATGGCAAGGGAAATGCAGACGCATGAAAGCAAGAGGGAGTGTGTGGGAAGCTCCAGGATGTGCTCGGGGTCCAGAAGAAGCCGTGGTCGCACAGGAGCAGGAGCTTGCAAGCCGGCGGGAGTCGGGGCGGCTCGAGCGGCGGCGGCGCGACGTGGAGAAGCAGGGAAAGGCCAGCGCGAGGCCGGGAAGGCGGCGTGCAAGGCGCAGGAGGGCACGTGGCATGGCTTAGAGCAGCGCGAGGGCGGCCCCGTGCGCGGCACATGGCCGGCGAGGGCAGAGAAAACAGAGAGCCGAGGGCTGGAGGTAGACGAAGGAGGATCTATTTGCAATTTCCCGAAAGTGCTGGGACTCCTCTATAAAGCCTAGATAACTTTCAAACCATAGCTCAAATGAAAATGTGCCCAAAAGCAAAAGTGTAGGGTTTAGCAAGATCTACAACTTTGCTTTAAGGTTCAGTTTCAAAAGAGCTAAGGATTTAAAACTAACATAAAACTTAGCAAAGGTTTAAACTTTAATTAAATCCTATTTAAAATCTTCACCACACTTGCATCCTATGAGTAGTTTCACCTATATTTGCGGTTTAAAAGCAAGTTCTTGACTTTTGCAAAACAATCTTCATATATTGTGATTTTACCTCCCATTCTCTCCCATTTTGCACTAAAAGACCTAAATTTTTCATAATTACGTAAATGTCCTTTTACCTTTTGCATTCAAATTTGAACACACATACACAAGATCAAACATGCACACTTTATACTAGAATTTAGTTTAGTTTAATCCTAATACCTGAATGTCATAGCCTTCCCCCCTAAGAAGAATCTCGTCCCGAGATTCCGGAATAGAATGGAATTAGACAATTAGATTTGGGAGTTGGCTTGAAGAAAGTGTGGGAAATTTCGTTGAAGATAGGATTCAGTTTCCCAAGTTGCTTCTTCTTCAGTATGATGATCCCACTGAATTTTAAATATCTTGATAGTTTCTCTTCTAGTGCTTCTTTCTTTAGTGTCTAGGACTCGGATTGGATGTTCTGTATAGGTTAGATCAGATTCGATTTCGATGGTTTGGGGATCGATAATTTCGGTAGGAACTTTGACACATTTCCTAAGTTGAGATATATGGAATATATCATGAATGGCCGCTAGTTGAGGAGGAAGTTGAAGATGATAAGCTACGGGTCCACAAACTTCGATAATCTCAAAGGGTCCGATGTATCGAGGAGCAAGTTTTCCTTTTACGCCGAACCGTTGAATACCTCGAGCAGGAGATACTCTGTCACACCCGATTTATAAGAACATAAATCGAGCAATCATATATGCGCCAGGATCAAGTCACGCATATATACAACAGATTATCAAGATATCACAACACATGTCACGAATAAAAGCGTATAAATTATAAAAGGAATGTCTTTATTACAACTGAATCAAGAATCAGTTCAAGGAATACGGAAGCGTAAAATAAATACATGAAGAGTAGGGCGCCACAGGGACGTCAACTGGGAGACAACGCCTAGAAATCGTCGAGTCCGCCGATGTAGTCCTCCACGTTGCCGGGCACTGAGCAGCAGTCGAAGATATCCGAAATAGAACAGAAGAGTAGAGAGGCAAGTGTGAGTACAAACTAGTACTCAACAAGTATAACACAAACTATGAGGCTCTAGGCTAGCTGACTCAACTGCATTAGCTTTTAGTCTTGGCAAACTTTATTAAAACTATTTACTATAAGTGGATGAATTACCATAAACCCAAATTGCATAAGAAATTAATCAATATTAATTAAGAACTACTGAGAACCATCCAAACCAAAACCACCCGGGGAATCTCCCTAATCAAAGGTTGATAACCCCACTAATCAAAAGGAGGATCTGGGCCGCTCATGACTGTGAGCACAGCTGATATATCAGTTTTACACTCTCGAGAGGTTGCACAACTTTACCCACAAGTCGTGAGCTACGCTAGTTGTTCATCACACTTCCTTAGGTGAGATGGCTAGCAAGCACACTACGAGACCATTACAAAGGATCACATTGGTAAGGTGTAACCGCTAAGGATTCTGGATCAGCAACGATGGGGCCCACCTCCGGGGGTACAAGACACACAGCACAGACCAAGCCGGAGGAGCAGCGACCATTGAAGCTTACCACCCCTCTTGCCCACGCAGGTAAGTTACTCCCGAACCAACACGACCTAATTAGTAAGTCAAGACCGTCCCATTCCAGTCTTGTGGTTGCGCGGTTGTCCCAGGTTGTCACTCTATGAACCGGTCCTTATGGACAGTGGCCAACCAAGCACTGAGCACCGTGCTGGCCCCCTAAACCAAGTTTCTAACAAAACATCTTTTAAGGAGACGTGAGCCACTCAAGCACACAGCACAGAGGGCCACTCTCAGAATTAAGTTGCATATACCATTAATCAAATTTAATTAAAAAGGACCAAGTGTGTTATAGCGCAACAACCTAGCACAACTAACCAAAATGCAACCCAAAGGAGATATATAGGATATAAAGTGGCTAGGAAAGTCCTTATAGGCATACAGTATTAAAATGCAGTATGAAATTGTATTTAAAAGTGGTAGGATGTTCATGTTATACTTGCCTTCCTCGAAATTCTCCTGCTGCTGCTCAAACTGCTCAGAAGATGGCGGCTCCTGGTACTGGTCCAAAGGCTCCGCGTCTACTCACGATCGCAACGCCAAAACATAGTCCAGCACATACACATACATGCAAACAAGGACAAAATATAAGAAACAGTACAACATTACATAGAAACAGCTCACAAGACTATGCTAGAACTATTCTA